>NC_041393.1:553303270-553416805 GCF_002162155.2 Triticum dicoccoides | reverse complement strand
AAAAATAGAAAACAGTAAATAAAAAAAGAGAGAGAGAGAGAGAAGCCCAGCTTACCTGGCGCCACGAACCGGCCCAGCTTTGCCCCCCCCATCGCTGGCCCAGCTGGTGGCCCAGCCCACCACCGCAAACCCCCTCGCCGCTCGTCGTCTTCCTCTGCCAGTAGGCAGAGGCGAGGCGTGGCGCGCGCCCGAGAGCCCCGACGCCACCTCCTGCTTCGCGGCCCTCCTAGCGACCCCACGACGCCGCCCCACGCTCCCTCTCGCTTTCCCCTCCTCTCCCTGGATCTCACTCTCTCCCCGAGCTCGTCTCTCTCCCTCTCTCTCCCGAACCCGAGCACTATCGCCGCCGCCGACGAACACCACCCCGGCCATCGCCTCCCCCTCGTCCCCTCGAGCAGTCCATGAGCTCCGCCGTGCCGCCCTCGCCCTCCCCGCCGTCACACGCGACCGGAGAAGCCCCGAAGCGCCGCCCCGACGTTCTTCCCCTCCTCGGACCCGCCGATCGCTGTCGCCGAATTCGCCGCCGACAGGACGCCCCTGAGCCCGCTGACCACCTTTCCCTCTCCACGGTGAACTCCTCTTCCTCTCCCCCTAGCCCCGTGTTTGTTCGGCCTCCGTAGCCGCCGTTTCCACCTCACCGGAAACTCCTCGCCGCCGGCCATGGCGCCGCCGTGGCCAGGGCCACCCCAGCTGGCGCCCGAGCATGCTACCAAGTTCGCCGCCCTCCCAGGAGCCTGCAGCGCCCTTCCGTTTCCCCTCTAGTGCACCGCAGCGTCGAGCCTGAGCTCGCCCGAGCTCCGGCGGCCGCCTAGGTCGCCGCCGGCACCGATTCCGGCCGCCCCGAGCGCAACTGACTCCACCAAGAGCTTCGGCTCGTCCCCAGCTCCTCCTAGATGCCCTCCGCGGCCCATTTGGTCGCCGGAGTGGCCAAAACCACTCTCGCCGCCGCGTCGGGTTCGCCGGCGGCTAAACGCCGGCAGCCGACTTTGACTTTGACCACGGGTGGGCCCCGGTTGACTCTCCTGAGTCAATGACAGGTGGGGCCCAGCCCTGTTAACTATTAGGATTAGTTTTAATTAATTTTAGTTAAGCTAATCACACTGACATGTGGGGCCGGCCTGTTAATTAGGCTAGGATTAGTGTTAACTAAATATTAGTTAGTTTAGTAGACACTGACAATGGGCCCCAGGCCGCTAACTAAATTAGATTAGTTAGGTTAGTCACTGACGGATGGGACCCACAGGTCAGTTTGACCTGGACGGCGCCCGTTGACCTGCTGACGTCATGCCAACGTCATGCTGACGCAATAATTCCTTTCTGGAATTTAAATAAATCTTAAATGATTTAATATTTTCAGAAAATAGCTAAAACTTCAATAAATCATAGAAATTCAACCGTAACTCCAAATTAAATAATTTATATATGAAAAACTATCAGAAAAATTCAAGGAATCCATCTGTACCATTTTCATGCATGTTAGAACAACTTATAGATGCTGTTTAGCACAAATCATACTAATGGCATTTAAATATCCACATATGGAGTTTGAATTTGAATCTTGGATTCAAACCAACTTCATTTAATCTGGTTTTAGGTGCATTAGCCCAAAACACATTCATATTGCCATGTCATAGCATGCATCATATTGTGCATTGCATTGATTGTGTTTCTTCTGTGTTTGCCGGTGTTGTTCCCCCTCGGTAGACGTTGTATCGACGATGTGATCGTTGACACTGATGAAGACTCAATGCTATCTTCAGAAGTGCCAGGCAAGCAAAACCCCCTTGTTCATTCCGATAAAATCCCACTCTCTCGCTCCTGCTCTCTTTTACTGCATTAGGACAACATCGATTCATCTGTTACTTGCTGCGGTAGCTGAACCCCTTTATCCTTTGCATGACCTGTCATTCCACAGTAAATAGATGAAACCCACTAGCATGAGTAGGAGTTGTTTGAGCCCTGTTGTGACTACTCATTCATGTTTGTTTGTCATGCCTGCTACTGCTTAGAGTTGAGTCAGGTCTGATTCATCGGGGATGAATCAGAGGTGTGTGAACATGTCCTACTGTGTGTGAGCTAAGTGTGTGAACACGATTTGGTAAAGGTAGCGGTGAGAGGCCATGTAGGAGTACATGGTGGGTTGTCTCATTGCAGCCGTCCTCAGGAACTGAGTTCTGTGTTTGTGATCCATGATTCAGCTACTACCACGCATTGGGCCCAAAACCAATGGACCCTCTCGGCTTCTTAATCACCCTTGTCCTCTGTCCAGGAGTTGCAAGTAGTTTCTGGTGTTTGTAGTATGCTGGAGGCCGTGGACAGCGCTGACCGTAGGGGTGGGCTGTGATGCGGTAGGCACGTGGCCGGGTAAACCGGGCGCCCGTTTGGTGTCACGGAACCCTGTTCACATCGTTTGGGGCTGTGAGCGAAACTCCGGCCGGATCTCCTCATGGATGGAACCCGAATAGGCGATAAACCTGGACTAGAGACTTGAGTGTTTAGGCAGGCCGTGGCCGACAACCACGTTGGGCTTCCGCTTGAAGGTTGCCGAGTACATGTCGTGTAAACGGCGGTAAGTGGTGAGAGCGTGTGTGAAGAAGTACACCCCTGCAGGGTTAATATGATCTATTCGAATAGCCGTGTCCGCGGAAAAGGACTTCTGGGTTGCTTATATCAGTTCATAGACAAGTGAAAGTGGATACTCTAAAATACGCAAGATAAGCGTGAGTGCTATGGATGGCGTTCTCGTAGGGAGACGGGAGCGGATCCATAGTGGTGTATTGATATGGTGAATATGTGGACTCGTGTGCGCCACCTCAAAAGAGTTACTCACAGTCGTAGTTCAGGATAGCCACCGAGTCAAAGCTGGCTTGCTGCAGTTAAACCCCACCATCCCCTTTGTTGATAATGATGCATATGTAGATAGTTCTGATGTAAGTCTTGCTGGGTACATTTGTACTCACGTTTTCCTATTTATGTTTTTGCAGAGAGACTTCGGTCTCGCTAGTAGTTCCGCGTGGACTTCGACGTTTAGCTTGTTACCTCAGCTACGATCTTGTGCCCTCGGCAGGATCTGGTAGATAGTCAGGCTTCTCAGCCTTTTTCATTTATAGATGTCTGTACTCAGACATGATAGCTTCCGCTTGTGCTTTGATTTGTATGCTCTGAATGTTGGGTCATGGATGCCTGTCCCTGTAAGTCTGTGCCACTTTGGGTTTACGACTAGCCATGTCAGCCCGGACTCCTTATCATATGGATGCTAGCGACACTGTCATATACGTGTGCCAAAAGGCGCAAACGGTCCCGGGCAAAGGTAAGGCGACACCCGTGGAATACCGTGCGTGAGGCCGCAAAGTGATACGAGGTGTTACATGCTAGATCGATGTGGTATTGAGTCGGGGTCCTGACAGGTGGGGAACCATCATTGGGGATATCGAAGTCCTTGTATAAGCCCGGGTCTTAAGAAGGAACTTCTTTTCCTTGAACAGCTCAATCAGTGGCTTGGTGTGCTACGAAATTCATATGGAACCAAGATGATCAGTCTAACAGACCACAGAATACTTTGCACATGCATGGCTAACTTGGGATGATTCCAGAGGGAGCAAAATGAACTTTCTCAAGTTCACCGTGGCAACTTGCTTTGAATGCACATGAATTAGAGGAAGTCACTTCTTTCATCCAAACATATGCTTCATGAGCTAGCATGAAGAAATGCTTTCAAAAGTTTCCAACACTTGCTTAATGTTCAACATGAATCATGGAGGAGATAAAATGCTGCTGATGGGCTCAACAACAACTCATCGGGATTTCCATCTCACTGGAATTCCACCATTATGTGAACAAGGTGATAGCACTAGTCAGACCCAAAGATATAATGGTGCATGCTCGAGGGGTCAACCACGAGTAAGACAACATTACGATTATCGTTGGTTCTGAGTTGATTTGACAATAGCCCTCACTCAAATCAAAGTTTGTACAAGACAATAGATCCAGCAATTGGTCATGGAGATCAATCGATGAAGATATCATCTTTCTTCAACACACATATACAAAGAGTTATCCCTTTGGAATGAACTAAGTTGGATAAAGCTTTTATCTTCCAACTCTCCAAGTTGTTGTTTAGCTTAACCAACTAGCTCGGTATCCAACACAGATTCTTGGAGAAGGGGTGGTTTACAAGAAACCAACTTGATCACGAGCTCAACATAACAGTCAGGGGACGACCTGGTGATACTTCCGAGAAGATAATCGGAAAATCACGAACCACCGGTATGTTATGAAGCTCGAGAACAATCTTGCTTTTCTGGGCAAGATGATATGATCAAATAAGAAAGGGATTGACACAATCCTAACTCTTTGATTGAAGAGTGCTCCAGGAAATACGGACTAGGTAGCACATTAAATCTTAGGATGATGATTCAATAATCAACGCTAAGAATGAGAATATTGTCCATTAACTACCATGCAACGGGGTTGCTAGGAGTATTGACTTCACACATCACAATTCACTTGTCGGCATCCGGTTACAATATCACAGGAACCGAGGTATGAACAATGATGGCGAGAAGTATCACTGTGTCAATAATTCATAAGAGATGGTGTAATTCTCATGACCATCCTGACATAAAGGGGGTAATACTCCAGGGTAGAACAGAACAGAAGCTGGATTGGCATTTGATCTGCGTAATACAACTGCTTTGACCCAATCCTAGAAGTGTATCAGGTACTGGAGTTTGTTTCTCCTAGTCATTCCGAAATAGAATGGCTAGACGGACCATAGGAATAATAGACACCGATGAACACGAATGCACAACTACTCCTGACTATCAATTGATAGAGAGGTCGGAATACAACTGAAGAGGGACAAATCAAAGGAACATATGATTTTTTGAGTTTTGGATGCATAGATTAGCATGTCGAATGAGTTCAACATATTTCTTCCGGATAACCCATGCAGAAAGGTAGAACTGGCAGAGTCACAACATAGAATCGAGAACTCATCAAGAGCACTCTTGTTATGATATTTCAGTTCAAGGAGGAACTTCTGCCATAAGCAGTTCATGGTATTTGGAAGAAGGATACACCACGAACCTCGAGGACTATCGCAAAGGTTACTGTCAGTGTCAAAACCGGCGGATCTCGGGTAGGGGGTCCCGAACTGTGCGTCTAGGCGGATGGTAACAGGAGACAAGGGACATGATGTTTTTACCCAGGTTCGGGCCCTCTCGATGGAGGTAAAACCCTACTCCTGCTGGATTAATATTGATGATATGGGTAGTACAAGAGTAGATCTACCACGAGATCAGAGAGGCTAAACCCTAGAAGCTAGCCTATGGTATGATTGTTGTTCTCCCTACGGACTAAAACCCTCCGGTTTATATAGACACCGAAGAGGGTTAGGGTTACACAGAGTCGATTACAATGGTAGGAGATCTACATATCCGTATCGCCAAGCTTGCCTTCCACGCCAAGGAAAGTCCCATCCGGACACGAGACGAAGTCTTCAATCTTGTATCTTCATAGTCCAGGAGTCTGGCCGAAGGCTATAGTCCAGCCATCCGGACACCCCCTAATCCAGGACTCCCTCAGTAGCCCCTGAACCAGGCTTCAATGACGACGAGTCCGGCGCGCATATTTTCTTCGGCATTGCAAGGTGGGTTCCTCCTCTGAATTCTTCATAGAAGATTTTGAACACAAGGATAGTGTCTGGCTTTGCAAACTAATTTCCGCATAACACCATAGAGAGAATAATATTTACACAAATCCAATCTGCTGACGTATTCCGTAGCGTGTCATCACACCACGGCCAAGCCTTTATTCAAATCGTTTTTACTGTCCCACCTCAGTGCCTTTAGCGAGGCGGTTTCCTTGGCACGTCTTGTCGAAGCAGAGATCGTGTCCCCTTATCCGGGATTCTTATTAATACGGGCGTGGGTAACCCAGTCGTGCCCGTTGGCACGCCTCCTCTATCGAAGGCGAGTCCCAAACGGTCACGGGGAGGGCTCCTGGTATTCAACCTCTTTATAAAGAGACCAAGGCCCCGCTCCTTTTTCTCAATCTCAATCGAATCCGCCCCTCGCCTCGAGTTCCAACACCCAAAGATCGAGATTCAGGCGCTTCGGACTTTCGATGATGTCCAGCTCTGACCTTCATGGCCGGTGGATGCTTCCTCCGTCACGGAAGAAGACGTCCTAAAGCTAAGAGATGCCAGGTATCTAACCGGCGAAATCTCGCATAGGCTGCCTGCCCAAGGGCAGGTTATTCCCACACCCAAGCCCAGTGAAAGCGTGGTGTTCGCGTCTCACTTCCTTCGGGGGCTAGGCTTCCCGACGGACCCCTTCGTGAGGGGGGTCATGTTTTATTACGGGCTGGAATTTCATGACTTGGATCCGGAGTCCATCCTCCACATTTCATCGTTCATCGTCGTATGCGAAGCCTTCCTCTGCATTACCCCTCACTTTGGATTATGGCTCAAGACCTTCAAGGTGGAGCCGAAGATGATCAAGGGGTAACAGGCAGAGTGCGGAGGGGCTGTCATAAGCAAGAATGTTGATGCTTCATGGCCCGAGGGCTCTTTTCAAGAGGAGCTCAGTCTATGGCAACAAGAGTGGTTTCATATCACAGCTCCCAGGGGCACCAAATGGGTGGCGCCACCTGCCTTTCGCTTGGGTCCTCCACCACGGCTGGCGTCATGGGTCAATAAAGGGCTCGACTGGGGGGCCGTCCAAGGACGTGCCTTTGTTGCAGGGCCGTATTCGAGACCTCAGAGAGAGAGAGAGAGAGAGATCAATCTGGTCGTAGTAGCGCAGGTCATGCAGATTCGTCGCATCCTGCCCTGCAAACGTCGCCCCCTCCTCCTGTGGGAGTTCCATCTGGAGGGACCACGAGCTCTCCAACATTTTATGGGAGCAACGCCCGTGGAGATGTACAAACTGTTCTTCGGATCACAAGCAATGTGTCCGGATTTGACCGAGGACGGAGGTCTGAGCTGCAATCGCCCAATACTCAAGTAAGTAGTCCTGTACCTAGACACGCTATCCGTATATTTGTCATAAACTTGCCCTTAAAAGAGTTGTCCCTTAAACAGGAGTGGATAGCGAAAGCAAAATTGATCGGGTGTCCGACCCCCCTCCCTGAGACCACGCCGGATCCCGTGTTAACCAGGAGGCTGAAGGCTGTGCCTTTGGAAGAAGGCGAAGGGGGGAACAAGGAAGCTACTGCCTCCGTGAAGGATGTTATAAAGAAAGGAGGGATCGAGAATCCCTCCATCCAAGGGGAGAAGAGGACTGCCTCTTAAGATCCGGAGACCAAGGCCTCAAAGCGGGGGAAGAAATCTTCGCCAGAGGGTCCTATGCCGGGAGATGCCCCGGCCGCACTATTTCCTCAAGGAGATCAGCCCTCAAACAAGCCGTAAGTATAGATGGGAGTTTTAAAATAAGAGACATCCCTGTTTTATTTCCGAATGATGACCGAAATTTTACCTTGTAGTTCAGATCTCAGCCCTTCTCAGCAGAGCTCATCTTCAGGGGATCTTCGTCCGGAGATGATGGAGAGCGGAACGCCTCCCCCTGCCGTACCGCCTAGCGAGGCGGATGATCCTGAGGTGTCGTCACGGAGGGTTTCTCCGAACCCGGCACGGGCGGAGGGCGGTCGCAGGGCCCCCCAAAGCCCTCCGTGTCCGGCCTTCGAAAAAGGCCATCAGATGAGTCCGACACCTCCTGGTGCACGGTCAGAGGAGTTGAAGGATCTGCTCGGGAGAGCATCTATCTCAGAGGATCACCGTGCATTGATGGGTACGGTGATTGAAAAAAATTCATCCGCGGAAAGCGCGTTGTGCGAGGCCGCCAGGAGTATACTGACGGGCTTTGAGGTACGTGCAATGATGTACCTTTTGACGGTTCCACATATATAAGATGTGCCCCGTGTAGATAATAATCCCTGAGACTCGGTGCGTTGTCAAAAATGACAGCGTGCCGAGGATCATAATCCCAGCCATAATATGTCACCCTTCCTATGTAGGTGGCGGAGCGTCCGGTGGCTAGCCGGACTGATGAATTTGCCGAACTAAAGCGGCAACTTGATGTGGCAGATGCCGACATCGCGCTTGTCAATAAGCGGCTTGACGAGTCACAAGGTATGCAGTTTCTCCGCGGACACCTAGTAAGGGAGCTTGATGCCCGTGCCTTACAACATGTATGCTTGATGCAGATGGTGCCGCCGCCATGGAGAACCTTCGGGCGGAGCTTGCCCAAGCCAAGGAGCAGGCCAGAAAAAGTGATGCGGCTGCCTTAAAGGCGGCCGAAGAGCTAAAAGCCGAACAGGCTGCTCACTGCCGAAGCAAGAAGGAAATGGCCGAAATGGCTGTGAAGTTGAAGAATGCTACCAACCGCTGCAAGCTTCTAGAAAAAGAAGGTCGAGTGGAGCAAGAGGACCTGAAGAAGGCCACCGCCGAGGCCAAGGGTGCTCGCTCTGTGATGAGAGCTATGAAGGAGGAGCTACGTCGGGCCGGAGATATCGCGGCTGGAAAGCCCTTTCTGCTGTGGAGGAAGTTCACGGATCCTAAGTATACTCAGTTGGACCGGCTGTGGAGTTCGGAGGATGCTTAGCTGGACTTGGCGGCGAGCGCTGTGGACGTGGCTGAAGACTTCGGTGGTCAAAAGGATCATGAGATGGAAGAGCTTTTTTTTGTCGTAGTTCTGTAATCTAGAGTGTCCACTGCCATTAGCGATCATTTGGCCGAATGGGCGGAGCTGAATAGATTGTCCGGACTTGCCATGAAGGATGTCGTGACTCATTTGTGGCCGAAAAGGCCCGAGCCGGAGAGTTATTTTGGCTTGGTGTAGCAGTTCCTTGGTGCGGTGCCGCATATCAAAGCAATGAGGCGGTCAGCATGCATAGAGGGTGTGTGGATGGCTCTTGCCCGTGTCAAGACATGCTGGGCGGAGATGAAGGCCACCGAAGTTGCATCCCAAGATTCAGACGGAAGCCGAGTACCTGTCGAGCACTATTTTCAGGAAGTTCTGCAGGGTGCTCGTTTAATAGAGACGCAGTGCTCGAAGGATATTATGTTCGAATAAAATGTATTATTTGTGAAACAATGTTTCGATGGAATATAAAAGCTTTTTATACTTGTGCTTTCAAGAATTAAAATACCTCTTGTGCGGCCGTTAATGTATATGTGTATATAACCTGAAAGATGGCAGTCTTTGGCTTCAGCCCCCACGCATATAATGCGGGGGTGTTTGCAGAAAGTGCCTTTTCACACTTGATCCAATGTCTTGGTCCTACAAAGGAGGTGATAGCGTAGCAAACTAGGCAACCGGACTATAATGCTTTATCACTTTCACTTAGCCATAGGAGTTCGACAGTGGGGCTACACCGCACTCACCCGAATTCGGGGCACGTATGTGCCTGACCGGGAAGCAGCCCTTCGTCAATGCGGTGGAATTCTAAAGATTCCAGCGGGTCATCGAGTGGTTGACCAGTCTCATGCTATATCATGACAGTCAGTTTTCGGCTTTCTCTACTGACGCGCTCGCCTGGCCGAACCGGGGCACAATCGCAGTAGTTCTCCTGGTGCCGCATTAGCTGATAGAGCGGAACATAAGGCAGCAAAACACAGGAGCCGGGCAAACCCAACATTTGACCAAAGACATGATTCGGAGCTGATGCATATAAGGCCTAACTCGAGACGCCGAACACTCCCTAAGGTATTCGGTCTTTATGAAAACGGGCCGAACAACGCCCTTGATAATAAGCCCCTGCTGTCCAGGTATGCGCAAAATTCTGACGTGGCCTATGCCAAAACGCCAGCCTCCTCCTCGGTTGTGGCAAGAAACTGGGGGATGTGTATCAACAAGAGACAGTAAGAAACGTTTATGCAGGGTCTTATTCTGAACAGAATCCTTGCAACGGGTCCCTACTGCACGTCTGCGCATATGTCTCCATTGTGCCGTATCCTGGACGGGTGTAGCATGGTGTTCATCTGTAAGAGATAGGAACTTAGTTGAAAAAGGTCGTGCGAAAATGTACGTTATATTAAATAAACGAAGTACAATTCAAAAATGAATAAAATTAAGCTTTATTGTCTCTTGTTGTGCATGCACAGAGCCCCTTGTATGGGAGTATGTGTCTAGTAAGCCCTTGTATGTTTACGCCGGACTCGTCTAGCCGTGTCCGGGGTCTGGACGACCTATCTGAGTGCTTGTATTGGTGAAGCTGGTTTATTGTGTGGCTGTCAAGGCAACCGCACAATTTTCTGGACTCGAGGAACCCTCGTTGTTTCCCTTTAACGAGATGATGCTGCGTGGACCGGGCATTTTAAGTGTAAGAGATGCATAATGCGGTATTGCGTTAATGCCGGCGAAAGCTTCGCGTCCCAATAGTGCTTGATAGCTATTTTTAAACGGGGCAAGGTGGAAGGTTAACTTTTCGCAGCGGAAGTTGTCGGGTGAGCCGAACACAACTTCTAGCCGTAGAGAGCCCGCACAATGGGCATATGGGCCTGGCATTACCCCTTGAAAGGAAGTGTTGCTGTGGCGATATTTGGTTGGGTCTATCCCCATTTTGCGGATTGTGTCCTGATATAGCAGGTTTAGATCACTGCCGCCGTCCATTAGGACTTAAGTAAATTGGAGTCCGCCAATTATCGGATCTAATATCAAGGTCGTCCAACCTGCGTTCTGTATACTTCTAGAGTAATCCAGATGGTCGAAGGTGATTGGTTTTCACAACCAGTGGCGGGACTCCTCTGGGATAGGCCGTATGGCGCGTGCCTCTATGGGTGCCGCTCTATTTTTCCCCTTTGTCACGTAAAGTGAGTTTACTGTTTTGATTTTTTGTGGGAAATTCTTTTGTTTTTCCGGTGCTCTGCTTGTGGCGTTCGTCATTGTCCTCGCTTGGTGTGTCGAGCCCCTTATGCTCGGCGTTGAGTTTGCCGGACTGCTTGAAGACCCAACAATCTCTGTGGGTATGGTTTGCAGGCTTCCCGGGAGTACTGTGGATTTGGCATATCTTGTCCAGGATTTTTTTTAAGTTGGATAGCTCGTCCATGTTATCCTTAAGGGGCAGCTTTTTATGATTCTGTCGAGAGCTTTTGAATCCGGCGTTTGACTCCCGTGCTCTTCTGGTTGTTTCCCTTGGTCCGACGCTGGTCCTTGCTGCGTCGTGGTTTCCCGTTTCCATCCCTGACTTCGGATGTACTTGGGTCACTGGTACTGCATCTTGCCAGCCAGCTATCCTCTCCCGTGCAAAAGCGGGTCATGAGGCTTGTTAATGCGGCCATTGTTCTTGGCTTTTCTTGGCCGAGGTGTCTGGCGAACCATTCGTCTCGGACATTGTGTTTGAAAGCTGCTAAGGCTTCAGCGTCCGGACAGTCGACTATTTGATTCTTTTAGTAAGGAATCTGTTCCAAAATTTCCGGGCTGACTCCCCGGGTTGTTGAGTTATGTGACTTAAGTCGTCTGCATCTGGAGGTCGGACATATGTCCCTTGAAAATTTGCCCGAAAAGAATCCTCGAGCTCTTCCCAACTTCCAATGGTGTTTTCGGGAAGGCTTTTAAGCCAATGGCGGGCTGGCCCTTTGAGCTTGAGGGGTAAGTATTTTATGGCGTGGAGATCATCTCCTCTAGCCATGTGTATGTGGAGGATGTAATCCTCAATCCAGACTCCAGGGTCTATTGTTCCGTCGTATGCCTCTATGTTTACGGGCTTGAATCCCGTTGGGAATTCATAATCTAGCACCTCATTGGTGAAACATAGGGGGTGTGCGGCACCCCTATATTTAGGCGTTCCGTGATGGTCGGATACTTGATGTGTTGCATTGCTTACTAGAGCATGCTTTCTTGGCTCGTAGATAGATCTAACTGGGCCATCTTTTTGATGCAAAT
This sequence comes from Triticum dicoccoides, assembly GCF_002162155.2. Lineage (NCBI taxonomy): Eukaryota > Viridiplantae > Streptophyta > Magnoliopsida > Poales > Poaceae > Triticum > Triticum dicoccoides. The sequence goes on along the minus strand of NC_041393.1, from coordinate 553,404,920 downwards.
CCCTGTACGGATCGCGTGCTGGCTTGTGTGCGGCGCCGTTTGCCGCTCTCTGTTTTCCATGGGGTCGTCCATCCGACCGGGTGGCCTCCTTGTTTTTTGATCGCGGGGACTCTATGGCCTCCTCATCAAATTCGGGCAGTAGTTTTCGCTCTGGGTAGCTCTTTGTTTGGCGACTATCGCCGTATTTGTCTGCGGTGTTGAGTACTTTGCTCCATCTGATTCTGAGTGCATCTTCCGCTGTTTTGAGCTTCCGCTTCTGCTTTTTCAGGCTACGTGCAGTGGCGACGAGCCTTTTGTGGAGGTTTTTCTGCTCCAGCAACTTGTCCGGCGTGAGATCGTCCGGACTGTTGTCTTTGCCCTGGACGGGCTGTTTATCCTGGTTGTCCTGTTCGGACAGTTGCTCAATAGAATGTTCGTTGTCCCCCGGTGTGCCCTGCTCTATGGCTGGGTCTGGATGGCTGTTGTCTTTGTCAAGGCGGGACTTTGAGCGGCGTTTACGTCGCCGTTTTGACTGTTTTTCGAGGGAATGATCCTTTGTAGCGTCCCGTTGTTCCTCGTCGTCGCTTCCTTTAGGTGTGTCCACCATGTATACATTGTGAGATGAGGTGGTTCTCCAACGCCCTATAGGTGCTGGTTCATGTTCCTCCCCTACATCATCGTCCATACCGTCGATGTCTTCGGAGTCGAAGTCGAGCATGTCGGTTAAATCATCGACAGTGGCTACGAAGTGGGTAGTGGGTGGGCTTTGAATTTCTTCGTCGTCCGCACCCCAACCTTCCTGACCATAATCCGGCCAGGGCTCTCTAGATAAAGAGAGAGATTTTAGTGAATTCAGGATGTCGCCAAAGGGCGAGCGCTGAAAGATGTCTGCGGCAGTGAATTCCATGATCAGCGCCCAATCGGATTCGATTGGCGGGGGCGCGGAAGGCTTAGAGTCCGGGGAGGAGTCCGGCGCCTTGGAGTCACGAGCTTCGCAAAGGACGGGGTAGGTGTACGACTCAATCGCCATAGAGATCGCAGCCCCCGAGGCGGTGTCCAGCCACCCGTCCTCGATCCGCACAGTCGACTCCGAGCTAAAGGTCGGAGCGGACACTGGTGCGGCCTCCAGGACACTGTTCGTCCGTAGAGCTAGATCATGCCCCACGTAACAATGCGGCGCGCTTGGCTGTGGCTCGAACCCGTCGAAGATCAAGTCTCCGCGGACATCAGCCGTGTAGTTCAAACTTCCAAATCTGACATGATGGCCAGGGGCGTAGCTTTCAATCTGCTCCAGATGGCCAAGCGAATTGGCCCGCAGTGCGAAGCCACCGAATACGAAGATCTGTCCGGGAAGAAAAGTCTCACCCTGGAACTCGTCGTCGTTGATGATCGAAGGAGCCATCGGGCCTAAAGGTGACGACACAGAGGAACTCTCAATGAAAGCACCAACGTCGGTGTCAAAACCGGCGGATCTTGGGTAGGGGTCCCGAACTGTGCGTCTAGGCGGATGGTAACAGGAGACAAGGGACACGATGTTTTTACCCAGGTTCGGGCCCTCTCGATGGAGGTAAAACCCTAGTCCTGCTTGATTAATATTGATGATATGGGTAGTACAAGAGTAGATCTACCACGAGATCAGAGAGGCTAAACCCTAGAAGCTAGCCTATGGTATGATTGTTGTTCGTCCTACGGACTAAAACCCTCCGGTTTATATAGACATCGAAGAGGGTTAGGGTTACACAGAGTCGGTTACAATGGTAGGAGATCCACATATTCGTATCGCCAAGCTTGCCTTCCACGCCAAGGAAAGTCCCATCCGGACACGAGACGAAGTCTTCAATCTTGTATCTTCATAGTCCAGGAGTCCGGCCGAAGGCTATAGTCCGGCCATCCGAACACCCCCTAATCCAGGACTCCCTCAGTTACTAATAACCTAAAGGAACTAGCAAACACTATTAACATGAATGGGTAGGGTGAATCTCGGGTTCAAAAACCCAGGAATAGAATGCCTATAAACTAAATGGCATCACGGGATGCTTTTCGAGGATCACGGCCAGAATCATCACACTGGGAACACAAAACATGGCTAGATTACTATGTGACTCTCTAAGATACCCTAGTGTCATAATAATAGCTTCAACATATATGTCGAGGCAATGGAGTACCTCAACTCAGCGATTGGTGTGGTTAATCTGGCCTAAAAGGACATCGGGGACAGGAGGAAAAGATTTGCAAATGCATCAGACTATTTAGAAACCTGGGATAACTCGGATAGCATAACAGCTGTAAATGCTCGAAAGATTTAAGACATCCTACGAAAATGGTGGCATAACCACTCAAAATCATAATATCAAGGTTCTGAGACAAGCTGTTAACACACGGAAGTAGTAGGAACTGAACTAAGACTTGAATCCATCAATCTTATAAGTCTATGGATTAGTAACACGTGAACCTGATAGAAAGATGAGAAGCCTAGTTCATAAACCCCGTAGAAGAGAAGAGGACGACTCAGATCAGAAGGACATGAGGTAAAGGAGTAAAAAGAGCCTTACGTTCCCTTCCACAATCAATTCCCTTATATAACTAAATCATTTCTAGACTCGACTTCGACCAGTTTGGCTTGGTAATCCTACAGGCAGTCAGGCTCTGATACCAAAGCTGTCAGGACCCTGATCCTAAGAGCATCTCCAGCCGCGCCCCCAACAGGCCCACCCCAGGCGTTTTTGCCGCGCCGGTGCCGAAAAACAGCCCAGTCGCACCCCCAGAAGCCCGTTTTTCGCCGGCTCGGGCCGAAACTGGTGCCGGCGGACCCAGGCCGAACCTGGCGCACTGGGGGGCACCTGGGGCGCTGGCACAAGCGAAAAGGGCGCGTGGGTCCGCCCTGTCGGTGAGTCAAGTGCCTCTTCCCGCTGTTTCTTCCCGCTTTTCCCCCACTTCCCTCCCATTCTCTCCCTTCCTCCCGCCAATCTCCCTCCCGCTTGCCTCCCAGCCGGCCGCCAAAGAATTACGTTGTCCCCCGCGCCACTGCAACCTCGACCACCACCATCGCCCAGCCGAAGCAGAGGAAGCCGAGGGCGCCGCCGTCCAAGCCACCGGGCATGTCAAACGCCGACTGGAGGGTGGAAGTTCAGCGCCGGGAGGCTGTCACCACTGACCGGAGGAACATGGCGATCGCCAAGAAGGCCTGTGACAACGCGGCGCGTGCGGCTGCGGCTTCGGCGGAGCAAGACGAGGCCAGGCGGCTCGCGCGGGGATGATGAATTCGCCTGGCAGCCACGCCCAGTACACGCCCTGGGGCCAGCAAGGCGTCGGCTCTTTGTCGCCGAAGCCATGGGGATCACCCTCGCCGGGCTACGCCGACAGGGACGCGCACGGTGTGTTCAACCCCAACGTTACCTTCCCCCATGGACACCGGGCCTAGCGCACGCCCTCGCCTGCCTTCGCCGGCGTGCAGTACCCTCCATACAACTACTCGCCGCCCGCCTACCCGTCCTCCCCGACGCCACCTTTTCGCCGTGGCGCCCTTCCCTTCTCGCACCTCGGCAACGCTGACGAGACCGAGGCCAACATGGAGAACTTCATCGCGACCGGCTCTAACCGCGGCTGCCACGTCTCTCGTGTTCGTCACCCCAGACGACACGGTGGATCTCAGCGGCGGCATGGACGGCAAGCTCGGCTACGTCTACGAGGAGGAGGAGGAGGACGACGACGACAACGAAGAGGAGGAGGAGGAGGAGGACGAAGAGGAGGAGGAGGAGGAGGAGGAGGAGGAGGCGACTGTTCCGGGGAGGAGGCGCAAGAAGAAGAAGCGGGCGGCCAAGTCCGTCGAGCCGCGCATCAAGTGGGCGTCTAAGGAGGAGGAATGCCTCGCCGAAGCATGGAAAATAGTGTGCCTCGACCCGACCACATGCATAGAGGGGAGCGCATCAAGGCCGAGTTCAACGAACGCAAGCTCGTCGACCCCTACTTTAAAGGCGTCTACATGCAGCGCGAGGCAAAGGCAATGGCAAACCATTGGGGGCGTATCCAGGGGGCGTGCAACAAATGGCATGGGATCGTCGAGGAGGTCGCGGCTTGCCCGGAGAGCGGCGCCAGCGTTGAGGATCAGGTATGGCACGCCGATCTCCCGCCTTTCTTCATCGTGTGCGCCCGCCAACTGTTTGTTCCTCCACACAGTTGCTGCGCATGCTCGCCTTGTATCGGCAGGGCAACAACAACGCCGAGTTCAAGTACCTCCACGTTTACAAGTGCATTGACTTGTGCGAAAAGTGGGCGGAAGTCCGGCGCACCCTCGACGAGGCCAAGGAGACGTACAAGCCGGACGCGTCGACGCCGGGCGCGTCAGAGGGGCGGCTGGACGGCAACAAAGGGGCCAAAAAGGGGAAACACGCCGATGCCGCTACTGTGAGAGCGCAGGAGTCTATCAAGCATTGCCTCGCCGATGCACAGGCCCGGGCCATCCTATGTGAAGACAAAACCGCGGCGCGGTGGTCGTCGCTGATGTCGAATAGCGCCATCAAGCTCGACCTGCTCCGAACCAATGTCGCCGCGAAGAAGAGGAACACCGACCTGGCTTTTCTGATGGGCGGGGCGGACATGCTCCAGAGCACCGACGAGAAGCTCAAGGCGTGGTACATGGCGGAGCGCGGCCTCATCCTGAACCAGCTGCCGACAACGGCAACGCCAACTCCCGCGCCCATGCCCACGCCCACGCCAAGCCTGAGTGATGACGCCTCCACGACGCCCAGCAGCGCCAAAGCTGCGCTGACACCGCTCAGCACCGAAGCAGCTCCGACACCGCCCAGCCCGCGCACGCCGACTCCACCGACGCTAGGGGCCGACCCCGCCAACTGATGCGTTGTGCACGCGAACTTGTGGCGCAATATTTTTTGTACGCCAGACTACATCCGATCGCCGGACTTGTGGCGTCTTTTGTGGGCGGGAACGACCTAGTTCAAATTTTCCGCATCATGGGGGCGGCGCCTGGGGGCGTGACTGGGAGCTAGGTCTCCCCCAGGGGCCGAGCTAGCGCCGGTTCGCCCCCAGGCCGCTCTTTTTAGGCGCCCTAGGGGACCAAATGGCTGGAGATGCTCTAAGTCACACCGACCTAGCATGTAACACATCATATCACTTTGCGGCCTCACGCATGGTATTCCTACGGGTGCCACCTTACCTAGTCCGGGACTGTTTGCACCTTTTGGCTCACGTATATGATAGTGTCGCTAGCATCCATATGACAAAGAACCCGGGCCGACATGACTAGTCGTAAACCCAAGGTGGCACTAACTTACAAGGACAGGCATACATGACCTAGCAACGAATGTGTCGATCATCAACGTATGAACCCAAGTCCTAGCAAGCTACAAGGACTTAAAGGAACAACGCGTGACATTTCCCCGAAGGGATAGACACAGGAACGAAGAAGGACACATGCCGGCCAGCCTAAGTGTTCCGGAGCAGTAGCAAGCTACCATGGCTCAGTGGAAGCACTAGGAGACATTTCCCCATAAGAGAGGCTACCAAGAATAAACAACTAGATAGTCGGATCCCACACATACCAAGCAAATCATACACACAATATGCTCGATATGTGCAAATACAACATGGCATCGCAACAAAATTCTACGACTCAAAGTATTTATTCATTAGGCTCCGAGGAGCCAGATATTACAAACATGGGTCTGATGACCCAGCATTCAAGTCAAACAAGCAATAAGCACACATGCAAAAGCTTAAATTGTCTGAGTACAGACAACTACAAATGAAAAAGGCTGAGAAGCCTGACTATCTACAAGACCCTATCGAGGGCACAAGATCGTAGCTGAGCTAACGAGCTAAACGTCGAAGTCCACACGGATCTACTAGTGAGACTGAAGTCTCTCTGCAAAAACATAAATTAAGCAAACCTGAGTACAAATGTACCCAGCAAGACTTACATCAGAACTAGCTACATATTGTAACACCCACGATGCGGCTATATCTCCCACGTGTCGAGGCACGACTTGGAGGCATAACCGCATGGTGGTTTTGTCGCAAGAAGGGTCATCTTCACACAATCCCATGTAATGAACAAGAATGGGATAAAGAATTGGCTTACAATCGCAACTTCACACAATACATTAATAAGTCATACATCAATCAGAGTACACACATAGGACCGACTACCGAACAAAAAGAAAAGAAGACAACCCCAAAGGCTAGATCCCCGATCGTCCCAACTGGGCTCCACTACTGATCATCTGGAAACGAAATATAGTAACAAACAAGTTCCTCTTCGAACTCCCACTTGAGCTCGCTTGCGTTGCCTGCACTGGTATCGTCGGCACCTGCAACTGTTTTGGTAGAATCTGTGAGTCACGAGGACTCAGCAATCTCACACCCGCGAGATCAAGACTATGTAATCTTATGGGTAGGAAAGGGGTAATGAGGTGGAGCTGCAGCAAGCACTAAGCAAATATGGTGGCCAGCATACGCAAATAAGAGAGAGAAGAGAAGCAATGCAATGATCGAGAAGCTAGAAGTGATCAAGAAGTGATCCTGAAACTACTTACGTTCATGCATAACCCAAACCGTGTTCACTTCCCGGACCCTGCCGAAAAGAGACCATCATGGCTACACGCACGGTTGATGTATTTTTTAATTAAGTCAAGTGTGAAGTTCTCTACAACCGGACATTAACAAATTCCCATCTGCCACATAACCGCGGGCAAGGCTCTCGAAAGTTTATACCCTGCAGGGGTGTCCCAATTTAGCCCATCATAAGATCTCACGATCAACGAAGGATATTCCTTCTCCCGGGAAGACCCGATCAGTCTCGGAATCTTGGTTACAAGACATTTCGACAATGTTAAAACAAGACCAGCAAAGCCGCCTGACTGTGCCGACAAATCCCGATAGGAGCTGCGCATATCTTGTTCTCAGGGCACACCGGATTGTCCAAACATCCGGTAGGCGAGCCTAGAGTTGCCCCTGGTGCCCACCGACGGTTGACGGGTAGGGCCAACACTCACGACGAGCGCTAGCCCGGGGGGGTAAAATAAGATGACCCTCGGGCTCGCGAAAACCCAAGGGAAAGGCTTAGGTAGGCAAATGTAAAACCAAGGTTGGGCCTTGCTGGAGGAGTTTTATTCAAAGCGAACTATCAAGGGGGTCCAATAAATCCCCAACCACGTAAGGAACGCAAAATCAAGGAACATAACACCGGTATGGCGGAAACTAGGGCCGCAAGAGTGGAACAAAACACCAGGCATAAGGCCGAGCCTTCCACCCTTTACGAAGTATATAGATGCATTAATTAAATAAGAGATATTGTGATATCCCAAAATATCCAGTGGTAGGTATGGTTAGAGGCTTGACATGGAAATATGGGAGGCATGATATAGCAAGTGGTAGGTAGCTCGGCATAGCAATAGAGCGAACAACTAGCAAGCAAAGATAGAAGTGATTTCGAGGGTCTGGTCATCTTGCCTGAGATCCCGCAAGGAAGAAGAACGACTCCATGAAGAAGAGAAACGGACGCAGTCGAACGAATCATCACAACTCCGGAACGAAACCGAAGCTAACGAGGGAAGCAAACCGGAAAGAAGAAAACAACATGGTAAACAACCCTCACATAAACATGGCATGATGCGCAACCAAGTATGATGCATGTCAAGTTTAATGAGGCATGGCATGGTAAAGTGCAACAAACAATACTAGAAGTTAAGTGGAGCTCAATATGCAACTCGTTGCATATTGACGAAACACCACATTCAAATATTTAGTTCGCTCTCGTTTATGCTACTCAACAGTATTTAATGTTATTAAACATGGCAAAGGGTGAAACATATGAAAACTACCTATCTAGGCAAGTTTAAATGAGGCCGGAACAACAAACAACAATTCTAGAAAATCCTCATATGCATATTTTGGAATTGGTACTGTTCTGCCCTAAACCATATTTTAGAGTTTTTAAACATGCAAAGTAATGCCACCATGTTAAACTATGCATTTTTTCTACCACATTTATATATAAAGTTTATATAAAATGGAGCTACGGTTATTTAGTTATGAAATAAAGCATTTTAGCATGGCATTTAAGAAAATTTAATCAAACAGCATTTTAAACATTTTAAACATAAATGAAAGTTGCATATTATGAAACTAGACAAAATTCTAAGCATTTTATGTATTTAAATCATTTTAATATGATACATGGTTGTTGAGTTATCATATGCATGATGTTGAGGGTTTTTCTGCAAATCTGTAAACTCTGGAATAATAGACAAATTCGTCTAGAGCAGGAAAAAAACATGGCAGGCCGAATCTGCAGGCTGGCCCAACAGGAGGAAAAAACAAAGGAGGGGCGCTGGGGCGCTCACCAAGGGCCAAGCCCCAGGTCGGTGAAGCAGCAGGCCAGCGGGCAGCTGGACTTGGCGCGGCGCTGGGCCTCGCAGGCAGATCGAAGCGAGGCAGGGCGTGGTCAACGCACGGCCGAGTGCTGTGGTGCGCTGCTCTACCTGAAGCAGAGGGGATGCATGGGAAGAAGGCGGTGATGGTGCTGGCGGCGACGGGGTCCGGGCGGAGAGGGCCATGGCGTGCCGCGGGCGCTGGAACGGGTCAACGCAGGGGGGACGTCAACGCTCGCTCGTTCGCTCGAACCGGATGAAGCAGAGGCGATGGCGAGGGACTTGGCATGGGGTCGTGGGGCTTCGGCAGCAGTGAGGCGTGTCCATGGTGAGGCAGGGCGCGGACAACGTGGAGACGGCCGGATCCGGGCGGCGTCACTCCCGGCAAGAACTTGGCGGCGGCGGTTCCTTGCTGCGGCAAATACAGGGAGAGAGAGATGTGAGGGAGAGTGTTAGGGAAGGGAGAGAGACAGGGGAGGAGAGGAGCGGGATGAGGCTGGTCTTGGTCGTGCTCCGGCGGCTCTGCTCACCGGCGGTGGGCGAAGGTGGAGGCGCGGCTACGGGGTGAGCTGCTCGGGGGCGAGCGAGCAGGGGGATGCGGGAGGAGGCAGTACCTCGATCCATTGAGGATCGAACTCTGGCTGGCTGCGCGAGGGTTGGTGGAAGGATGGATCGGGAGGTGGAGGCTCGAGCGCTGGTTGGTTGGCGACAGAAGCGAGGTGGATGCAGGATAGATCGATGGCGAGAAGTGGCTGGCGCTGCTTGGCTGCGGTTGAATTGGGAGGATCCCATGGAGGGAGGCGACTGAGTGGAGCTAGTGGCGGCGGCGCGATGGGACAAGGGAGTGGATTTTTAGGGTTTGCCAAAATGGACTAGGGGTGGACGAATATATACATCACGGATTAGGTTAGGGGCTACCTCGTCCCTCCGATCGCAATCATACGATCGAGAATAAATAGGTAGGGAGTCCAAATAACAAAATGGAGATATTTTAGGGATGTTGGGGGATGATCCGGATCCATCGGTAACGACAGCTCGGGTCGGGTTCGGAGATGTTTCAGATGCGCACGCGAGGGGCTTGACGAAAGGCCGTGAAGACAAGGGGGTTTGATGGGATCAGAGAAGAGAGAGAAGAGAGCGGTCCGATTGATCTGAGAGGAGGTCAACAGAGACAAGAAGAAGCGCCAACTACGAGCAAATGCAAGTTTGAAAACATGACGGCAACGGAGTGCCTATGCAATGCAAATGATGCGATGATGAATGCAACAAACAAATCAATAACACAGCTGACACGCAAAACAAGGAAGGCATCTGGAGCTCCGGTCTTGGGGCGTCACAACACTCGTCCACTTACAAGAGATCTCGTCCCGAGATCTAAGGATGGCACCGGAGAGAAACGGAAGAGGAAGAGGTAAAACAAAGTTGCTTCTTGACAAAAGAGTGAAACCACCAACCTTGAGAGGTTGCAAAGACATGAAAAGAACACAAGGGTAAGGATGAATGGAAACCACTGGTTGAAATGAGATGTACAAGGAATGGGAAAGAATGAATTTGGGAAGCACTCCGGTTGAAAAGAGGAGCAAAAAAGATAAGATGAGAGAACTTAAATGGAAGACACGACACTCTGGTTGAATGGATAAGCAAAGGAAAGAACATGATCTTGAGAAAACGAGATAATTTGTCGAAGAGAGCAACATCACAATGCCTCCGGAACGAACGAATAGAAGCTAGATCGTTGAATAAGAGAACGGGGAAGGAACGACAACTTCTACCACAATTTAATTTGGAAGGCATCCTTGCAAGAAGGTTAGAGCGGAGTTGTTGGAAAACCAACAACAAAAAGAATAAGCTTGTAGTGGGCTTATGGGAACATCCCAACATTATGAGGTGACAAACTGCCACTAACGGAAACAATGATTGATTGGATTGAGATCAACAAGGAGATGAAAACTTCTTCACCAAGAGGATAGGAGAAAACTTGGATCATTGATAAGCACCACAATAGCAACATCCCCAATGGAAGGCTTTAGGTGAAATCTATACCAAGATAACTCCAAGGAAGAAAATGATGGGTTTAAATATCTCATTCCTGACAACTTGTGAATCATGAAACATGAAGGGAAATTATCAAGAATGACATAACACCACCTCAAAAGATAAGGTAGAAAGAATTGCACTTTGGAATGCAAGATGAAGAATACTTGAACTCCTCAAAACAAAACATGTGTTGAGCACCCTGTTTAATTTTGAGTATAGCTTGGCGGATCATAACTTCGAGGGAAATCTTGAAGAACAATTGAAGAATGAAAAGTATCATTGACGAACCACCATGTAGAGCCTCCACGAAGAACTCCGGTAAGAAAAGAAATGGTAGGAAGGAAGTGAAGGTTGAAAAGAACAAGAATTGAAGCATTGCAATGATTTAGATGGAGCTTCGTGATGAGATAACCGAGAAAACTTGGAACTCCAAAAAGAAAAGAAGAAGCATCTCAAACCGAAAATGTGATATGATGAACAACTCCGGAAAGAAGAAATTAATCACTTGGATGAAGCAAGAATAGAATTATGTTATGCGCATCCTTTACCAATTTAAATTGATGATGAGCAACGGATTTGGCATACTACTTATTCTCATAGAAAGGATTACTATAGATATAGCGCAAACTTGGGAAAAGTCTTCAACGATCCGCTAATAGAATTTGGAAAGAACGAATGAATAGATATGATAACCAAGGAAGGGAACTCTTGAACGAACCACCGTAAGAATTGAAAATGAACGAAGAAAAGAGAAACACCGAGAAGAATTAGAAAAAAGGACGAAGATACTTGAGAGAATTTAGATACATGAGAATGAAGAGATCATGAACTGATTAGAGGATATTTGAACGATGCACCGGGAAGATTTGGGGAACAAGAGCTGAAAGCTGGAATGAATAATTCTGCGATGATGGGCTCCGGAGATTCAAACTCAAAAGACTCATGAATTGCTCTGGATGAGTGAAAAGAATTTCTCACAATCGAAAACAATTATGAGAGGATGGTATCAATCTTGAACTAAGAATCTTCAAAAGAATGCACAAGATTTAGAGGAAACACTTCTTCAGTCTTCAAATGTTGAGAATGACGAGAAGAAACACCACCATGAATTGTTGAGGCACTCCGGAATGAAAATTAGAAATGTTGAACCAACAACGAAAAGAATTTGAAAGATCTTGGAGAAAAGCATATGACTGATGATAATTCATTCTTAGTCAAACTTGGAAAAGAATTTGAGAGTAGCTCCGGAAAAATTAGAAGAGTCAGGTAAGATCCTGGGAAAAGGCCTGTGGGTTATGGGCCCACTCACAAGATACACCATTGAACGATTGCCTGAAAATTGGGATTGCACCGGTTGAATTAAATGGCTTGAATGAGATAACAACCTCAAAATAGTTAGAATTGATGGGGAGAGGAAACACAGATCTTTAGAGATATCTTCAGCACTCCGGAACAATTGAATAGCAAGCGAGGAATGATTAAGAGATACACCGGCATACGAAAACACTTGAAACGAGGAAGGGAATATGATCAACATCAAAAACTTGACTTGAATCCACCGGAGAAGAAAAAGAACGAATATTGCTGAACTTGAAGCTCCGTTAGAATCTTTCTGAGAACCCCTGGATAAGAACATTGACGGAAAAGATTGGAGAGACTTCTCACAAGTAAAGGATACATGATTAAGCAATATGAATCCTTGAAGAAAAGGGTAGGAGGGCGGGAAAACAAAGGCAACTTGGGACGGATGAAATGAACACCATTGAGAAAACCAAGAATTGGTCTTGCACAAATTGAAAGGATCGGGTTAACTTGAAGAGAATCATGCCGGTTGAAAAGAATTAACATGACAACCTCGATGATCGAAAGGATTAGCAACCACATATAAATATGAGAACACCGCTTAGAATAAGCTATGAAATCAACACTTGGCATTGAAGCAACTCTAATACCACAAAACGAAACAAAAACAAAGGATTTGGCTTGCAGAATAAGCCGGAAACAAACATATGATAGATCCCATATCGTATCATGTGTGTGTTGGAAAGATATCCTACGAGATACTTGAATTCCCACTTATAAACTCCCAAAACTTTCTGGTTATGCAATCTGCTGTTGGGGATACAGGGGACGCAATATATCTCACCCAAACTAACAATCCCTAGATCCAGTTGTATCCATCCGTCAACACATAACCAAGAAAACTCCGGAAATCATGTACCTCAACCTTCGAAAAGCATCCGTTATACGAGTTATGGAAATACTCCCGAACTCCCGCCCCAGTACTGGGTGGCATCGAGGTGATCTCGCCAACAACTGCATAAAAGAGATTTTCGATGTCGGTGAAACTCAGGTATTCCAGAACTACAATGATAAAATTGTGACGCCAACACCTCAAAGCTCAACTCCCTGGGACACTGCCACAACCCCTAAATGTCAAGAGGCACCAAGAACAATGTTCTCGTCACAAAACCATCGGAATGATTCCAAGATACCCGCGTGATCCTAAAAAAAATTCGTGAAATTTGAGGAGAGGAGAGTCAAAACTTCTACGTCAGAGGGCCTCATCAGAGCGACGAAGGGACTGGGGAGTAAAAAGAATCCTACCCTCCGATATATATAATCCTAAGACTCAAAACATTTTTGTTCTAGACTCAACAACGTTAGCGATCCGATCAAGCAGGGGGCTCCTAAGTCGGGGATGGCTCTCATTACCAACTTGTAGTAATGAACAAGAATGGGATAAAGAATTGGCTTACAATCGCCACTTCACACAATACATTAATAAGTCATACATCAATCAGAGTACACACATAGGTCCAACTATGGAACCAAAAGAAAAGAAGACAACCCCAGATGCTAGATCCCCGATCGTCCCAACTGGGCTCCACTACTGATCATCTAGAAACGAAACATAGTAACAAACAAGTTCCTCGTCAAACTCCCACTTGAGCTCGGTTGAGTCGCCTGCACTGGTATCGTCGGCACCTACAACTGTTTTGGTAGAATCTGTGAGTCACGAGGACTCAGCAATCTCACACCGGCGAGATCAAGACTATTTAAGCTTATGGGTAGGAAAGGGGTAATGAGGTGGAGCTGCAGCAAGCACTAAGAAAATATGGTGGCCAGCATACGCAAATAAGAGCGAGAAGAGAAGCAACGCAACTGTCGAGAAGCTAGAAGTGATCAAGAAGTGATCCTGAAACTACTTATGTTCATGCATAACCCAAACCGTGTTCACTTCCCGGACCCTGCCGAAAGAGACCATCATGGCTACACACGCGGGTGATGTATTTTTAATTAAGTCAAGTGTCAACTTCTCTACAACCGGATATTAAAATATTCTCATCTGCCACATAACCGCGGGCACAGCTCTCGAAAGTTTATACCCTGCAGGGGTGTCCCAACTTAGCCCATCATAAGATCTCACGGTCAACGAAGGATATTCCTTCTCTCGGCAAGACCCGATCAGTCTCGGAATCCTGGTTACAAGACATTTCAACAATGTTAAAACAAGACCAGCAAAGCCACCCGACTGTGCCGACAAATCCCGATAGGAGGTGCACATATCTCGTTCTTACGGCACACCGGATTGTCCAAAATATCCAGTGGTAGGTATGGTTAGAAGCTTGACATGGCAATATGGGAGGCATGATATAGCAAGTGGTAGGTAGCTCCGCATAGCAATAGATCGAACAACTAGCAAGCAAAGATAGAAGTGATTTCGAGGGTATGGTCATCTTGCCTGAGATCCCTCAAGGAAGAAGAACGAGTCCGTGAAGAAGACAAACGGACGTAGTCGAACGAATCCTTAGGCATATTTTGGAATTGGTACTGTTCTGCCCTAAACCATAGTTTAGAATTGTTAAACATGCAAAGTAATGCCACCATGTTAAACTATGCATTTTTCTACCCCATTTACATATAAAGTTTATATAAAACGGAGCTACGATTATTTAGTTATGAAATAAAGCATTTTAGCATGGCATTTAAGCAAATTTAATCAAATAGCATTTTAAACATTTTAAACATAGATGAAAGTTGCATATTATGAAACTAGACACAATTCTAAGCATTTTACATATTTAAATCATTTTAATATGACGCATGGTTGTTGAGTTATCATATCCATGATGTTGAGGGTTTTTCTGTAAATCTGTAAACTCTGGAATAATAGACAAATTCGTCTAGAGCAGAAAAAACATGGCAGGCCAAATCTGCAGGCCGGCCCAACAGGAGGAAAAAACAAAGGAGGGGCGCTGGGGCGCTCACCAAGGGCCAAGGCCCAGGTCGGTGAAGCAGCAGGCCAGCGGGCAGCTGGACTTGGCGCGGCGCTGGGCCTTGCAGGTAGATCGAAGAGAGGCAGGGCGTGGTCAATGCGCGGTTGAGCGCTGTGGAGCGCTGCTCTACCTGAAGCAGAGGGGATGCAGGGGAAGCAGGGCGGCGATGGTGCTGGCGGCGACGGGATCCGGGCGGAGAGGGCCATGGCGCGCCGCGGCGCTGGAATGATTCAACACAGGGGGGACGGCAACGCTCGCTCATTCGCTCGAACCGGATGAAGCAGAGGCGATGGCGAGGTACTTGGCGCGGGGTCGTGGGGCTCCGGCAGCAGGGAGGCGCGTCCATGGCAAGGCAGGGGCGCGGACGACACGGAGACGGCTGGATCCGGGCGGCGTCGCTCCCGGCAAGAACTTGGCGGCGGCGGTTCCTTGCTGCGGCAAGTACAGGGAGAGAGAGATGTGAGAGAGAGTGTTAGGGAAGGGAGAGAGACAGGGGAGGAGAGGAGCGGGACGAGGCTGGTCCTGGTCGTGCTCCGGTGGCTCTGCTCACCGGCGGTGGGCGAAGGTGGAGGCGCGGCTACAGGGTGAGCTGCTCGGGGGCGAGCGAGCAGGGGGATGCGGGAGGAGGCAGTACCTCGATCCATTGAGGATCGAACTCTTGCTGGCTGCACAAGGGTTGGTGCAAGGATAGATCGGGAGGTGGAGGCTCGGGCGCTGGTTGGCTGGCGACAGAAGCGAGGTGGATGCAGGATGGATCGATGGCGAGAAGTGGCTGGCGCTGGTTGGCTGCAGTTAAATCGAGAGGATCCCGTGGAGGGAGGCGACTGAGTGGAGCTAGTGGCGGCAGCGCGACGGGACGAGGGAGAGGATTTTTAGAGTTTTCCAAAATGGACTAGGGGTGGATGAATATATACATATCGGATTAGGTTAGGGGCTACCTCGTCCCTCCGATAGCAATCGGACGATCGAGAATAAATAGGTAGGGAGTCCAAATAACAATACGGGGATATTTTAGGGATGTTGGGGGATGATCCGGACTCATCGATAACGACAGCTCGGGTCGGGTTCGGAGAAGTTTCGGATGCACACGCGAGGGGCTTGACGAAAGGCCATGAAGACAAGGGGGTTTAATGGGCTCAGAGAAGAGAGAGAAGAGAGCGGTCCAATTGATCTGAGAGGAGGTCAACAGAGACAGGAAGAAGCACCAACTATGAGCAGATGCAAGTTTGAAAACATGACGGCGACGGAGGGCCTATGCAATGCGAATGATGTGATGATGAATGCAACAAACAAATCAATAACACAGCTAACACGCAAAACAAGGAAGGCATCTGGAGCGCCGGTCTTGGGGTGTCACACATATGCATCAGTATCAACTTAGGGGTGGTGGAGTTTAACTTCAGCAAGCCAGCTTTGGCTCAGTGGCTATCCTATACTACGACTGCAAGTAACTCTTTTGAGGTGGCGCACACGAGTCCACATATTCACCATATCAATACACCACTATGGATCCGCTCCCGTCTCCCTACGAGAACGCCATCCATAGTACTCATGCTTATCTTGCGCATTTTAGAGTGTCCACTTTCACTTGTCTATGAACTGTATAGGCAACCCAGAAGTCCTTTACCGCGGATGCGGCTATTCGAATAGATCATTTATAACCCTGCAGGGGTGTACTTATTCACACTTGTTTCCACCACTTACTGTCTGCACACGACATGTGCTCGGCAGACTTCAAGCGGAAGCCGACATGGGTGTAGACCACGACCTAACTAACCACACAAGTCCCTAGTCCAGGTTTATCGCCTACTCAAGTTCCATCCGCAGGGAGTCCGGCCGAGGTTTCCACTACGGCCCCGAACAATGTGTGCAGGGTTCCCGAGGCACCAAACGGGCGACTCGGTACACCAGGCCAGGTTCCTACCACATCACAGCCCACCCCTCGGGTCAACGCTGCGCATGGCCTCCAGCATACTACAAACACCAGAAACTACTTGCAACTCCTGGACAGAGGACAGGGGTTAATAAGTCGAGCGGGGTCATATTTCAGGGCCCAACGTGTGGTAGTAGCTGTTCATGGATCACAAACACAGAACTCAGTTCCTCAGGACGGTTTCAATGAGACAACCCACCATGTACTCCTACATGGCCTCTCACCGCTACCTCTACCAAATTGTGTTCACACACTTAGCTCTCAACAGTAGGACATGTCCACCACATTCCAATTCATCCCCGATGAATCAGACCTGACTCAACTCTAAGCAGTAGCAGGCATGACAACAAGCATGAATGAGTAGGCACATCAGGGTTCAAACAACTCCTACTCATGCTAGTGGGTTTCATCTATTTACTGTGGCAATGACAGGTCATGCAGAGGAAAGGGGTTCAACTACCGCAACATGTAACAGTTGAAGCATTGTTGTCCTAATGCAGTAAAAGAGAGCAGAAGCGAGAGAGTGGGATTGTATTGGAATGAACAAGGGGGTTTTGCTTGCCTGGCATTTTTGAAGATAGTATAGCTCTTCATCGGTGTCATCGAACTCATTATCGAAACTACGTCCACTGAGAGGGAACAAATACCGGCAACAAAGAAGGAACACAATCAATGCAATGCAACAATATAATGCATGATCATGACATGGCAAGATGCTATGATTTGAGCTAATGCAGCTAGCAACTGAAGGCTTTGAGTTGATTTGAACCAAAGGTTCAAATTCCAATTCAAACTATGAATTTCCAAAGTGGATTTATATATTTTGATCTATACAGCAAGGTTAAGTTGCTTTATCATGCATGAAACCAGTATCAATGGATAGATTAGATTTTTTTTGATAATTTTTCATATATAAATTATTTCATTCGGAGTTATAGATTAATTTCTATGAATTTTTGAAGTTTAAGTCATTTTCTGGAATTTCCTGAATTAGCTTTAATTCAGAAATTCCTTTACTGCGTCAGCATGACGTTGCTGTGACATCGACAAGTCAACATGGCCGGTCCAGGTCAAACCTGACTAGTGTAACCCGTACGTCAGTGTCTAACTAACTAACCTATGTTAATTAGCACTAATCTAATCCTAATCTAGATTAGTTAAGGCCCTGGGCCCACATGTCAGTTTCAGCAGGGCTAATTAAGTTTAGTTTACACTAAACAAAATTAGTAGGGACCAGGGCCCACTTGTCCGCGACCCGCGGAAGGTCAAACCCCCGGTCAAACAGGTCAAACGACCGGCGGTTAGCCGCCGGCGAGGCCCGAGACGGCGGCACAGCTCGGAAACGCAGCACAGGTGACCAAACGAGCGGCGGTTTGGCTTGGCATGAAGCTGGTGCTCGTCCGCATCCAACGGAGCCATCAGCTCGTGTCGGGGTGGTCCAGAACAACGGCGGCGAAGGAAAATGCGGTGGACGGAGTTCGGGCATGTGCGGCCGCGTGGTTCTAGTGCATGGGATAGATAGCTAGGGGCTGCGTTGGACTCGTCGTTGCTCCAGGAGCACACCGGAAGCACAAGCTCGAGCGGAGATGCACGGTGGCTGCGAGAGCAACGGCCATGGTGGATGGATGCCCGGGAGCTCGCGGGGCAGTAGCTGCGGCACGAACTCGAGCAAGGGGGTGGAGGGGAAACGGAGAGGAGATCACAAGGGGTCGGATGGGGCAGACGATGAGCTTAGGGACGTCCTGTCAGCGACGAATCGACAGCGGTGGTGATCAGCTCCTGAGGTGGAAGACGATGGTGATGACGATGCTACGGCACGTCCCGGCTGTTTGACTCGGTGGAGATGATGAGGACGACGTCACCGAGCTCGTGGGAACGACGCAGGGGCGAGGGGGTGGTTGTGGCCGTGGTAGACAATGACGGCGGTGTCCGGCTTTGGCGATGCAGAGGCGACGGAGAGAGCGGGGGGAAGTGGGGGTGTTGGCTGGATCGGGACGGCCCTGGGGCGTTCACCCACGCGTCCAGAGGCTCGGCAGCAAGCAGGAGGAGGCGTGGCACCTCGCGCGCCCGTGCACTATCTTGCCTCTGCCTAC
Source organism: Triticum dicoccoides (assembly GCF_002162155.2). Taxonomy (NCBI): domain Eukaryota; kingdom Viridiplantae; phylum Streptophyta; class Magnoliopsida; order Poales; family Poaceae; genus Triticum; species Triticum dicoccoides. The sequence continues at coordinate 553,386,211 of NC_041393.1, read as the reverse complement.
TGGCAGAGGTTAGGGATGACTGGCACCAGGATAGGTGGGCTGGGCCAGCACATGTGAGGCCCAGGTGAGCATCCCTCCCTCTCTGTTTTCTAATTTGTTTCTGTGTTCTATTTATTTCCCTCTGTTTTGATTTAGTTTAAAAACTAAACCATTTAATAAAATCTTGGAAATATTTGTGGGCACTTGTAGAATTATTTCCAACAGCCCTCAAATGCTTTCAAGATTATTTGGACATTTAAAATACGTTATAGAATTTAAATGTCCAAATTCAAATACTTATGATTTAATTCAAAAATCTAGAGTGTCCTAAAGAAGTGTGCACCAGTTTTGGCAGAGGTTCTAGACCAATTCAAAAATGATGAACATTTATGAAGGACATTTTTGGTTCATTGAAAAAGATTTTATTTGAACCTATTTGCATTGCATTTGTGCTAGGGTTTGGTCATTCCCCATTTCAAGTTTAATTGAAACTTAAACATGATGCAACACAAGATGCTAGCGCTATGCATTACTAGAACTAGGGATGTGACACAATGCTTATGAAGAAGATTGTGTGCTGAAATTCTTGAGTTATCCTTCCCTTGACATTGAGAAGGGCATTATAAAGCCGGTGTTAACTATTAATGTAAGTCGGTCCTTCTAAAGCCTTTATCCTCAAGTACTGTTTAATTTGCTCATACTCCCTATCGTTTACTGTTGTTTCGTTTGCTGTTTCTATCAAAATGCATGTTCGCGGGAACCGTAAGTTCCAAGTTTTACTTGTAAAACCAAATTCCTTATTCATACCATGCACATTACTCAATACTCCCTATATGTATGCTTGTTTTTGTGGATCTATAATCCAGTGTGTGGTGAAGCAGCCCACGTTTGCACCTTGTCATCTCCTGTTTTATATTACTGATGTGGCTGATGATATGAACAACATGCCATGCACATTAACCAAAATAGATACAATGATTGTCTTTGCCCTTCATCTATGCTTGTTATGTTGACATGGTAATCCAGTAGTGTGGTGAAGCTCACCGCATTATGAACAATGCCAAATTATGCTATTGATATTTTAAACTTACTCTTTATTTTGTAATTTGAAATTGGATGGAATTGACAGCACAGTTATCATATTTGTTTATACACGTGCAAAACATGTCATCTCTCTGCTTGTTTCAGGGTGATATGCCTAATGGCATGCACAAGTCTGCTGAAGGCTGTGAGACAAATCCAACATATATTGCAGCAAAGAAGGCAAAACATCTTAAAGATAGCGAGACAACCCCAAAGTCTTGTCTTCATGCAGTGTCCAAGTTACTTGAGACTAGCAGTCAGACAAGCTCATAGAATTCGCTATCTGAATCAGTTCGACTTCTTCAGTCCCAAGTTCTAGCAGCAAGGCATTCTGCAACTCAACTTCAACTTGAAGTCCTATCTCTAAGAAAGATTGCAGAGAACACCAATAAGAGCCTCACTGCTAAACAGCTACACCTGGAAGCTATGACCGACATGCTAGGCTGGTCTCACAGCCTTTCTCAGCAGCTTGCACAGCAGTTCCCCCGCAAGGCTAACCTCTCTTGAACTGTCTTGGAAGTGGTCTCGGTTCAGTATTATTTTGTTACGCTGCAATGGTGCCTAGTTTTGTAATCTGCTTCTTCGTTGCGCTTTATGATCACTAGTGGCGAACTTCGATGCCCAGTGGATGTAATATACCATAAATCCTTTATTGTATAGTGAAGGTTTATTCTAAGTTACTATGCCGTAATTTCTTTATTGTATAGAGTGGGTTTGTTCTTAATTCCTACTAGTTACTGCCATCATTCGCTATCTGGAATAATATCTGATGTAGTCGACTGGGCTGAAACATTCGCCTCTAACCGGCCTGGTTTTTAGCGAGCCACAATTGGGCCGTCCTGTATCTTTCTTGGGCCCGAACGGCCATTGGGGCCTTCACACTTTGCGCCAGGCCCACAACTTACTCCGGCCTATATTCGGCCCAAATTTTAGTTGGGCCTTTTGTGGACCCAGCGCTTAGTTTGGCCTAGGTAGTGTTGGGCCATTAACAGGCTGAATATTCTACTGGCCTGTTACGGCCGAGAAGAAACCATGGGCCTTTAGCAGGCCGAAATGCATGTTGGGCCTCAATTTTCACTAGTCGTCGATGGGCCTTCAGCAGGTTGAAACATAGACCCGGCCTTTTTTGGCCCAGTTATATGACGGGCCCTTACCAGGCCGAAACATATCTCGGGCCTTAGTTGGCCCACTGATATCATGGGCCTTTAAGAGGTCGAAAGCTTAGTGCAGGCATCAACGGGCCGAATTATACGACAGGCCTTTAACAGGCCCAGAGTCACGCTGGGTTGAACTGTTGCCACCTTTATCACGGGCCGTTATTGGGTCGAATGTCGTGTTGGACCATATATGGCCCATGGGCAGCACGGGCCATTCCCAGGCCGAAAGACACACCAGGCTGAAATGGGCCTATGTCTACATCAGGCCTCTAACAGGCCAAAAGTCACTGGGCTGTAATTGGGCCCAAATATTCGGTGAACAATTAATGGGCCAGATCTGGTTTCGAGCCGTAAATGGGCCTTTATTAAACAGGCCATTATTGGGCTGGCCCACTAGTACCTGAGTAAGTACTACGGGCCTTTGACTGGGCCAGCCTTTTTAACCTATATGGGCCTCTGTTGGGCCGTGCCACGTGTCGACGTGTCATAGGCGCCTTCGGCCCAATGAGTGGATGACAACTGTCCCACCGAGGAGCAGACACGTGTTTCCTCCGGCCAATGAGAATTTTACACGTGGAAAATCATGATAACCCACAAGTATAGGGGATCGCAAAAGTTTTCGAGGGTAGAGTATTCAACCTAAATTTATTGATTCGACACAAGGGGAGCCAAAGAATATTCTCAAGTATTAGCAGTTGAGTTGTCAATTCAACCACACCTGAAAGACTTAGTATCTGCAGCAAAGTATTTAGTAGCAAAGTAGTATGGAAGTAACAGTAACAGTGGCAAAAGTAACAGTAGCAGTTTTTGTAGCAATCGTAACAGTGGCAACGGAAAAGTAACTAAGCAAAGATCAATATGTGAAAAGCTCATAGGCAATGGATTAATTATGGATAATTATGTCGGATGCGATTCCTCATGCAACACAAATAACATAGGGTGACACAGAACTAGCTTCAGTTCATCAATGTAATGTAGGCATGTATTCTGAATATAGTCATACGTGCTTATGGAAAAGAACTTGCATGACAACTTCTGTCCTACCCTCCCGCGGCAGCGGGGTCCTATTGGAAACTAAGGGATATTAAGGCCTCCTTTTAACAGAGTACCAGACCAAAGCATTAACACTTAGTGAATACATGAACTCCTCAAACTACGGTCATCACCAGGAATGGGTCCCGGTTATTGTCACTTCAGGGTTGCCGGATCATAACACATAGTAGGTGACTATTCACTTGCAAGATAGAATCAAGAACTCACATATATTCATGAAAACATAATAGGTTCAGATCTGAAATCATGGCACTCGGGCCCTAGTGACAAGCATTAACCATAGCAAAGTCACAGCAACATCAATCTTAGAACATAATGGATACTAGGGATCAAACCCTAACAAAACTAACTCGATTACATGGTAAATCTCATCCAACCCACCGTCAAGCCTACGATGGGTATCACGCACGGCGGTGAGCATCATGAAATAGGTGATGGAGGATGGTTGATGATGACGATGGCGACGGATTCCCCTCTCTGGAGCCCCGAACGGACTCCAGATCAGCCCTCCCCAAGAAGATTAGGGCTTGGCGGTGGCTTCGTATCGTAAAATGCGATGAATCTTTCTGTCTGATTTTTTTCTCACCTCGAAACTGAATATATGGAGTTGGGGTTGAGGTCGATGGAGTACCAGGGGGCCCACGAGGTAGGGGCGCGCCTTCACCCTCGTGGACAGGGTGTGGGCCCCCTGATGCTGATTCTTTCGCCAATATTTTTCATTAATTCCAAAACGTGTCTCAGTAGGTTTTCAGGTCATTCTGAGAACTTTTTTTCTGCACAGAAATAACACCATGGCAGTTCTGCTGAAAACAGCGTCAGTCCGGGTTAGTTCCATTCAAATCATGCAAGTTAGAGTCCAAAACAAGGGCAAAAGTGTTTGTAAAAGTAAATACGTAGGAGACATATCAACTCCCCCAAGCTTAAACCTTTGCTTGTCGTCAAGCAATTCAGTTGACAAACTGAAAGTGATAAAGAAAAACTTTCACAAACTCTATTTGATCTTGTTGTTACAAATATGTAAAGCCAGCATTCAAGTTTTCAGCAAAGATTATGAACTAACCATATTCACAATAACATTTAGATCTCATGTTTACTCATGTCAATGGCATAATCAACTAGTGAGCAATAATAATAAATCTCTGATGACAACACTTTCTCAAAACAATCATAACATGATATAACAAGATGGTATCTCGCTAGCCCTTTCTAAGACCGCAGGACATAAATGCAGAGCACCCCTTAAGATCAAGGACTGACTAGACATTGTAATGCATGGTAAAAGAGATCCAGTCACAGTCATACTTAATGTAAATTAATAGCAATGCATGCGAATGACAGCGGTGCTCTCCAACTGGTGCTTTTTAATAAGAGGATGATGACTTAACATAAAAGTAAATAGATAGGCCCTTCGAGAGGGAAGCAGGGATTTCCAGAGGTGCCATAGCTCGAGTTTTGAAACAGAGATAAATAATATTTTGAGTGGCATGCTTTCATTGTCAACATAACAACCAAGAGATCTTGATATCTTCCATGCTACACACATTATAGGCGGTTCCCAAACAGAATGGTAAAGTTTATACTCCCCCACCACCAACAAACATCAATCCATGGCTTGTCCGAAACAATGGGTGTAGTCCAACTAACAACAATCCTGGGGGAGTTTTGTTTGTAATTATTTTGATTTGATTTGAGCATGGGACTGGGCATCCCGGTTACCGGCCATTTTCTCGTGAGTGATGAGCGGAGTCCACTCATCGTGAGAATAACCCAACTAGCATGGAAGATGTAGACAGCCCTAGTTGATACATGAGCTATTCGAGCATACAAAACAAAATTTCATTTGAAGGTTTAGAGTTTGGCACATACAAATTTACTTGGAACGGCAGGTAAATACCGCATATAGGAAGGTATGGTGGGCTTATATGGAATAATTTTGGGGTTTATGGAAGTGGATGCACAAGCAGTATTCCCACTTAGTACAAGTGAAGGCTAGAAAGAGACTGGGAACCGACCAACTAGAGAGCGACAACAGTCATGAACATGCATTAAGATTAATCAACAATGAGTGCAAGCATGAGTAGGATATAAATCACTATGAACGTAAATATCATGGAGTCTATGTTGATTTTGTTTCAACTACATGCGTGAACATGTGCCAACTCAAGCCACTCGATTCGTTCAAAGGAGGATACCACCCTATCATACCACATCACAACCATTTTAATAGCATGTTGGCACGCAAGGTAAACCATTATAAACTCCTAGCTAATTCAGCATGGCATGAGCAACTATAATCTCTAATTGTCATTGCAAACATGTTTCATTCATAATAGGTTGAATCAGGAATGATGAACTAATCATATTTATAAAAACAAGATAGGTCAAGTTCATACCAGCTTCTCTCATCTCACTCAGTCCATCATATATCAGAATTATTGCCTTTGACTTGCACGACCGAATGGTGTGGATAATAATAATAGTGCACATGCATTGGACTAAGCTGGAATCTGCAAGCATTTAATACAAGGGAGAAGACAAGGTAATATGGGATCTTGGTTAAATCAACAATAATGCATATGAGAGCCACTCAACATTTTCATCATGGTCTTCTCCTCTCGACCCCCAAAGAAAAGAAAAGAAATAAAACTATTTACACAGGAAAGCTCCCAACAAGCAAAAGAAGAACGAGAAATCTTTTTGGGTTTTCTTTTAATTACTACTACTACAAGCATGGAAAGTAAACTAGCTAAAAGCTACAACTAATTTTTTTTGTTTTTCTTAAGGTTTTTCAAACACACAAGAAGAAGGCTTAGAAAAGAAAATAAACTAGCATGGATAGTACAATGAAAAAGTATGAGCACCGACAACTAGAATGAGTGTGTGAACATGAATGTAATGTCGGTGAGAAATACATACTCCCCCAAGCTTAGGCTTTTGGCCTAAGTTGGTCTATGGCCACTGCTGGCCTGGCGGATATCCAAAGTCGTAGCTGGGGTTGTACTGAGATGCAGCAGCTACTGCCTGAAGAGCTGCAGCTTGGAGGCGAGCTGCCTTCGTCCTCCTTCCATACTCGTTCGCCTCCTCCCTGGTTATAACATATCTCCTTTTTGCATGAAAGTTAAAGAAAGTAGGAGCAGGGAGGGCAACATGGACAGTGTGCTGTCTGTCAAAGATTAGTCGGTACTGGAGGAACTGTTCATTCCTCTCAAGAAACTGATGGTGGACCATAGCACTATAATCTAGATAAGCAGGAGGCAACTCCGTATCATTTCCATGTATGGGTACACCAAGATAATTAGCTACATGAGTTGCATAAATTCCAACAAACAAATCTCCACTTGTACCATTAAGATGCAACCTTCGTGCAACAATGGCCCCCAAGTTATATTATTTATCACCTAATACCGCACTCTTGAGGACACTAAGATCTGGAACGCACATGTGACAAGCCTCATCTTTACCGTTAATGCATCTACCTATAGAGAGAGCAAAATAATGTATGGAAGGGAAATGAATGCTCCCTATAGTAGCTTGTGTGATTTCTCTAGATTCCCCCACAGTGATACTAGCAAGAAAGTCTTTATATTCAGATTGCGAGGTTCACTAACATTGCCCCGCTGCGGGAGTTTACAAGTAGTATTAAAATCTTCTAGGTCCATGGTATATGATTTATCATAAAGATCAAAACAAACCATGTGAGAATTGCACGAGGATGTAAATTTAAAGCTCCTCACAAAGGAATCAGTTAGGTAGTGGTACTGTAGGCACTTATCTGACACGAAGTCCTCAAGATCAGCATTACGCACATACGCGTCAAATTCATCCTTGATGCCTGCCTGGACCATAAACTCCTCTGACGGCCATTCACAAGGCCGCACTTGAGCTTCCCTCGGTGGTTCATCGTCCGGCTCACGTATCGTGATCCTTGGTCCTTGCTTCCTTGAGGAACCACCTTAGTACATTTTCCTATGCATTTTTCTTTCTCTGAAAAATTTCAGAAATTTTAGGGACTCAAAATAAAAGTGAACCAAACTCAACAAGATTAATAGCAACTAATCCCACAGGCTATATCATGCATTAAAACTACTTTTGACCATATAAATTTGACATGCAAGCTCAAGAACAGGGTCACCTTGGTAGCAAAAATTTGCAATAAATAAAGCACTATAACAAAAACTAATTGGAGTTTTGGAGGAGTCACATACCAAAGAATAATCCCTGAAAACAGTTTTGTGAATGGAGCTTTGAGCAAAGAGATCGAAAATGGCAGCAAGATGAGCTAGAACACGGGTTTGAGCTATGCGAGGAATTTTTCTGGAGGAAGACGAAGTGAGTGGGTGCTAGAATAAGTGGAGGGGGTCCACGTGGGGCCCACAAGGCAGGGGGTGCGCCCCAGGGGGGTGGGCACCCTGTGCCCTCATGGCCAAATGGTGGGCCCCTGGTGTGTCCTTAGTGCCATAAATTCTTAAATATTCTACAAAAAATCATATTTCATTTTCAGGACATTTGGAGAACTTTTATTCTTGAGGTATTTTTATTGCAAGGATAATTCATAAAACAGACAGAAAATACTTTTTTTTTCTTTATTTAATCTAAATAACAGAAAGTAAAAGGAGGGTACAGAGAGTTGTGCTTTCTAACTTCATCCATCTCGTGCTCATCAAAAGGAATCCACTAACAAGGTTGATCAAGTCTTGTTAACAAACTCTTTCCGAATAACATGAAACTGGAGAATTTTCGAATAACACTAGGTTACCTCAACGGGGATATGCATGTCCCCAACAATAAGAATATCATATTTCTTCTTGACAGTAGGAAGAGGGAATTCAAAACCTCTAATAGTAATCGTTGAAATTTTTCCAATAGAATAGATACTCTGGACTGATAACCCACAAGTATAGGGGATCGCAACAGTTTTCAAGGGTAGAGTATTCAACCCAAATTTATTGATTCGACACAAGGGGAACCAAAAAATATTCTCAAGTATTAGCAGTTGAGTTGTCAATTCAACCACACCTGGAAAACTTAATATATGCAGCAAAGTATTTAGTAGCAAAGTAGTATGGAAGTAACGGTATCGGTGGCTAAAGTAACGGTAGCAGTTTTGTAGCAATCGTAACAGTGGCAATGGTAAAGTAACTAAGCAAAGATCGATATGTGAAAAGCTCATAGGCATTGGATCAGTGATGGATAATTATGTCGGATGTGATTCCTCATGCAATAGTTATAACATAGGGTGACACAGAACTAGCTCTAGTTCATCAATGTAATGTAGGCATGTATTCCGAATATAGTCATATGTGCTTATGGAAAAGAACTTGCATGACATCTTTTGTCCTACCCTCTCGTGGCTGCGTGGTCCTATTGGAAACTAAGGATATTAAGGCCTTCTTTTAATAGAGTACCGGACCAAAGCATTAACACTTAGTGAATACATGAACTCCTCAAACTACGGTCATCACTGGGAGTGGTCCCGATTATTGTCACTTCGGGGTTGCCGGGTCATAACACATAGTAGGTGACTATTGACTTGCAAGATAGGATCAAAAACATAATAGGTTCTGATCTGAAATCATGGCACTCGGGCCCTAGTAACAAGCATTAAGCATGGCAAAGTCATAGCAACATCAATCTTAGAACATAATGGATACCTGGGATCAAACCCTAACAAAACTAACTCGATTGCATGGTAAATCTCATCCAACCCATCACCGTCCAGCAAGCCTATGATGGGATTACTCACACACGGTGGTGAGCATCATGAAATTAGTGATGGAGGATGGTTGATGATGACGAAAACGACGGATTCCCCTCTCCGGAGCCCCAAATGGACTCCATATCAGCCCTCCCGAGAGATATTAGGGCTTGGAGGTGGCTCCGTATCGTAAAACGTGATGAATCCTTCTCTTTAATTTTTTTCTCACCGAACGTGAATATATGGAGTTGGAGTTGAGGTCGGTGGAGCCTCAAGGGGCCCACGAGATCGGGGGCGCGCCCCCCACCCTCGTGGACAGGGAGTGGGCCCCCTGGTGTTGATTCTTTCGCTAATATTTTTTATAAATTCCGAAAATATTCTCCGTGAAGTTTCACGTCATTCCGAGAACTTTTGTTTCTGCACAAAAATAACACCATGGAAATTCTGCAGAAAATAGCATTAGTCCGGGTTAGTTCCATTCAAATCATGCAAGTTAGAGTCCAAAACAAGGGCAAAAGTGTTTGGAAAAGTGGATACGTTGGAGACGTATCAACTCCCCCAAGCTTAAACCTTTGCTTGTCCTCAAGCAATTCAGTTGACAAACTGAAAGTGATAAAGAAAAACTTTTACAAACTCAGTTTGCTCTTGTTGTTGCAAATATGTAAAGCCAGCATTCAAGCTTTCAGCAAAGATTATGAACTAACCATATTAACAATAACATTTAGGTCTCATGTTTACACATATCAATGGCATAATCGACTAGCGAGCAATAATAACAAATCTCGGATGACAACACTTTCTCAAAACAATCATAATATGATATAACAAGTTGGTATCTCGCTAGCCCTTTCTGAGACCGCAAAACATAAATGCAGCACCCCTGAAGATCAAGGACTGACTAGACATTGTAATTCATGGTAAAAGAGATCCAGTCCCAGTCATACTCAATGTAAATTAATAGCAATGCATGCAAATGATAGTTGTGCTCTCCAACTGGTACTTTTTAATAAGAGGATGATGACTCAACATAAAAGTAAATAGAAAGGCCCTTCGCAGAGGGAAGCAGGGATTTGCAAAAGTGCGAGAGCTTGAGTTTTGAAACAGAGATAAATAATATTTTGGGTGGCATACTTTCATTGTCAACATAACAACCAAGAGATCTCGATATCTTCCATGCTACACACATTATAGGCGGTTCCCAAACAGAATGGTAAAGTTTATACTCCCCCTCCAACAACAAACATTAATCCATGGCTTGTCCAAAACAACAGGTGCCTCCAACTAACAATAGTCCTGGGGGAGTTTTGTTTGCAATTATTTTGATTTGATTTGAGCATGGGAATGGACATCCCGGTTACCAGCCATTTTCTCGTGAGTGATGAGCGGAGTCCACTCATCGTGAGAATAACCCACCTAGCATGGAAGATATAGATAGCCCTAGTTGATACATGAGCTATTCGAGCATATAAAACAGAATTTCATTTGAAGGTTTAGAGTTTGGAACATACAAATTTACTTGGAATGGCAGGTAAATACCGCATATAGGAAGGTATGGAGGACTCATATGGAATAATTTTGGGGTTTATGGAAGTGGATGCATGATACGTCTCCGACATATCTATAATTTTTGATTGGTTCATGCTACATTATATACTGTTTAGAATGATTACTGGGCTTTATTATACACTTTTATTTTATTTTTGGGACTAACCTATTAACTGGAGGCCCAACCCAAACTGCTGTTTTTTTGCCTATTTCAGGGTTTCGCATAAAAAGGATATAAAACGGAGTCCAAACGGAATGAAACCTTCGGGAACATGATTTTCGGAACAAATGCAATCCCGGAAGCTTGGAGTCCACGCTAGGGAAGCTACCAGGAAGCCACGAGGTAGGGGGCGCGCCTACCCCCCTGGGCGCGCCCTCCACCCTCGTGGGGCCCATGTTGCTCCACCGACGTACTTCTTCCTCCTATATATACCTACGTACCCCCAAACGACCAGAACAGGAGCCAAAACCCTAATTCCACCACCGCAACCTTCTGTATCCGTGAGATCCCATCTCGGGGCCTTTTTCAGCGCTCTGCCGGAGGGGGCATTTATCATGGAGGGCTTCTACATCAACACCATAGCCCCTCCGATGATGTGTGAGTAGTTAGTTTCAGACCTTCGGGTCCATAGTTATTAGCTAGATGGCTTCTTCTCTCTTTTTGGTTCTCAATACAAAGTTCTCCCCCTCTCTTGTGGAGATCTATTCGATGTAATCTTCTTTTGCGGTGTGTTTGTTGAGACCGATGAATTGTGGGTTTATGATCAAGTTTATCTATGAACAATATTTGAATCTTCTCTGAATTCTTTTATGTATGATTGGTTATCTTCGCAAGTCTCTTCGAATTATCGGTTTAGTTTGGCCTACTAGATTGATCTTTGTTGCAATGGGAGAAGTGCTTAGCTTTGGGTTCAATCTTGCGGTGTCCTTTACCAGTGACAGTAGGGACAGCAAGGCACGTATAGTATTGTTGCCATCGAGGATAAAAAGATGGGGTTTATTTCATATTGCATGAGTTTATCCCTCTACGTCATGTCATCTTGCTTAAGGCGTTACTCCGTTCTTATGAACTTAATACTCTAGATGCATGCTGGATAGCGGTCGATGTGTGGAGTAATAGTAGTAGATGCAGGCAGGAGTCGGTCTACTTGTCTCGGACGTGATGCCTATATACATGATCATACCTAGATATTCTTATAACTATGCTCAATTTTGTCAATTGCTGAATAGTAATTTGTTCACCCATCGTAAATACTTATGCTCTTGAGAGAAGACACTAGTGAAACCTATGGCCCCTGGGTCTATTTTCCATCATATTAATCTCCCAACAACAAGCTATTTCTGGCGTCGTCTTTATTTTGTTTTCTTTATTTTTCATCTTTATCATAAAAATACCAAAAATATTATCTTATCATATCTATCAGATTTAATCTTTGCAAGTCGCCGTGAAGGGATTGACAACCCCTTTATCGCGTTGGTTGCGAGGAGTTTGTTTACTTGTGTAGGTACGAGGGACTCGCGCGTGGTCTCCTACTGGATTGATACCTTGGTTCTCAAACACTGAGGGAAATACTTACGCTACTTTGCTGCATCACCCTTTCCTCTTCAAGGAAATCCAACGCAGGGCTCAAGAGGTAGCAAGAAGAATTTCTATTGCCATTGCCGGGGAGGCTTACGCGAAGTCAAGACAAGATTTGCCTCCCAGCAACGAGGCATTTCTGGCGCCATTGCCGGGGAGTCTACGTAAAAAGTCGGCATACCAAGTACCCATCGCAAACTCATCTCCCGCATTACATTATTTGACATTTGCCTCTCGTTTTCCTCTCCCCCACTTCACCCTTGCCGTTTTATTCGCCCTCTTTTCCGTATGCCTTTTTTGTTTGTGCCTTCTATTTGCTTGCATCTTTGCTTGCTAAAAATCTATTGATATGGATCCACTTAAAGTGTTCTACTTGGATCATTTTCGATCCTTATGCGCTCGTGCTGAAACCCCAACTAGCCTAGTTGATGGGAAATCTTTAGATGAGCATGCTCATTTTGTGCATCACCGTTTGTCTGAAAAAGGGAAGCTCTTATGGTATCATATAAATAGTTTGCTATGCTATGCTTGGAATCTTTGTGAAATTTGTGATTTTACTTGTTGCTCTAAGAACCCTAAAAAACACCTTCCCTACCTATGTGAGTTTAATGAAAATGAAATCTTATCATCTTATGCAAAGGGTGTTTATAGTTACTATGATATTGAACAAATTGAAGAATTTGTTGCTTTTAAGGGTGGTTATGAAGTTGCTTCTTTGATTGAAAAGTATGATATTACCCTCTACGAATTTTAAAATTTTGACATACTTAAATATTGCTATGAAAACTATGCTCATAATGTCTATGTCAAAGAATTTATTAAGAGAATGACCGTTGCTTTGGAAGAAAATAATGATATGCATGAATCTATAGATAATTATGATTCCGATGATTTGATTGAAATATCCCTTGATGAACATGATGCTTGCTACTCTTATGGCCATGATGCCAATATTCATGAAGATGAATTTGCTATAATTCCTTATGTTAGACATGAGATCGTTACTATTGCACCCATACTTGATAGTTCCTTTGATGAAAAGCATGATTGCAATGATTTTACTATAAATTCTCTTGATGTCAATTGTGCTAATAATATGCAAAACCCTAAGCTTGGGGATGCTAGTTTTGCTATGTCCACTATTTGTTGCAATGATCATGATTGGGGTGATTCTTCTTATGATCTTGAAAATTTATTTAAGCCCTATGATAATGAATATGTGATTGATAATAATGTTTGTAATAATGTTGAAAGTGGGTTTGGAAGAGTGTCAACTTTAGATCCCACATATTTTGATTTTGATCAATCTTATGAAGTTTTTGATAAAAGTGGGTTTGGAGAGGTAATGACTTTAGTTAATGTTAATCCAACTATTTTGGAAGAGTGTCAACTTTGCATGCATGTGGATCGTGTTGAAAATATGTTATGTGATAGCTATTTTGTTGAATTTTCTTATGATCCTACATATAATTATTAGGAGAGAGGAAAATATGGTTGTAGAAATTTTCATGTTACTAAATTACCTATCTTCATGTTGAGATTGCTATCGTCACTTTCTTTTTCCTTGCATATGCTAGTTTTTGCTTGCCTTGCAAATTTGTTTGCCTATAATATGCCTATGCATAGTAAGTATGTTAGACTTAGATGTGTTTGTCACATGTTTTATGATGCTCTCTTTGCGCTTCAATTCTTGTCTTTGATATGAGCATCATTGAATCTCTATGCCTAGTGGCGTTAAACGATAGCGCTTGTTGGGAGCCAACCCAATTTTATTTTAGTTTTTTGCTTTTTGCTTATTTTTAGTAATAAATTTTTTGTTTAGTCTCTGGTTAGATTTGTTTTTATGTTTAAATTAGTGTTTGTGCCAAGTTAAACCTATGCATTGAAATCTCTATGCCTAGGGGCGTTAAACGATAGCGCTTGTTGGGAGGAAACCCAATTTTATTTTAGTTTTTTGCTTTTTGCTTATGTTTAGTAATAAATTTTTTGTTTAGTCTCTGGTTAGATTTGTTTTTATGTTTAAATTAGTGTTTGTGCCAAGTTAAACCTATATGATCTTCTTGGATTAGAGTTATTTGATCTTGCTGTAATTTCCAGAAACTTTGCGCTCAGTGAAAGAATTGTTAAAAATCACCAGAACGTGATAAAATACTGATTCCAATTGCTTCTGATCAATAAAGAAATTATCTAGGTCGTCCTAGTTTTTTAGAATTTTGTGAGTTCCAGAAGTTTGCATTAGTTACAGATTACTACAGACTGTTCTGTTTTTGACAGATTCTGTTTTTCGTGTGTTGTTTGCTTATTTTGATGAATCTATGGCTAGTAAAATAGTTTATAAACCATAGAGAAGTTGGAATACAGTATTTTTAACACCAATATAAATAAAGAATGAGTTCATTACAGTACCTCGATGTGGTGTTTTGTTTTCTTTCGCTAACGGAGCTCACAGGATTTTCTGCTGAGTTTTGTGTTATGAAGTTTTCAAGTTTTTGGGTAAAGATTTGATGGATTATGGAACAAGGAATGGAAAGAGCCTAAGCTTGGGGATTCCCATGGCACTCCAAGATAATTTAAGGACACCAAAAAGCCAAAGCTTGGGGATGCCCTGGAAGGCATCCCTCTTTTCGTCTACTTCCATCGGTAACTTTACTTGGAGCTATATTTTTATTTACCACATGATAAGCGTTCTGCTTGGAGCGTCTTGTATGATTTGAGTCTTTGCTTTTTAGTTTACCATAATCATCCTTGCTGACACCTTTTTGAGAGAGACACACATGATTCGGAGTTTATTAGAATACTCTATGTGCTTCACTTATATCTTTTGAGCTATATAGTTTTTGCTCTAGTGCTTCACTTATATCTTTTAGAGCACGATGGTGGATTTGTTTTATAGAAACTATTTTTCTCTCATGCTTCACTTATGTTATTTTGAGGGTTCAAAATAGCATGGCAATTTGCTTTAATTATAATATCATGATAGATTTGATGCTTGATAAATGCTTTGAGATATAAAGGTGGTAATATCATAGTTGTGCTAGTTGAGTAATTGTGAAATTGAGAAATACTTGTGTTAAAGTTTGTGAATCCCGTAACATGCACGTATGGTGAACCGTTATGTAACAAAGTCGGAGCATGAAATATTTGTTGATTGTTATCCTTTGTGTGGCGGTCGGGATCGCGAGATGGTTAACTCATACCAACCCTTCCCCTAGGAGCATGCATAGTAGTACTTTGCTTCGAGGGAAAGTAAATTTTTGCAATAAGTATATGAGTTATTTATGACTAATGTGAGTCCATGGATTATACGCACACTTACCTTTCCGCAATTTTCTAGCCTCTACGGTACCGTGCATTGCCCTTTCTCACCTTGAGAGTTGGTGCAAACTTCGCCGGTGCATCCAAACCCCGTGATACGAAACGCTCTATCACACATAAACCTCCTTATATCTTCCTCAAAACAGCCACCATACCTACCTATTATGGCATTTCCATAGCCATTCCGAGATATATTTCCATGCCACTTTCCACCGTTCCATTTATAATGACACATTCATCATTGTCATATTGCTTTACATGATCATGTAGTTGACATCGTATTTGTGGCAAAGCCACCGTTCATAATTTTTTCATACATGTCACTCTTGATTCATTGCATATCCTGGTACACCGCCGGAGGCATTCACATAGAGTCATATCTTGTTCTAAGTATTGAGTTGTAAGAAAATAAAAGTGTGATGATCATCATTATTAGAGGATTGTCCCAAGTGAGGAAAGGATGATGGAGACTATGATTCCCCCACAAGTCGGGATGAGACTCCGGACTAAAAAAAGAGGCCAAGAAAAAAGGGACGACAATATAAAAGTGTATAATAAAGCGCAATAATCATTCTAAATAGTATATAATGTAGCATGAAGCAATAGGTTAGTCCCAAAAATAAAAGTGTATTCCCCCACACTTTTATATTATTTACCTGTCAAAATAAATGGAGTCCAAAAAAACAGCAAAAAAATGCAATTTGGGACTAACCAATATAAAAGTGTATTCCCCCACACTTTTATATTATTTTTGGGACTAACCTATTAACCGAAATGACAAGTCGACAATTTCAGGGTTTCATAGAAAAAGGATATCAAACGGAGTCCAAACGGAATGAAACCTTCGGGAACGTGATTTTTGGAACAAATGCAATCCAGGAAGCTTGGAGTCCACGCCAGGGAAGCTACCAGGAAGCCACGAGGTAGGGGGGCACGCCCTCCACCCTCGTGGGCCCCACGTTGCTCCACTGACGTACTTCTTCCTCCTATATATACCTACGTACCCCCAAACGTCCAGAACAAGAGCCAAAACCCTAATTCCACCGCCGCAACCTTATTTATCCGTGAGATCCCATCTCGGGGCCTTTTCCGGCGCTCCGCCGGAGGGGGCATTGATCACGGAGGGCTTCTACATCAACACCATAGCCCCTCTGATGATGTGTGAGTAGTTTACTTTCATACCTTCGGGTCCATAGTTATTAGCCAGATGGCTTCTTCTCTCTTTTTGGTTCTCAATACAAAGTTCTCCCCCTCTCTTGTGGAGATCTATTCGATGTAATCTTCTTTTGCGGTGTGTTTGTTGAGACCGATGAATTGTGCGTTTATGATCAAGTTTATCTAAGAACAATATTTGAATCTTCTCTGAATTCTTTTATGTATGATTGGTTATCTTTGCAAGTCTCTTGGAATTATCGGTTTAGTTTGGCCTACTAGATTGATCTTTCTTGCAATGGGAGAAGTGCTTAGCTTTGGGTTAAATCTTGCGGTGTCATTTCCCAGTGACAGTAGGGGCAGCAACGCACATATAGTATTGTTGCAATCAAGGATAACAAGATGGGGTTTATTTCATATTGCATGAGTTTATCCCTCTACATCATGTCATCTTGCTTAAGGCGTTTCTCCGTTCTTATGAACTTAATACTCTAGATGCATGCTGGATAGCAGTCGATGTGTGGAGTAATAGTAGTAGATGCAGGCAGGAGTCGGTCTACTTGTCTCGGACGTGATGCCTATATACATGATCATACCTAGATATTCTCATAACTCTGCTCAATTCTGTCAATTGCTGAACAGTAATTTGTTCACCCACCGTAAATACTTATGCTCTTGAGAGAAACCACTAGTGAAACCTATGGCTCCCGGGTCTATTTTCCATCATATTAATCTCCCGACAACAAGCTATTTCTAGCGCCGTATTTATTTTTTTTCTTTATTTTGCATCTTTATCATAAAAATACCAAAAATATTCTCTTATCATATCTATCAGATTTAATCTTTGCAAGTGGCCGTGAAGGGATTGACAACCCCTTTATCGCGTTGGTTGCGAGGAGTTTGTTTACTTGTGTAGGTACGAGGGACTCGCGCGTGGTCTCCTACTGGATTGATACCTTGGTTCTCAAAAACTAAGGAAATTACTTACGCTACTTTGCTGCATCACCCTTTCCTCTTCAAGGAAATCCAATGCAGTGCTCAAGAGGTAGCAATGCACAAGCAGTATTCCTGCTTAGTACAAGTGAAGGCTAGAAAGAGACTGGGAAGTGACCAACTAGAGAGTGACAACAGTCATGAACATGCATTAAGATTAATTAACAATGAGTGCAAGCATGAGTAGGATATAAATCACCGTGAACGTAAATATCGTGGAGGCTATGTTGATTTTGTTTGAACTACATGCGTGAACATGTGCCAAGTCAAGCCACTCAATTCATTCAAAGGAGGATACCACCCTATCATACCACATCACAACCATTTTAATAGCATGTTGGCACGCGAGGTAACCCATTATAAACTCCTACCTAATTAAGCATGGCATGAGCAACTATAATCTCTAATTGTCATTGCAAACATGTTTCATTCATAATAGGCTGAATCAGGAATGATGAACTAATCATATTTACAAAAACAAGATAGGTCGAGTTCATACCAGCTTCTCTCATCTCACTCAGTCCATCATATATCGTCGCCTTTCACTCGCACAACCGAACGGTGTGGATAATAATAATAGGGATAATTGTTTCTGTGCCCTTAGTTGGGTCACCCTCAACTGATTTGCCCCTAATTTTGGAAAACACGCGGTCTTGCCCAACTTCGACCATTCCCCTTGCGTTTTTGCCCTTCCGGCACGTCTCCGTCCAGTCAGCGCCGTTTGACCGCAAACGACGCGTTACTTTGGACACCGCTTGCCCCCATGCTCACTCTCATTCTCTCATTCCCACTCTTGCTCTCTCTTTCCCCTCTGACGAACCCTAAATTGTGGCGCCGAGCGGTGGGCGGCCAGATCCATTGCGCGGGCGGCCAGATCCATTGCAATGTGATGGGGGAGAGTGGAGAAAGCATCGGCGGTGGCCGCTGCAGTGGTAGGAACAGCACACCACCACTGCAGCATGGAGAAGGCGGTTGTGGCGGCACCAACGGCGACAAGGGAAGCTCCTGTGGCGGATCTGCACCAACGGCGAGAAGTGGTGGCGGATCTGCACCAACGGCGACAAGCGGGGGCAGATCTGCACGGCAAATCCCCCCAGGGTTAGTAGCAAACCTGATTTTCTCAGTTTTTTCAGATGAGATTTGCTTGTATTTAGGGTTTAGTCTAAAGTTTGTGCGTTTTGTCACTGGATATTGTTCCCCCATAGGATGGATCCAGCTACAGCGTTCTTTCTTTCAGTTCGTATGGAGACCACTGTTCTATTTTCTGCTGGTACAAAAGGAAAAGATTGTGGATTCACTTTTCCTTTAGTTGTGGACAGCACTAGTTCATATACTAATTTTAGGGCTGCCATTTGTGCCAAGTATCCATGGGGATTGTTTGATGCTGTGGAGATCAGATATTGGGATAGTTCCAAACTTGATGAAGGTGTGGTTTTCCCTAGTGCAGTTGACTGTAGAAATGCAGTTTCAAGCTTCTCAATCAAGTCTGAAACTGAGTTCCTTACTCTGAAAAGTGATCCAACAAGGTTTACTGTCAAATGTGCTTATGAGAGATGCAAGTGGAGACTGCATGCCTCTTTAATGAGGAAGAGCACACTGTTTCAGGTATTGCATTTTAGTTTATTTGCAGGTATTGCATTTTCTGTACTAATCTCATTGTTTTTTTGGTTTGTTTCAGATTAAAGTCAACCCATATCAGCATACATGTCCTAGTGTGAATAGATCTCAGAGATTGAGAGCTGCAAAAAGAAGATGGATAGCAGATGCTTCTATGGCTTGGATCAGAGCAAATCCAGGAATTGGTACAAAGGAAATTCAGAGCAAGTTGTTAGAGAAATATGGTGTGGAGGTGCCATATGACAGATGCTACCATGGCAAAGAGATTGCACTTGACAAACTGTATGGAAAGTATAGTGATAGCTTTCAGCTGTTATATACTTTCAAAGCTGAAGTAGAGAGGGCATCACCAGGCAGTATTGTGGAAATGTAGAAGCACACAGTTGAGTACAAGATGAATAACAAGAAGTTCTACAAGGAGTGCTTTAGAAGGGTGTTTGTGTGCTTCAAAGCATGTCAAAAAGGTTTTCTGGAGGGGTGTAGGCCATACCTAGTTGTAGATGCTACTGCACTGACTGGTAGGTTCAGAGGGCAACTTGTGGCAGCATGTGCACTAGATGGACACAACTGGTTATTTCCTGTTGCATATGGTGTTTTGGAAGGGGAGTCAATTGAGAGTTGGACTTGGTTTTTTAGCAACCTAAAGAAAGTAATAGGTCATCCAGAAGGTTTAGTGATACATACTGATGCTTGCAAGGGATTGGAAACTGCTGTTGAGGATGTTTACCCTGGAGTGGAGCACAGAGAGTGCATGAGGCACTTGGCGCAAAATTTGGTACAATGTCAGTTTGTTCTATTTGGTACAATGTCAGTTTGTTGAATTTGGTACAATGTCAGTTTGGTAAAATATGTGCTCTATTTGACACAATTGGTTGCTCTATTTGCTAGTGTGTGTTGCTCTATTAGCTGAATTTGGCACTATATATGGAATGAATATGTATTTGGTATAGTGTCACAAGCATCAGCAGTGAATCATGATCTTCAAATTTAGCATATAATAGTGCATCATAAACAACATTCAACACATCTCTCTCACACACACTTTCTTCAACAACTGCTAGAAACTAGAACACAAAAAACACAGCAACACACATTCCTACAAACAACAATGCCAGAACTACTAGCATCTCATCTCTCTCTCTCACTGTCTTCTTCAAAGCAAGATTTTCCTTTGACAGCTCCATGTTTTGCTTCTGCATTTTGTGGCTTTTGATCCAGCTTTGTTCTAGCTCTGCGTGCAAGTCTTCAAAAGCAAGGGCAACACGCAATGGAGGAGGAGGATCAACCCAAATGACCCAGTGACACTCATGTGGTAACTGCTTGAACATCAAATTAACAAAACATTAGAGATTGCATAAACAACATCTTTAACATGGTATAATTCACAAGATCTTACATCTAGAGGACACCCTAAAAAACGACAGCCAGTGTTAGCTCCTCCCCACGCAACACGCCGGGCAGGAACAAGGCCATGACCAGGGCAGTGATGCTTTGATAAAAGCTCCAATCCACAATAACTTTCATCTGGAAGATAGAACTCGGAGACATGCTCCACAATCCCGACCCCATCAACCTAAATCAGAAATTTCCCCAATTATCACAAACCCTAGAACGCATTGGGGGGAGGAAGAAGCGTTGCCGGAGTTCTACTTACCTCTCCGACCACCGGTGAGAAGATGGAAGAGCCTGAGCTCACCATGCGCCGCCGCTCCTTGCTCTACCACGACACGCCTTGCCTCCCACTCCTTTTTCCTCGTCGGCGCTCTCGCTATCCTCTATTTGCTTGTGCTAGCACATTGAGGACGAAGGGGTATCATGTATAGCACCGACAAGGGCAAAAATGTCCAAAGTAACGCGTCGTTTCCGGTCAAACGGCGCTGACAGGACGGAGACGTACCAGAAGGGCAAAAATGCAAGGGGAACGGTCAAAGTTGGGAAAGACCGCGTGTTTTCAAAATTAGGGGCAAATCAGTCGAGGGTGACCCAACTAAGGGTATAAATTCAATTTGCCCATAATAATAGTGCACGTGCATTGGACTAAGCTGGAATCTGCAAGCATTTAATACAAGGGAGAAGACAATGTAATATGGGCTCTTGGTTAAATCAACAATAAATGCATATGAGAGCCACTCAACATTTTCATCATGGTCTTCTCCTCTCGACCCCCAAAGAAAAGACAAGAAATAAAACCATTTACATGGGAAAGCTCCCAACAAGCAAAAGAAGAACGAAAAATCTTTTTGGGTTTTCTTTTAGTTACTACTACTACAAGCATGGAAAGTAAACTAGCTAAAAGCTACAACTATTTTTTTTGGTTTTTCTTAAGGTTTTTCAAACACACAAGAAGAAAACTTAGAAAAGAAAATAAACTAGCATGGATAGTACAATGAAAAAGTATGAGCATCGACAACGGGAATGAGTGTGTGAACATGAATGTAATGTCGGTGAGAAATACGTACTCCCCCAAGCTTAGGCTTTTGGCCTAAGTTGGTCTATGGCCACTGATGGCCTGGCGGATATCCAAAGTTGTAACTGGGGTTGTACTGAGATGCAGCCGCTACTACCTCAAGAGCTGCAACTTGAAGGCGGGATGCTTCCATCCTCCTCTCATACTCGTTCGCCTCCTCCCTGGTTATGATGTATCTCCCTTTTTCCTGACACGAAGTCCTCAAGATCAGCATTACGCACATATGCATCAAATTCATCCTTGATGCCTGCCTGGACCATAAACTCCTCTAACGGCCATTCACAAGGCCGCACTTGAGCTTCCCTTGGTGGTTCGTCGTCCGGCTCACGTATCGCGAGCCTTGGTCCTTGCTTCCTCGAGGAACTACCTTGGTATATTTTCCTAAACATTTTTCTCCCTTTGAAAAATTTCTAAATTTTTTAGTGACTCAAAATAAAAGTGAACCAAACTCAACAAGATTGATAGCAACTACTCCCACAAGTGCCTAGAGACTATATCGTGCATTAGAGCTACTTGGGACCATATAGATTTGACATGCAAGCTCAAGAACAAGGTCACCTTAGCAACAAAAATTTGCAATGAATAAAGCACTAGAACAAAAACTAATTGGACCATTGGAGGAGTCACATACCAAAGAACAATCTCCCAAAACAGTTTTGTGAATGAAGCCTTGAGCAAGGAGATCGAAAATGGCAGCAAGATGAGCTAGAACACGGGTTTGAGCTATGGGAGGATTTTTTCTGGAGGAAGACGAAGTGTGTGGGTGCTGGAATAAGTGGAGGGGGTCCACGTGGGTCCCATGAGGCAGGTGGCGCATCCCAGGGGGGTGGGCGCGCCCTGGACCCTCGTGGCCAGGTGGTGGCTCCCCCAGGTGTGTTCTCAGTGCCAGATATTCTTAAATATTATACAAAAAATCATATTTCATTTTCGGGACATTTGGAGAACTTTTATTTTTGGGCTATTTTTTTATTGCAAGGATAATTTAGAAAGCAGACAGAAAATAATATGTTTGCTTTATTTAGTCTAAATAACAGAAAGTAAAAGGACGGTACAGAAAGTTGTGCTTTCTAACTTCATCCATCTCATGCTCATTAAAAGGAATCCACTAACAAGGTTGATCAAGTCTTGTTAACAAACTCTTTCCGAATAACATGAAACCAGAGAATTTTCAAATAACACTAGGTTAACTCAACGGGGATATGCATGTTGTAAGGGAATATTTATCCCCAAGTGGTTTTGGTGATTGATGACAATGCTTTTGCGGACTAATCGTGTGCGCTAAGTTCTTTCAGAGATCCATCCTTTGGCACGAGACGATTTCCTCCCCTGAGTGTTTTATTCAAGACGGTGTAGCTCCTTCGTTTCGTTGTTGGTGGACTAGTTTCGTAGGAGTCACCGTACTATCAAGAGGGGATCCGCTTTGGTAAGACTAGGGTGGAATCAACACGTACACATCCCTATCACACCCGTCGTCTTCCTTTCGCATCTTTGGAGCTGCTCCTTCTCTTTTGTTCCTGCTCCGTTCTGTGCCAGCGGTAGTACCGCGGTATACAGCGGTAGTACCGCCGAAGCTCTCCAGCGGTAGTACCGCTCCTCGAAGCGGTAGTACCGCTCTCAGCGGTAGTACCGCTTGCGGGCTTCGGCCGTAGTACCGCAGCTGTTCCGTGCTACTACCGCCTCAATTCGAGACTGGTGTTTTCTCGTGTCGGGTTTTGCAGTACTAGGAGCAGTAGTAGTAGCGGTAGTACCGCTTCAAGCGGTAGTACCACTCTTCTCCTGCGGTAGTACCGCTCTGAGGCCAGAGCCCTGTCTTCCTCGCCAGCGCGGTAGTACCGCTGGGTAGGGAGTGGTAGTACCGCTCTCAGCGGTAGTACCGCCCTGCCCTAGCGGTAGTACCGCTCTGTGCGGGGCTGCTGAGTGGGGTAACGGTTGGAATTGTTCCCCCACTATATAAAGGTGTCTTCTTCCTCCAAGTTGACCTACCTCTTTCCCCCAAAGCTCCATTGTTGCTCCAAGCTCCATTTTCGCCCGATCTCTCTCCCTAGCCAATCAAACTTGTTGATTTGCTCGGGATTGGTTGAGAAGGCCGAGATCTACACTTCCACCAAGAGAAATTTGATTCCCCCCACTTATCCCTAGCGGATCTTGTTACTCTTGGGTGTTGAGCACCCTAGATAGTTGAGGTCACCTCGAAGCCATACTCCATTGTGGTGAAGCTTCATGGTGTTGTTGGGAGCCTCCAATTGTTGTGGAGATTGCCCCAACCTTGTTTGTAAAGGTTCGGTCGCCGCCTTCAATGGCACCAATAGTGGAATCACGGCATCTCGCATTGTGTGAGGGCGTGAGGAGAATACGGTGGCCCTAGTGCCTTCTTGGGGAGCATTGTGCCTCCACACCGCTCTAACGGAGACATACTTCCCCTTAAAAGGAAGGAACTCTGGTAACACATCCTCGTCTCCACCGGCTCCACTCTTGGTTATTTTGTGCCTTTACTTTTGCAAGCCTACTTGTTTTACATCCTTTGCTTGCTTGTGTGCTAGTTGTTATTGCATCATATAGGTTGCTCACTTAGTTGCACATCTAGACAACCTATTTTGTTGCAAAGTTTAATTTGGTAAAGAAAAGCTTAAAATTGTTAGTTGCCTATTCACCCCCCCCCCCTAGTCAACCATATCGATCCTTTCAATTGGTATCAGAGCCTCGTCTCTTTTTAAGGGCCTTACCGTCCGAAGAGTATGGTTGATGTCGTAGATGAGGTGGGAGAGCACTCCGGTGCGAATCCGATCTCATCTACGGGAGATGGGGGAAACTCGATCTCACGTGAGGAATTCAATGTGTCTTTGGAAACATTGAAAACCTCCATGACGACCAAGGTCAAGGACATGTTTAAGGAATTCCTAGAAGGACTTAAACAATCTACCTCGCCGATGAAAGTGGGTGATCCCACCAACAAGGTGACGGATGCTACCTCCGACAAGGGGGAAGCTAACATTGAAAAGAGTCCTTCTATTAGTGGTAGAAATGGTACCGGCATCTTTGCCCATGTGGAACCTCCAATTTATGGAGGGCCAATCCCCTCCACTCATTTGAATCATGCCGGTCCTCCTCCTAAATATGAGAAACATGAAGATTTTGATTCTTGGGTCTATCGCTTTAAGCGTCATTTAAAACATGTGAACACTAACCTTTGGAGAATCATTGAAGAAGGTTTTTATCCTCATGACCCAAGCAACTTCACCCCTCGAGAAGCCGTGGACAATCAATTCAATGAGAGTGCTCTCTTCATCATCCAAGATGCTATCCTTCCTGAAGATCTTCCTCACCCTCGACCGCATGTCATGGCTAAAGAAGCATGGAAATGTGTCGAGGGTCTCTATCATGGAAGTGCTAGCATTCAACGCTCCAACTATGAAGTGGTGCAAGATAAAGCTGATGAGTTTGCAATGAAAGAAGATGAAGAACCTCGTGAGCTCTTTCGAAGAGTGACCAA
This sequence comes from Triticum dicoccoides, assembly GCF_002162155.2. Lineage (NCBI taxonomy): Eukaryota > Viridiplantae > Streptophyta > Magnoliopsida > Poales > Poaceae > Triticum > Triticum dicoccoides. The sequence continues at coordinate 553,361,086 of NC_041393.1, read as the reverse complement.
ACTCGCGGTCGCACTCCGAGATCATGGAAGCAAGGACACGGATGACAATTGGATCAAGCAAAAGTTCCTCAAGGCCATGATGCCCTACAACAAGGCCATGTCCTCCGTCATTCGTCAACGACCGGACTTCCACTCCATGACCTCAAGTGAAGTGTTGGATGAGTTCGTTGCAATGAGCATCTTGGACAAGACCGCCGACAATGCGGTGCTCCGTTCTCACAGGGCAAAGAAGCCTAACCTTGCTTTGAAGGCCAAGGTTTTTATGGAAGAAGAGGAAGAAGTGGAAGATGAGGAAAGCAACCCCGAAGACACCAAAATTGATTACCATGAGCACATGGCCCTTGCTTCAAGACAATTTTGGAGCAACAAGAGTTCAAGACCCAACTTCAACAAGAACAACTCAAGTGGCGTCAAGGGTAAGAAACGAGTTAGAACTTGCTTCAACTGTGGCAATGTGAGCCATTTCGTTGTGGATTGTCCTTACGAGAAGCGGGAAGACAACGGTGGCAAGTTCATCCGAAAAGACAAAGCTAAGTCCTTCCCTAACAAGAACAACTTCGCCAAGAAGACTCCCACTCGTGGGTTGGTGGTTCAAGAAGAATACCAAGAGGATGACGATGATGATGAAAATGAAGAAGCAATGGCCATGGCGTCCGTTGCCATTGCTACTACTCCCCGGGTGTCTCTCTTTGATTCACCCAACAAAAACATCACCGCCAAATGCCTCATGGCTAAAGCTTCAAACAAGGTAACCCCCAACATCACAACCACCATCATTACTAATCCCTCCTTGGAGGATTGCATTGATGAACATGTTGAGTCTAATGAGGAAGTGAATGAATTTGAGACTTTTATGAATAAGCTCAAGGGTAAGTCCAAGAAGCACTTTGTTGCTCTCTTGGAACAACTTGGTGAGGCCAATGACATGATCGAGGCTCACGAAGAAACCATCTCCAAGATGGAAGGTCATAGTCGTGACTATGCCGACGAGATATCGGATCTCTCTAATGCTCTTGAGGAAGAGCGTGTGCATCGTTTGACTCTTGAGGAGTCACACAATGATGACCATGCTAAGTTAAAGAAAGATCTTGATCATGCTCTTGTCGTGTCTCGTGTGCTAACCTCCGAGAAGGCTAAACTTGGGGTTGATCATGCTAGACTCAAAGAGGAGTTTGAGATACTCGACAAGGCCCACAAGGTCTTGAAGGGTACTCATGCTAACCTCAAGAGTCTCATGCTCAACTCCAAGTTAAGCTAATCAAGGAAAAGGCCACCTTTCCTCATATGGTATTAATTGATAATGCATGTGCTACTAACCCGTGTTGTGAGCATGTGCATCTTGTGGAGGAGAATGCCAAGTTGAAGGATCAACTTGAAAAAGGCCTTGTGACTTGCATTCAAGGTGATAAGAACCTCAACGACCTTTTGAGCAATCAAAAGGAAGTTGTGGCCAAAGAAGGAATTGGGTTTGCACCCAAGTCCAAGAGCAAGAAGAAGAACAACAAGACCAAACGTCCTCCCCCTCTCAAACAAACGTTTGTGAAAGAGGGAGAGAGTGCTCCTAAGGAGAAGAAGGAAAAAGTGAAGGGAGTTGATGTCCAAAAGGGCAAAAGCATTTCCTCAAACAAAGCCGGCGACTTTAACCCGTCATATGTGTTGTGCCGTGCTAGTGATGGACATGTCTTTGCTAAATTTGTTGGTTCTCCTTATGAGTACATTGAATGGTCCATTTGGGTTCCCAAGACCCTTGTTACTAACATCAAAGGACCCATTACTAAATGGGTACCTAAAACCAAGCATTGATCTCTTGTAGGTGTTTGCTTCCGGTGGGGGATCATGGTTGCTCGATAGTGGAGCAACAAATCATATGACCGGGAGCAAGGACTTGGTGGTGGACGTGCAAGAGATTCCATCTATGCCCACCAATGTCGAGTGGGGTGATGCTTCACATTCTAAGGTATTGGGTCTTGGCAAGGTTGTCATTTCTCATGATCTAACAATCGAGAAAGTCATGCTTGTTGAGTCCCTTGCATACAATTAGCTTTCCGTTCGTCAACTTGCACTCATGGGTTTTGCTACATTATTTGACATTGATATTGTGGCCCTCTTGTGGAGCAAGACTCTTAAAGTAGCCTTTGTTGGGCATGTCGAGAACGGTCTCTATGTGATTAACTTTTCGGAGCGACCCACTAAGACCGCGACGTGCCTAATGGCTAAAGTTGATGTGGGATGGCTTTGGCATCGCCGTTTAGCCCACGTCAATATGAGATCTTTGCAAAGTCTTCTCAAGGGGGACCATGTCCGTGGACTAACAAATGTTAGTTTTGCCAAAGATCGTGCTTGCAGTGCTTGTATCGAAGGAAAGCTTCATGAAAAGGCTCACCCTCCATCAACCATCATCTACTCGAAGAGACCCTTGGAGCTCCTTCACATGGATCTCTTTGGGCCTCCATCTTTTGATAGTCTTGGAGGAAGAAAGTATTGCTTGGTGATTGTGGATGACTACTCAAGATACACTTGGGTATACTTCTTCAATAAGAAGAGTGAGACTCAACAAACCGTCATCGACTTTGCAAATGAAGCTCAACGTCAACACAATGCAAAGATCTTGACAATAATAAGTGACAATGGCACCGAGTTCAAGAACTACACCTTGGATGAGTTTCTTAGTGATGAGGGGATCAAGCACCAATATGATGCTCCATACACCCCTCAACAAAATGGTGTTGCGGAGAGGAAGAACCGGACGTTGATGGATGCGGCTAGGACCATGATGGCGGAGTTCAAGTCTCCATACAACTTTTGGGCCGAAGCCATCAACACCGCATGTCATGCATCCAATCGGCTCTATCTTCGCAAAGGCTTGAACAAGACTCCTTATGAGATACTCACCGGTAACAAGCCCAACCTCAAGTACTTCTGGGTGTTCGGTTGTAAGTGTTTCATTCTCAAGAAAGGTGTTCGTTTGTCTAAATTTGAGGATAGAGCTCATGAGGGCATATTTGTTGGTTATGCTACAAACTCTCATGCTTACCGTGTCCTCAACAAGTCCACCGGACTCATTGAGGAGATGTGTAACGTGGAGTTTGACGAAAATAACGGCTCCCAAGTGGAGCAAAGTGGTACTTGTGATGTAGGTGATGAAATTCCTCGCCAAGCCATAAGAAGAATGGGTATTGGTCAAATTCTACCCATTGAGGAACCCCTTGTGGCCGAAGGAGAAGGACAATGCTCTACTCAAGTAGAGCCATCACCTCATCAAGACCCACACGCTTCCGAGGAACAAAGTGAAGGCCCTCAACCTCGTGAACAAGACCAAGGGCAAGATCAACCTCAAGATGGTGGTGAACCTCTAGATGATGCCCAAGGTCAAGTTCCCCCCCTCGAGCAAGTTCAAGATCAAGAGCAAGCTCAAGATCAAGAACAAGCTCAAGACAGCTCTCAAGATGATCAAGTCAACCCTCCTCCTTTCACATCTGAGGAGGAATTAGAGCGTCGTGTCGCGAAGATTGCTTCCAAGCTCACCACCCAAGGCCATCTCATGGAAAATTTGGTTGGAAGCCTAAGAAAGGGGGTAAGCACTCGTAGACAATTAGCAAACTATTGTGAACATCACGGGTTTGTCTCTTGTGTTGAACCCCAAAAGGTCTATGAGGCGCTCGAAGACTCGGATTGGCTCAATGCCATGCATGAAGAACTCAACAACTTTGAGTACAACAAAGTATGGAGATTGGTGCCAAGGCCATCGGGAGACCACAACGTCATTGGGACCAAATGGATCTTCAAGAACAAGCAAGATGCTCATGGGAACATTGTTCGCAACAAGGCAAGATTGGTAGCACAAGGCTACTCCCAAGTCGAGGGTATCGACTACGGTGAAACCTTTGCTCCCGTTGCTCGTCTTGAATCCATACGTTGGTTGATTGTCTATGCTTCCCATCACAACTTTAAGTTGCAACAAATGGATGTGAAAAGTTCTTTTCTTAATGGTCCTATTAATGAGTTGGTCTATGTCAAGCAACCCCCCGGGTTCGAGGATCCCTACTTTCCGGATCATGTGTATCAACTCGATAAGGCACTCTATGGCCTTAAACAAGCCCCACGTGCGTGGCATGACCACCTTACCGAGTTGTTACAAGATCGTGGATTTGAGGTGGGGCTAATCGATCCCACTCTTTTTACTAAGAAGGTCAACGGGGAGTTGTTTGTATGCCAACTATATGTTGATGATATTATCTTTGGTTCTCCTAACAAAGCTTTCAATGAGGAATTTGCCGCTCTCATGACCTCCAAGTTCAAGATGTCTTTGATGGGAGAGTTGAAGTTCTTCCTTGGTTTTGACATCAAAAAAAGAAGAAAAGGAACCTTCATCAACCAAGCCAAATACACTCAAGACATGCTTAAAAGATTCAAGCTAAGTGATGTCAAGCCGGCTACTACACCAATGCCTACCAAGTGCCAACTTGACATCGATCCCAATGGTAAAGCGGCGGATCAAAAGGTATATCGCTCCATGATTGGCTCCTTGCTTTACCTTTGTGCATCTAGACCGGATATCATGTTGAGTGTGGGGATGTGTGCACAGTTTCAAGACGCACCGAAGGAAAGTCACTATGTGGTAGTCAAGCGAGTCTTTCGATATTTGGCTCATACCCCAAGCTTTGGCTTATGGTACCCTAGAGGAGCAAACTTCAAGCTTGAAGGATTTACAGATTCTGATTGGGCGGGAGACAAAGTGGATAGGAAGTCCACTTCCGGAGGGTGCCAGTTTCTTGGGTGCTCTTTGGTAAGTTGGTCTTCCAAGAAGCAAAGTTGTGTGTCTCTCTCGTCCACCGAAGCGGAGTATGTGGCGGCCGGTAGTTGTTCTGCACAACTCTTATGGATGAGGCAAACTTTAAAGGAATATCGTGTCATTTGTGACAAAGTGCCTCTTTGGTGTGACAACAAAAGTGCCATCAAGATTTCTCTCAACCCGGTGCAACACTTCAAGACGAAGCATATTGAGATTCGGTATCACTTAATCCGGGATCACATTAGGCGAGGGGAGATCGAGCTCAAGTATGTCAACACTCATGATAACCTTGCAGATATCTTCACGAAGCCCTTGGATGAAGCAAGATTTCGCGAGTTAAGGCATGAGCTAAATATCATTGATTCGAGCAATGTGACTTGAACCCTTGCACCCCCCACCACACTCATCTTGTTGTCTAGTTTAGATGTAGGCATGGACATAGGGGGAGTGTTGTTCTCTCAATGAACTCTCCCTCCCCCCATTATGCATAAAACGATCAACTCTTTCACATTAGCTATTTTTGATGGTACTTGTGCTTAAAAGAAGAGTTTTGGTCATGGGCCCAAGGATAATTCTTCGTGGTGCCATACCAATTGACTCAAACATAGGTGGCTCCGGCCACCGCCCTCTCTTGAGAGAGGCCAGAGCTCTCTCTTCTTTCGTGTGGTTGTTTTGAAGGAGTGGGTTCCGGATCTTTGGTAGTGTGTGTGTTGTCTTGTTGGTCTTTTATTTTTTGCCCTTGCTTTCCCGTTCTTTTCGTTGTGCTTGTGTTTTTGTCGAGAGGCATTTTTTTTGGTTGCTGGCGGTACTACCGCTGCTGGCGAGCGGTACTACCGCTCCAAGCGGTACTACCGCCCTCCAGCGCGGTACTACCGCTGTGAGGCGTGGGCAAGGGGTTATATCGGGGCAGGGGGAGTTTTCTTCTCCCCCATACCCATTCGCTCGCCCCCTCGTCCTGTTCCTCTCTCTCCAGCAACTGGCGCCGCGGGAGGGCTCCGGCGGATCTCCCTCTCCGGGGCGTCCCTCTCCATTTCCTTTGGTGGAGACGATCCCCACCTTGTCCTCTTGCTATGGATGCCGGTATTGCCCCCGTTCCCTTGTTCTTCTTGTCTAGATTTCCAATCTAGCATCTTAGGGGCAGTAGCAGTTGCATCTCTAGATTTTTGGACAAATCTAGGCTTGAGTAGGATGGAGAATGCTTCTAGGTAGTTTGGATTGATGTTTGGTTAGAGTATTTTTGAATTTGGTAGGACGGTAGGGCCGGATCTGACCACGGTAGTAGGAAACTGCTGTTTCCCCGTCTCGAGCGGTACTACCGCCCTCTCTAGGGCGGTACTACCGCTTGGAGCGGTACTACCGCTCCCTGTGGAGTGGTACTACCGCTTGGAGCGGTACTACCGCTAGCAGGTCACGGTACTACCGCTCCCTACCAATTTCCACCATATTCCTACCTTTCAGTGATCCTTTTGCTTGTGTTTTGTGTCTTATGCTCGTCCTTTCTGGTTGTTTGGGTGTTCTTGTGTGTGGTTCCAGGTGATGAGGTCCCTGAGCATCAGGCTCGTCATGTCAACCCCGGTCGTGCCATGTCCAAGCGCTACCGCACCACCGAGCCTGCCGGAGGTTCTTCAAGTGTTCCACCTCCACCTCAACTCAAGAAGAAGCCTGGGGTCAAACCAAAGCCAGGAAAAACCATGCCAGAAATGCAGCCAAAGGAGTTCTGGGCAAGGCGCCGCCGCAACCCGTATGAGGCTGACCAAGATCCCACTTTGGTCAACCGTCCGTTCTAGAACAGGTTCCAGTTTGCCATCTTCTTCGATGTTCTCAAAGCCAAGAAGAACCTCTATGTCAACGTGCACTCCATCGACATCGACCATATGGAGCAAGATCCTGAATACTTTGGTGAAGCTCTTCAGATGTGCACTCAACTGAACATTCTTGGGATCATGAAATTCAACAAGGACTATGATGCTAATATTGTGGCCCAATTCTATGCCACGGTTCACCTTGGGACTGATGAGGACAGGACACTGACCTGGATGACCAATGGCAAGTTGCTTTCAGTCAAGTGGAAAGCGTTCATGGAGTTGATTGGGGTGCAAGATCTAGGTCTTGAGTCTTCTGTCGGCTTTCGCCCTCACGGCCGCCCTAATGCCACTCACAAGCAAGCTCTATGGCCCTACTGCACTTTGAGGATCAACCATCAGACAAAGAAGGAAACCTATGAGCTGCATGCCTATCTAGATATCCTTCACCGCATCTTCAGAGAGACTCTTTTCCCTCGTATCGGGAATCTGGACCAAGTTCACTCCTATCTCATAGACATGCTTCTTTTCTGCCAGCGTGAGAAGGGACAGCACACCGGAGAGTCCTTGGATATCTCTCATGTTATGTGGTCTGAGCTGCTATCTGCTATCTCCGAGCGCAAGTGCCCGATTTATGGTTCGTTCATCATGCTGCTCATTGAGAAGGCCTGGGATCGTGTCTATCCCAAGGTGTCACTAGAGACTGGAGAGTTGATCTCTCACGATGTCAAGCTTCTGAGGAAGAAGGATAACTGGGGCACTCAGGCCCCTAGGACTGGAGTTCCTTCGTCTGCTACTGCCATGGAGACCGAGGAGGAGACTGGGGCTGATGATGATGATGATGATGACTACGTGCCTTCTGAGGCAGAGCCCTCTTGGGCAAAGAAGCTCAAGCTCAAGATGAAGAAGTTGTTCTGCATGGAGTCTCACGGTCAGTACATGACTCATGTGGCTGAGAAGAAGGCCCGAGGTCGCCACAAGGAGCTCATGCGTCAGTTGGGTGCTACAGTTAACAGTGGGTCTGAGGACCAGCTTACCGAGGAGGAGGAGTGGATTCAGCTGCACTGCCCGTGGACCGATTCTGATGCCGAGCACTTCCAATCTGAGGACGGTGGCACCGATGATCCCGATGTGCTCTGATGTGTGTGTCCCTCATTTGCTCTCACCTGGAGCCGTAGCAACACTCCCTCTCCTTTTTGGTGTCTCGATGCCAAAGGGGGAGAGAGTTTAGGGATTTGCGATTTGAGTCTTCCGTCTCTCGTGTTCGTGTTTTCCTCGCATTTGCTTTGGTTGGTTTGTCAGTGAGACCTAAATTCGAGTCATATGGTGTGAGACATATGCTACCTTATCTTTCCAGTATCATTATCATTATCTATGTCAATATCTAGCTTATGAGTTGCTTGCTTTTCTTGTTAAATCATCTATGCTGCTCTCATATACCTTGCTTAGATTGTTGGTCTCTAAAATGTATGGGGAGCGTTGATCCTAGTATGTATGCCGTGCAGTCCAAACCACTTATCTAGATAGCACACATCTAGGGGGAGCCCATCTACATTTTAGGACGGTGGGGTTTGTACGCTTACTATATATCATGCTCGTGCAAATCCCGTATTGTCATCAATCCACCAAAAAGGGGGAGATTGTAAGGGCATATTTATCCCCAAGTGGTTTTGGTGATTGATGACAATGCTTTTGCGGACTAATTGTGTGCGTTAAGTTCTTTCAGAGATCCATCCTTTGGCACGAGACGATTTCCTCCCCTCGGTGTTTTATTAAAGACGGTGTAGCTCCTTCGTTTCGTTGTTGGTGGACTAGTTTCGTAGGAGTCACCGTACTATCAAGAGGGGATCCGCTTTGGTAAGACTAGGGTGGAATCAGCATGTACACATCCCTATCACACCCGTCGTCTTCCTTTCGCATCTTTGGAGCTGCTCCTTCTCTTCCGTTCCTGCTCTGTTCTGTGCCAGCGGTAGTACCGCGGTCTACAGCGGTAGTACCGCCGAAGCTCTACAGCGGTAGTACCGCTCCGCAGGGGGGTAGTACCGCTTGCGGGCTTCGGCCGTAGTACCGCAGCTGTTCCGCGCTACTACCGCCTCGATTCGAGACCGGTGTTTTCTCGTGTCGGGTTTTGCAGTATTAGGAGCGGTAGTAGTAGCGGTAGTACCGCTTCAAGCGGTAGTATCGCTCTTCTCCCGGGTAGTACCGCTCTGAGGCCAGAGCTCTGTCTTCCTCGCCAGCGCGGTAGTATCGCTGGGTAGGGAGTGGTAGTACCGCTCTCAGCGGTAGTACCGCCCTGCCCTAGCGGTAGTACCGCTCTGTGCGTGGCTGCTGAGTGGGGTAACGGTTGGAATTGTTCCCCCACTATATAAAGGTGTCTTCTTCCTCCAAGTTGACCTACCTCTTTCCCCCAAAGCTCCATTGTTGCTCCAAGCTCCATTTTCGCCCGATCTCTCTCCCTAGCTAATCAAACTTGTTGATTTGCTCGGGATTGGTTGAGAAGGCCCAGATCTACACTTCCACCAAGAGAAATTTGATTCCCCCCACTTATCCCTAGCGGATCTTGTTACTCTTGGGTGTTGAGCACCCTAGACGGTTGAGGTCACCTCGAAGCCATACTCCATTGTGGTGAAGCTTCGTGGTGTTGTTGGGAGCCTCCAATTGTTGTGGAGATTGCCACAACCTTGTTTGTAAAGGTTCGGTCGCCGCCTTCAAGGGCACCAATAGTGGAATCACGGCATCTCGCATTGTGTGAGGGCGTGAGGAGAATACGGTGGCCCTAGTGCCTTCTTGGGGAGCATTGTGCCTCCACACCGCTCTAACGGAGACGTACTTCCCCTTAAAAGGAAGGAACTCCGGTAACACATCCTCGTCTCCACCGGCTCCACTCTTGGTTATTTCGTGCCTTTACTTTTGCAAGCCTACTTGTTTTACATCCTTTGCTTGCTTGTGTGCTAGTTGTTATTGCATCATATAGGTTGCTCACTTAGTTGCACATCTAGACAACCTATTTTGTTGCAAAGTTTAATTTGGTAAAGAAAAGCTTAAAAAATGTTAGTTGCCTATTCACCCCCCTCTAGTCAACCATATCGATCCTTTCACATGTCCCCAACAATAAGAATATCATATTTCTTCTTGACAGTAGGAAGAGGGAATTCGAAACCTCCAATAGTGATTGTTGAAAATTTTCCAATAGAATTGATACTGTGGACTTGAGATTGTTTCCTCGGAAAGTGTACCGTATGCTCATTACCATTAACATGAAAAGTGACATTGCCTTTGTTGCAATCAATAACAGCCCCTGAAGTATTCAAAATGGGTCTACCAAGAATAATAGACATACAATCGTCCTCGGGAATATCAAGAATAAAAAAGTCCGTTAAAATAGTAACATTTGCAACCACAACAGACACATCCTCACAAATACCGACAAGTATGGAGTTGATTTATCGGCCATTTGCAAGGATATTTCTGTAGGTGTCAACTTATTCAAATCAATTCTATGATATAAAGAGAGAGGCATAACACTAACACCGGCTCCAAGATCACATAAAGCAGTTTTAACATAGTTTCTTTTAATGGAGCATGGTATAGTTGGTACTCCTAGATCACCTAGTTTCTTCGATATTCCACCCTTAAAAGTATAATTGGCAAGCATGGTGGAAATATTAGCTTCCGGTATCTTTCTTTTATTTGTAACAATATCTTTCATATACCTAGCATAAGGATTCATTTTAAGCATATCAGTCAAACGCATACGTAAAAAGATAGGTCTAATCATTTCAGCAAAGCGCTCAAAATCCTCATCATCCTTTTTCTTGGATGGTTTAGGAGGAAAAGGCATGGGTTTCTGAACCCATGGTTCTCTTTCTTTACCGTGCTTCCTAGCAACGAAGTCTCTCTTATCATAACGTTGATTCTTTGATTGTGGGTTATCAAGATCAACAGCAGGTTCAATTTCTACATCATTGTTATTGCTAGGTTGAGCATCAACATGAACATCATCATTAACATTATCTCATTACCAGATTGTGTTTCGGCATCAGAAATAGAAATATCATTGGGATTCTCAGGTGTGTCAACAACAGGTTCACTAGAAGCATGTAAAGTCCTATCATTTTTCTTTTTATTCTTCTTAGAAGGACTAGGTGTATCAATATTAGTTCTCTGAGAATCTTGCTGAACTCTCTTAGGGTGGCCCTCAGGATACGAAGGTTCCTGAGTCATTTTACCCCCTCTAGTCACAACTCTAACCGCAGTATCATTTTTCTTATTATTTAATTCATTAAGCAAATCATTTTGAGCTTTAAGTACTTGTTCTACCTGAGTGGTAACCATAGAAGCATGTTTACTAATAAGTTTAAGTTCACCTTTAACTCTATACATATAATCACTCAAGCGTTAAATCATATAAGCATTGCATTTCAGTTGTCTACCAACATAAGCATTGAAATTTTCTTGTCTAACAATAAAATCATCAAACTCATCCAAGCATTGGCTAGCAAACTTAGTAGATGGGATTTCACCCTTATCATATGTATAGAGAAATTTTACCTTTACTACCTATGTCGGGTTATCAAGACCATGTATTTCTTCAATAGGTGGCAAATTCTTAACATCTTCAGCTTTAATACCCTTTTCTTTCATATATTTCTTTGCCTCTTGCATATCTTCAGGACTGAGAAATAGAATACCCCTCTTCTTCGGGGTTGGCTTAGGAGTTGGTTCAGGAAGTGTCCAATTATTTTCATTACTCAACATATTATTCAATAGCAATTCAGCTTGATCAACATTTCTTTCCCTGAAAATACAACCAGCACAACTATCCAGGTGGTCTCTGGAAGCATCAGTTAGTCCATTATAAAAGATATCAAGTATTTCATTTTTCTTGAGAGGATGATGAGGCAAAGCATTAAGTAATTGGAGAAGCCTCCCCCAAGCTTGTGGGAGACTCTCTTCTTCAATTTGCACAAAATTATATATTTCCCTTAAAGCAGCTTGTTTCTTATGAGCGGGGGAATATTTAGCAGAGAAGTTATAAATCATATCCTGGGGACTACGCACACAACCAGGATCAAGAGAATTAAACCATGTTTTAGCATCACCCTTTAGTGAGAATGGAAATAGCTTAAGGATATAGTAGTAATGAATTTTTTCTTCATGAGTGAATAGGGTGGCTATATCATTTAATTTAGTAAGATGTGCCACAACGGTTTCAGATTCATAGCCATGAAAAGGATCAGATTCAACCAAAGTAATTAACTCAGGATCAACAGAGAAATCATAATCCTTATCAGAAATACAGATAGGTGAAGTAGCAAAAGCAGGGTCATATTTCATTCTAGCATTCAGAGACTTTTCTTTCTACTTAGCTAAAATTTCTTAAGATCAGATCTATCATTCCAAGCAAGAAAATCTCTAGTAGTTTCTTCATCCATAACATAACCCTCAGGAACAACAGGCAATTCATATCTAGGGGGAGAATCTTCATCATCACTTTCATCAATATTATCAGTTTCAATAATTTTATACTCTCTAGCCCTAGCAAGTTGTTCATCAAGAAATTCACCTAGTGGCATAGTATTATCGAGCATGGAAGTAGTTTCATCATAAGTATCATGCATAGCAGAAGCGGCATCACCAATAACATGTGACATATCAGAATTAATAGCAGAAGCAGGTTTAGGTGTCGCATGTTTACTCAAAACAAAAGGAGAATCAAGTGCAGAGCTAGACAACAGTTCCTTACCTCCCCTCGTAGTTGAGGGATAAATCTTGGTTTTCTCGTCTTTCAAGTTCCTCATAGTGATCAGCAGATATAAATTCCAAGTGACTCAAAGAATAGAGCTATGCTCCCCAGCAATGGCGCCAGAAAATAGTCTTGATAACCCACAAGTATAGGGGATCGCAATAGTTTTCGGGGGTAGAGTATTCAACCCAAATTTATTGATTTGACACAAGGGGAGCTAAAGGATATTCTCAAGTATTAGCAGTTAAGTTGTCAATTCAACCACACCTGGAAAACTTATTATCTGCAGCAAAGTATTTAGTAGCAAAGTAGTGGAAGTAATGGTAACGGTGGCAAAAGTAACAGTAGCAGTTTTGTAGCAATCGTAACAGTGGCAACGGTAAAGTAACTAAGCAAAGATCAATATGTGAAAATCTCGTAGGCATTGGATCAGTGATGGATAATTATGTCGTATGTGATTCCTCATGCAATAGTTATAACATAGGGTGACACAGAACTAGCTCCAGTTCATCAATGTAATATAGGCATGTATTCCAAATATAGTCATATGTGCTTATGGAAAAGAACTTGCATGACATCTTTTGTCCTACCCTCCTGTGGCAGCGGGGTCCTATTGGAAACTAAGGGATATTAACTCCTCCTTTTAATAGAGTACCGGACCAAAGCTTTAATTAGTGAATACATGAACTCCTCAAACAACGGTCATCGCCGGGAGTGGTCACGATTATTGTCACTTCGGGGTTGCCGGATCATAACACATAGTAGGTGACTATTGACTTGCAAGATAGGATCAAGAACTCACATATATTCATGAAAGCATAATAGGTTCAGATCTGAAATCATGGCACTCGGGCCCTAGTGACAAGCATTAAGCATGGCAAAGTCATAGCAACATCAATCTTAGAACATAATGGATACCAGGAATCAAACCCTAACAAAACTAACTCGATTACATGGTAAATCTCATCCAACCCATCACCGTACAGCAAGCCTACGATGGGATTGCTCACGCACGGCGGTGAGCATCATGAAATTGGTGATGGAGGATGGTTGATGATGACGACGGTGACGGATTCCCCTCTTCGGAGCCCCGAACGGACTCCAGATCAACCCTCCCGAGAGAGATTAGGGCTTGGCGGCGGCTCCGTATCATAAAACGCGATGAATCCTTATCTCTGATTTTTTTCTCCCCGGACGTGAATATATGGAGTTGGAGTTGAGGTCGGAGGAGCCTCAGGGGGCCCATGAGACAGGGGGCACGCCCAGGGGGCATGCGCGCCCCCACCCTCGTGGACTGGGTGTGGGCCCCCTGGTGTTGATTCTTTCTCCAGTATTTTTTATAAATTCCAAAAATATTCTCCGTGAAGTTTCAAGTTAGTCCGAGAACTTTTATTTCTGCACAAAAATAACACCATGGCAATTCTACTGAAAACAGCGTCAGTCCGGGTTAGTTCCATCCAAATCATGCAAGTTAGAGTCCAAAACAAGGGCAAAAGTGTTTGGAAAAGTGGATACGTTGGAGACGTAGCATGGACATGATGTTGTTTCCTCGGAAAGTGTACCGTATGCTCATTACCATTAACATGAAAAGTGACATTACCTTTGTTGCAATCAATAGCAACCCCTGCAGTTTTCAAAAAGGGTCTACCAAGGATAATCGACATACTATCGTCCTCGGGAATATCAAGAATAACAAAGTCTGTTAAAATAGTAATGTTTGCGACCACAACAGGCACATCCTCACAAATACCGACATGTATAGCAGTTGATTTGTCGGCCATTTGCAAAGATATTTCAGTAGGTGTCAACTTATTCAAATCAAGTCTATGTTATAAAGAGAGAGGCATAACACTAACACCGACTCCAAGATCACATAAAGCAGTTTTAACATAGTTTCTTTCAATAGAGCACAGTATAGTTGGTTATCCTGGATCTCCTAGTTTCTTTGGTATTCCACCTTCAAAAGTATAATTGGCAAGCATGGTGGAAATTTCAGCTTCTGGTATCTTTCTTTTATTTGTAATAATATCTTTCATATACTTAGCATAAGGATTCACTTTAAGCATATCAGTCAAACGCATACGCAAAAAGATAGGTCTAATCATTTCAGCAAAGCGCTCAAAATCCTCATCATCCTTTTTTCTTGGATGGTTTAGGAGGAAAAGGCATGGGTTTCTAAACCCATGGTTCTCTTTCTTTACCATGCTTCCTAGCAATGAAGTCTCTCTTATCATAACATTGATTCTTTGATTGTGGGTTATCAAAATCAACATCGGGTTCACCCGCAAAAAAAATCAATAGCAGGTTCATTCTCTACATCATTGTTATTGCTAGGTTGAGCATCAACATGAACATCATCATTATCACTAGGTTCATGTTCATTACCAGATTGTGTTTCAGCATCAAAAATAGAAATATCATTGGGATTCTCAGGTGTGTCAACAACAGATTCACTAGAAGCATGCAAAGTCCTAGCATTTTTCTTTTTCTTCTTCTTAGAAGGACTAGGTGCATCAACAGTAGTTCTGTGAGAATCTTGCTCAACTCTCTTAGGGTGGCCCTCAGGATAAAAAGGTTCCTGAGTCAATCTACCCCCTCTAGTCATAACTCTAACAGCATTATCATTTTTCTTATTATTTAATTCATTGAGCAAATCATCTTGTGCTTTAAGCACTTGTTCTACCTGAGTGGTAACCATAGAAGCATGTTTACTAATAAGTTTAAGGTCACCTTTAACTCTACACATATAATCACTCAAGTGTTCAACCATATAAGCATTACGTTTCAATTGTCTACCAACATAGCATTGAAGTTTTCTTGTTTAACAATAAAATTATCAAACTCATCCAAGCATTGGCTAGCGGACTTATTACGAGGAATATCACCTTCATCAAATCTATAGAGAAAATTTACCTTTACTGCCTGTGTCGTGTTATTAAGACCATGCATTTCTTCAATAGGTGGTAAATTCTTAACATCTTCATCTTTAATACCCTTTTCTTTCATGGATTTCTTTGCCTCTTGCATATCTTCAGGACTGAGAAATAGAATACCCCTTTTCTTCGGAGTTGGCTTAGGAGTTGGCTCAAAGTGTCCAGTCATTATCATTACTCAATATATTATTAAATAGCAATTCAGCTTGCTCAACAATTCTTTCTCAGAAAACACAACCAGCACAACTATCCAGGTGGTCTTTGGAAACATCGGTTAGTCCATTATAAAAGATATCAAGTATTTCATTTTTCTTGAAAGGATGATCAGGCAAAGCATTAACTAATCGGAGAATCCTCCCCCAAGCTTGTGGGAGACTCTCTTCTTCAATTTGCACAAAATTATATATTTCCCTTAAGGCAGCTTGTTTCTTATGAGCGAGGAAATATTTAGCAGAGAAGTAATAAATCATATCCTCGGGACTACGCACACAACCAGGAACAAGAGAATTAAAGCATGTTTTAGCATCACCCTTTAATGAGAACAGAAATAACTTAAGAATATAGTAGTAATGAATTCTTTTCTCATGAGTGAATAGGGTGGCTATATCATTCAATTTAGTAAGATGTGCCACAACAGTTTCAGATTCATAGCCATAAAAAGGATCAGATTCAACGAAAGTAATTAACTCAGGATCGACAGAGAAATCATAATCCTTATCAGAAATACAGATAGATGAAGTAGCAAAAGCAGGGTCATATTTCATTCTAGCATTCAAAGACTTTTCTTTCAGCTTAGCTAATAGTTTCTTAAGATCATATCTATCTTTGCACGCAAAAAGGTCTCTAGCAGTTTCTTCATCCATAACATAACCCTCAAGCACATTAGGCAATTCATATCTAGGGGGAGAATCTTCATCATCACTTTCATCAATATTATTTGTTTCAATAATTTCATTCTCTCTAACCCTAGCAAGTTGTTCATCAACAAATTCACCTAATGGCACGGTATTATCAAGCATTGAAGTAGTTTCATCATAAGCATCATTCATTGCAGAAGTGGCATCATCAATAACATGCAACATATCAGAATCAATAACAGGTGTAGGTGTCACAAATTTACTCATAACAGAAGGTGAATCAACTACAGAGCTAGATGGCAGTTCCTTGCCTCCCCTCATAGTTGAGGGAAAAATCTTGGTTCTTCCGGTACCTTAGGCAATTCATATCTAGGAAGGCTAGTTCTAGCAGGTATTTCAAGATTTTCAGTTTGAAGCTCATCATCAGATTCAACAATATCATGTTGTCTTACTCTAGCAATTTGTTCATCAAGAAATTCACCTAGTGGCACATCATCATAATGCAAGGTACTAGCATCATCATAAGCATCATTCATAGTAGAGTAGCATCATCAATAACTTGCGACATATCAGGATTGATAGCATGTGGTGGTGCAGCAATTTTACTTATAACAGAAGGTGAATCTAAAGCAGAGCTAGATGACAGTTCCTTACCTCCCCTCATCTTAGAGGGAAAAATAGTAGTCTTAGCATCCTTCAGATTCTCCATAGTGAATAATTGATAATAATCCCAATTGACTCAAAAAATATAGCTATGCTCCCCAGCAACGGCGCCAGAAAAAGGTCTTGACAACGCACAAGTATAGGGGATCGCAACAGCTTTCGAGGGTAGAGTATTCAACCCAAATTTATTGATTCGACACAAGGGGAGCCAAAGAATATTCTCAAGTATTAGCAGTTGAGTTGTCAATTCAACCACACCTGAGAGATTTAGTATCTGCAGCAAAGTATTTAGTAGCAAAGTAGTATGGAAGTAACGGTAACGGTGGCAAAAGTAATAGTAGTAGTTTTTGTAGCAATCGTAACAATGGCAACGGAAAAGTAACTAAGCAAAGATCAATATGTGAAAAGCTTGTAGGCAATGGATCAATGATGTATAATTATGTCGGATGCGATTCCTCATGCAATAGTTTGACACAGAACTAGCTCCAGATCATCAATGTAATGTAGGCATGAATTCCGAATATAGTCATACGTGCTTTTGGAAAAGAACTTGCATGACATCTTTTGTCCTGCCCTCCTATGGCAGCGGGGTCCTATTGGAAACTAAGGAATATTAAGGCCTCCTTTTAATAGAGTACCGGACCAAAGCATTAACACTTATTGAATACATGAACTCCTCAAACTACGGTCACCACCGGGAGTGGTCCCGATTATTGTCACTTCGGGGTTGCCGGATCATAACACATAGTAGGTGACTATTGACTTGCAAGATAGGATCAAGAACTCACATATATTCATGAAAACATAATAGGTTCAGATCTGAAATCATGGCACTCGGGCCCTAATGACAAGCATTAAGCATAGCAAAGTCATAGCAACATTAATCTTAGAACATAATGGATACTAGGCTCAAGCCCTAACAAAACTAACTCGATTACATGGTAAATCTCATCCAACCCATGACCGTCCAGCAAGCCTACGATGGATTACTCACGCACGGCGATGAGCATCATGAAATCGGTGATGGAGGATGGTTGATGATGAAGATGGCGACAGATTCCCCTCTTCGGAGCCCCGAACGGACTTCAGATCAGCCCTCCCGAGGAAGATTAGGGCTTCGCGGAGGCTCCGTATTGTAAACCACGATGAATCCTTCTCTCTGATTTTTTTCTCCCCGAAAGTGAATATATGGAGTTGGGGTTGAGGTCGGTGGAGTACCAGGGGGCCCATGAGGCAGGGGGCGCGCCCTTCACCCTTGTGGATAGGGTGTGGGCCCCCTGATGCTGATTCTTTCACCAATATTTTTTGTTAATTCCAAAACGTGTCTCCTTGGATTTTCAGGTCATTCCGAGAACTTCTATTTCTGCACAAAAATAACACCATGGCAGTTCTGCTGAAAACAGCGTTAGTCCGGGTTAGTTCCATACAAATCATGCAAGTTAGAGTCCAAAACAAGGGAAAAAGTTTTTGGAAAAGTAGATACGTTGGAGACGTATCAAATCACCGTTGGTCCGGGCTGTTAACGGGTTATCGGATCCAAAACCGGACCCGATAGCTTAACGGCAAGCCATTACGGTGGATGCCATGTGTCGGTCACCCTTGATGACAGCACTTCTGTGACGCGCGATTTATCGTCATGGAAGTGGACACCTCCGTGATGATAATTTTGGTAATGTCATGGAACACTTCTATGACAACACAGGTATGACTATCTTGATTCTGTCATAAAATCGTCATGGATGTACATGCATGACAGAAAACGTGACCTACTGTGACAAACACGTATCATCACGGAAGTGTATTTTTTTTGTAGCCTCTTTCGATAAGTAAGAGTGTCGAACCCAATGCGGAGCTAAAGGTAGAACAAATATTCCCTCAAGTTCTATCGACCACCGATACAACTCTACGCACGCTTAACGTTCACTTTACCTAGAACAAGTATGAAACTAGAAGTACTTTGTAGGTGTTGTAGGCTAGGTTTGCAAGATAATAAAGAGTACATAAATAAAATATAGGGGTTATTTAGATAAAGACACAACTAAGTTAGTTTTAGTAGAGAGCTTTTTGTCACAAAAAAGTTATTTGTCACTAGGCAATCGATAACTAGACCGGTAATCATTATTACAATTTTATATGAGGGAGAGGCGTAAGCTAACATACTTTATCTTCTTGGATCATAGGAACTTATGATTGGAACTCTATCAAACATCCGTAACTACTAAAGATCATTAAGGTAAAACCCAACCATAGCATTAAAGTATCAAGTCCTCTTTATTGCCATACGCCATAACCCACTTATCCGTGTTTGTGTTTCTCTCACTCACGCAATGCAGACAATAAGCAACCCATGAACATATTGCAAACCCTACAGCGGGGATCCCTCACGCTTGCGCGACAGGGAGAGCACCATAGGACAGCACCAATAATAAAAGATGCAACTCAAACCAATCACGATCATCAATGAACCCATAGGACAAAACAGATCTACTCAAACATCATAGGATAGCCATACATCATTGGGAAATAATATATAGCATTGAGCACCATGTTTAAGTACAGATCACAGTGGGGAGAAGAGGTGTTACACCACTCCATAGAGGGGGGAGAGTGGGTGATGACGGTGGTGAAGTTGTTGGTGTAGATTGCAGTCATGATGATGGCCCCGGCAGTGTTCCGGCGCCACCGGGAGAGAGGGGGAGAGAGGCCCCCTTCTTCTTCTTCCTTGACCTTCCCCCTAGATGGGAGAAGGGTTTCCCCTCTGGTCCTTGGCTTCCATGGCGGCGGAGGGGCGGGAGCCCCTCCGACATTGGATCTCTCTCTGTGTTTCCTTCTGTTTCTACGCTCCCAGATTCTGGCCTTTCACCGTTTCTTAAACTCCCAGAGCTGTGTAATTTCGATTGGGCTGAAATTTTAACACGACTTTTATCCGGATATTAGCTTTCTTGCGCCAGAAGAAGGGCACCAACCGCCTTACGGAGTGGCCACAAGGACCAGGGGCGCGTCCTACCCCCTGGGGCGCACCCTCCGTCCTTGTGGGGCCCTCTTGCATCGTCTCGCGTTGATTCTTTTTCCCAAAAATCACATATATTCCAAAAATAATCTCCGTAAGTTTTTATCCTGTTTGGACTCCATTCGATATGGATTTTTTGTGAAACAAAAAACGTGCAACAAACAGGAGCTGGCACTGGGCACTGGATCAATAAGTTAGTCCCAAAAATAGTATAAAAATTTGCCAAAAGTATGTAAAAGTTGTAGAATATTGGCATGGAACAATAAAAAATTATAGATACGACGGAGACATATTAGTGAACGGCCAGACGAGTGGAATGGTCTTCAAGGCGGATGCAGGTTTATGGGACATGTTTGCATAGAACTGACAACCATTGAAGTGCTTGACGATCTCTTTGGCGGCTTCATTTGCACGCAGCCAGTAAAAACCAGCTCGATACGCTTTGGCTACAATGGTTCGGGAGGACACGTGATGGCCACAAGTCCCCGAGTGAATATCTTCTAGGATCAGTTGGCCTTCTTCCGGAGAAATACATCATTGAGACATGCCAGTGACACTTCTTTGTACAGCTTTCCATTTATTGCAGTGAACGCCTTGGATCTGCGAACAATCTGACATGCTTCGACTTCGTCTTCTGGGAGTTCTTGTCTAAGTAAATATGCAATGTACGGCACTGTCTAGTCGGGCGTAATTACCAGGATCTCCATAACCAAGTCAATGATAGTAGGGACCTCGATTGCAGTAGGATCAGAGGGAATTATCGGCTGAGGAGGTTCTTCGGTGAAGGGATCCTCCTGAACTGACGAGGAATGGAGATGTTCGACGAACACATTACTGGGAACAGGTTTCCGAGTGGACTCGATTTTTGCCAAGTCATCAGTTGCTTGATTTTTGATTCGAGGAATGTGGTGGAGCTCCAGGACCTCAAATTTCTTCTCTAGCTTTCTCACTGTATTGTAGTATTCTATCATAGCGGGGTTCCTGACATCCCACTCTTTCATCACTTGATTAACTACCAAATCCAAGTCACTGTATACCATCAGGTGACAGAGGCCGAGTGAGATGGCCATACATAATCCGTAGAGTAGTGCCTCGTACTCGGACTCATTGTTAGAGGAATCAAAGTGAATCTGCAAGACATAACTGAGACGATCGCCTTTTGGGGACACAAAGACCACTCCGGCGCCGGAATCATTTAACATTTTGCAACCATCAAAGAACATGGTCCAATGTTCCGGGTGGATTTGAGTCGGTTGTTGTTGTTCTATCCACTGGGCCATGAAATCTGCTAGTGCCTGGGACTTGATTGCTTTCTTTGCTTCAAACTTGATATCCAAAGGAAGGAGCCCGATGGCCCACTTGGCCACTCGGCCAGTTGCTTCCGAATTGTTCATGATTTCAGAAAACGGGGCATCACTGACGACAGAAACCGAGTGCTCTTGGAAATAATGTGCAACTTTCTTCGCTGTCAAGTAAATATCATAAATGAGCTTCTTTTAATGAGGATACCTCTGCTTGGACGGTGTTAAGACTTCAGAGATGTAATAGACTGGTCGCTGAACTTTGTATGCTTTGCCTTCCTCCTCTCGCTCCACTATGAGAACCATGCTGACGATGGCTAGTGGATGCAATGTATAGGAGCAGCGGTTCTTTGCTGTTAGGGGCAGCAAGAACCGGCTGGGTGGAAAGCAGGGCTTTGAGTTCAACAAACACTGCTTGTGCTTCAGGGGTCCACTCGAATGTATCAGATTTCTTCATCAGTCAGGACAGAGGCAAAGCCTTTTCTCCGAGGCGAGAAATGAACCGACTCAATGCTGCAAGACAGCCTGTGAGCCTTTGGATGTCGTGGATGCACTCGGGGCGCTTCATTCGGACAATTGCACTAATCTTCTCAAAATTTGGCGTCTATCTCTAGTTCGGAAACGAGGAAACCGAGTAACTTGCCTCCAGGCACTCTGAAGGTGCATTTGGATAGATTCAGCTTGATGTCGTACCTTCTCGGATTGGCAAGGGTTTCAGCGAGATCAGTTAGCAGGTCGGAACCTTTATGTGACTTGACCACGATATCATCCGTGTAAGCCTCAACATTGCGACTGATCTGAGTGAGCAGGCACTTGTGGATCATGCACATAAAGGTCGCACCGGCATTTTTGAGACCGAATGGCATGGTGATATAGCAGAAACACCCGAAAGGGGTGATGAAAGCAATCTTTATTATCTGGCCCATACGGTCGGTTTTGATGGTACCAGGAGTAAGCATCAAGAAACAACAACTGCTCGCACCCCAAACTAGAATCCACTATTTGGTCGATGCGAGGGAGTGGAAAATGATCCTTCGGGCAGGCCCGATTGATATGCTTGAAATCAATACACATACGGAGCGACTTGTCCTTCTTGGGAACCATGACGACGTTGGCGAGCCACTCGGAGTGGTAAACTTCGCGTATGAACTCTGCTGCCAGAAGCCGAGCCACTTCCTCGCCAATCGCCTTTATCTTTTCTGCTGAAGAGCGACGAAGATGTTCCTTCACAGGTTTAGCTTTCGAGTCAACTCTTAGACGGTGCTCAGCTACCTCCCTGGGCACACCTGACACGTCAGATGGTTTCCAGCAAAGATGTCCCAGTTCTCACAGAGGAACTGGATGAGCGCAGCTTCCTATTTGCAGTCGAGTGTCGTTGAAAATGTTGGTTGGAGCGGCTCTGAAATCACTCGGATGAACATGAGCCTTCTTTGTTTCTCCTGCCGACTGAAAAACGGATTCAGAAGCTAGTTTCTTGGAGCGCATCAGGTCAGTCGGATCAGCATTCCTCTTGTACTGTTCCAACTCCACCATTGCTATTTGCTCATCAGCGATCTTGCAACCCTGTTGAAGACACTCTTAAGCTCTCTGTCTATTTCCCGTAACAGTGATTACGCCCTTTGGAATGGGCATCTTCAGTTTGAGGTACGTGTAACATGTTCGGGCCATGAAACGCGCGTAAGTAGGACGGCCAAGGATAGCATGATAGGCACTGTGAAATTCCACCACCTCAAACATCCGCTTCTCCTTCCAGAAATTCTTTGAGTCGCCAAAAACTACGTCCACAGCGATCTGACTGAGTGATTTTGCCTTCTTCCCTGGAATGACTCCGTGTAACTGCATACTGCTTTCGCTGAGTTGGGACATCGGGATGCCCATCCCCTTTAGGGTTTTAGCGTAGAGTATGTTCAGCCCACTACCACCATCCATTCGTACCTTGCATAACCGAGTGCCTCCCATTACTGGATCAACCTCCAGCGCTTGCTGCCCAAGGGTAGCAACGTGAGCTGGGTGATCCGACTGATCGAAAGTGATGGGAGTTTTGACCACCTAAGGTATGTTGTAGTCACCGGAGCAGCCATATTCACCTCCCATTGATGACTTTCAGTCGGCTTTTACTCTCCACGTTAGTGAAAATCACCAGAGTGGCATTGACTGTCGGATAATCCTCGGCTTTTTCTTCGTCGGGGCTCTTCTCACTCTACTGGCCTTCGCCAAACTGCTGGATCAGCAACCTGCACTGTCGAATGGTGTGCTTGGGTAGGATCAGATTTCCCTCTTTGTCCTTCTTCGTGTGGATGGAACACGGTAGGTCAAGGACGTCCTGTCCCGACTGGAACTTCTTCTTGGGTATCCAATTCTCTTTGGCCTTCCCCTTGTTCATGGCCTGCGCGGCCAGAGCAGCTGCTTCTGCTTGATTTGGGCCTTCAGCCTTTCGCTTTGGTTTCTGACTGGGATTACTGTTACCAGGGTCAGGTTCACCAGCCTTTCCCTTGCCACTACACAGACGGTCTTCTTCCTCGCCATTCACATACCGAGTGGCTATATCCATCATTCCGCTCATTGTCAATGTTCCGGACCGACCGAACTTCAGGATAAGCTCTCGGTACCTGATGCCGGCCTTAAAGGCGCAAACAGCTTGGTGCTCAGTGACATTCTCGATTGGGTTATGTAGCGTGGTCCAGCGCTGAATGTAATCTCTCAAAGTTTCACTCGGCTTCTGAACACAATGCTGCAACATGTTCCCTCAAAAGTTCTACTGAACACGCGAGCGAGATCCTCCCAGCAATATATACTGGAGGGAGCCAACTGATTCAACCATGCCCGGCCGGCCCTTCTAACATCAAGGACAGATGCTTCATGGCAACATAATCATTTCCACCGCCAATCTATACAGCCACTCGATAATCTACCAACCATGTCTCTGACTTCGACTCACCAGTGAACTTGTTCACCCCTGTGGCCAATCTGAAGTTGGGTGGTATCTCTGTGGCTCGTATGGCCCTGCTAAAACACTCGGGACCGGAGACGAACGGGCCACTTCCACTCGGACGATCTCTGTCCAGGTTCTCTCGATGGGCTCTACCTCTATCGACTAGATTTTGTAATAGGACTGACCTCACATCGAACCCTGGATCACGGGGATCATTTGGTCCTCATTGCTCATCACCGAACGGGCCCCTGTCGTCGTACTGCCGGGGCGCATACGGCTCGTCCCTCGGAGGGGGCGTCAACACTCGACGGCGGTCATCGCGGTGATATTGTGGAGCGAACCGCTCGTGGCCTTGCCCCGGGTACTGATCCCGGTGATAGTCGCGTCCTTCAGTCGCGGGGGAGATCTCGGGCTATGCGCCGACTGAACCGTGTCCGCTCTAACTGATCTGCTGTGTATCTTGTTGCGCGACTGAGAAATAGCCAAATTTTGCTCCCCAGCCGCTCTGAGCAACGCTCGAATCTGCCTGAGGTCTTCTCCTGCCTTAGATCGAGATGGCTGGATGGACTCTGCGATCCAAGTTCTGATTCGGAGTGTGGGATACCTGGCACTCGTCTGGTGACTCACTCTGAAACAATTGTTGCCGCCGCCGATTGGAGCCCTGGGGTTGCCTGCGAGCGCGGTCTTCGAGTGACTTCTAGAGCTCTTCAAGACGCGTGCATTCAGCTAGAGTGGCTACGCGCACGACCTCCAATGCCTGGGCCTCGGCGGTGGCACCAACGATCAGAGTTTGGGGGACTTGCTCGCTCCTGCGCCGCAGTTCCTCTCTCTGCTGAGTGGTGAGAGGCTGCGGGTAGTACTCGTCATTAGCGTGCGACGAACCTCCATCCACAAACGCATCTCGTGAATAGCCTGGCGGGCTATGGGAACCAGCCATGAGTACCCTAGCAGCTGGGTCGCTGCTCTCGCACTCTGAAGGAATGTCCGAGTGATCGGAGGCCTAATCGGACAAGTTGTTGTGGGAGCTGTCGGGCTCGATTGCCGCGATGTGCTGAGCGGATGACTGTCAAGCCACCGCATGCTGCACCCACCGCTCGAGCCGCGAGCGACCGGATTGACTGCAATAGCGAGCGGCGATAGTGGAAAACGTCGTCGGGGCCGACTGGTACTGAGTCAGCGGCTACCGAAGGAGGACGCCATAGGAGCTCGCACGGAAGTGCGCCGCCCGGCGAATACGGAGCGCCTCGACGTCCAACGGGGCCTCTTGGAGCCACGCTGAGTCATCGGCAATGAAGTTGAGAACGCCTAATCGGATCTTGTGACCCAGAGATAATCTGGAGCCGGAAACCATGGTGGTGATGAAAAACGCAACTACGTCGGAAGTCACCTAGACGCCTGCCCCAAGGTGGCGCCAAGTATCGTGGGAACGAGTCTAATAGTAGAGGTGGGGGTATGTAGGAGAGGGCAAAGACCGGCTATGGAGAGGTTGTACACTCGGATTTACGAGTTCGGTCCCCTCTCGGAGGAGGTAACGACCCTACATCTCGGTGTTGCGGGAGCTTTGTTGTATGGAGTGTTGGGTTAAAGAAGATGCGAACCCCTGTGCAGGAGCAGAGGGGGCGGCTTATAAAGAGTGCGCTGGCCCCTTATCAATGCTGCTGTTACCCAAGGGTTCAATGTAGAGAATTTAAGGTACGAGCGTTACAGGTAACGTCGGTATTAAGTGGTGTTTACGGTGGCGTCTTGATTGCCTGACCGTTGCTATCCCGGAGCGTCCTTTGGTCTCCTGCCGTCGAGTGGCTCCAGGTGCTCCGAGTGAATAAAGGCGGTCGAGTGACGGCGAAGCTTCCGAGTGGACCTGGTGTCAAGTGGCTAGTGGCTTCCAGGTCTTTTCGGTCAGTGACTTCTCCCTCCCTGGTTTGGAAGGACTTGTCTTCTTGTATATGACACCCTAGGGGAGGGTATGTAGGTCAGGCCTAAGACCCTACCCCTAGTACATGTCATCGTCGCCCACCTAGTAAGATATAAATTTATCACATGCAAACACAATGTAAGCTATTGAGAGGGTTACTTTTATGTATATTACAAGCAATTACAAGCAAAACAGCCTGTGCGTTGCAACGGGAAAGAGAAAAATCATAATCTCCAATGGCCATGAAAACATTTTGATGCATCACCGAGATACGCTATCACTCTCGTAAATCGTAAACATTTTTGGAAAATCATGAACATTTTTTTAACACATGAACATACCTAAAATCATGAACAATTTTTCCCATTTTTCAAATTCGTGAACATTTCTACAGATTTTCGAACATTTCTAAAACCATGAACAATTTTTGAATTCATGAACATTTTAGGCTATTTGTAAAAAAATAAAGTGTGAACATTTTTAAAAACATTTTTTCTTGAATAGGCGAACATTTTTTTGGCAATTCATGAAACAATTTTTGACATTTGTGAATTTTTTATTTAACGATCATTTTTTGAAATGCATGATCATTTTTTGAATCAACAAATATTTTATGAATCAATAAACTATTTTGTAAGTCGCAAACATTTTTTGAATTTTTAGGATATTTTTTAATGCACGCATAATTTTTGAATTGGCAAAGCTTTTTTCAATTTCTTTAAAAAAATACACGAACCTTTTTTTAAGATCTTGATCATTTTTTATTTCCGTAACATTTGTTTTCGAAATTGCAAAATATTTTTTGAATCCACAAACGTATTAGACATTTAAAAAAAAACTAATTTTGTTGGAATTTTTGTGAAGTTCCAATTATTTAAAGTAGATAAAAACGAAGATATAAAAGGAAAACGAATTTAAAAAACAGACCGCCCGAAACATGAGCTTGCCCAAACATACACATTGGTTCTTCTCCCAGCGTGTTGAGCGTAGGATAGAAGGTTTCTACTCCATGGGCCAGTCCAGGAAACATTTTTTCTCACTTATAGGTGGCATTGGTGGGTAATATTTTACAACTTTGGGTGCAATTTTAATGACAGACCGACAAAAGCAATAGGCGCTTTATTATACTCCTTTCGTTCCTTGATATAAGGTGTATAGATTTTTGAGAAAAATCTGAAATATAAGGTGTATTGCTTTGCACCACTCGTTTGGATATTTTTTTAGGGATTTGATTACATTTCCTTATATCAGTAAAGCTCCTCTATTTTCTCATGTCAATTAGTCAGGTGTAGTCCCGCCCAACACTTGTGAAATTTTTCCTCCACGTGCGTTCTTTAATTTTCATGCCAAAAACTACATACCCTATATTTAGGAACGGAGGGAGTATTATTACTAGCAAACATGCCTGTGCGTTGCTACAGGTTGTCCAAAACGGGTTGTCTGAATTGTAGATCGTAGAGGTCAAGAACTCGCACTTATGTCCTTTGTGGAAGAAAGCTACTGATGTTTAACGTTTATTATTTCTTTGAAACTGGAAATGTCATGTGGAATTTTCTTGCCATATTTTTAAGAAATTTCATATTAACATAGGCGGCTTAGTTGTCATGGTCAACAACCAAAGGTAAGAAATATAAAGGAAGTAAATGAACAATTGGTGTCTACTTAGCATGATTTGAGAAGTCCCAAATTTTAGAAAAATTCCACACAAATCGCTCTTCAAAATTTAGTAGTGGTCAAATTTTAGAAAAAGTTCACACAAATCGCTCATACGGAAGTTTTGTCAGACTGGCCCAACATCGTTGATTCCCTTTTAATCCCACGGTCCATAATCCAGGCAAATCTCCGATCGCCTCAACTGATCCCACAATTTTATCAATTTCCCGAGTAAATCTTGTCCCCTGCCCCATCCCAACCACCTCATCACGTTTGGAGCGAGTAAATCTTGCATCCCACGGGCGAGCTCGCGGCGCTCAACGCGACGGCTACCTCCGCCGCCACCGCACCAAAACCTAGCTACGGGCACAACTAATCCATGTCACCAGCGCGGCGCTCAGCTCCCATCTCCTCCGTTCATTGATACGTCTCCAACGTATCTATAATTTTTTATTCTATATTTTTTTATTTTTCCATGCTGTTATATTATCAATCTTGCATGTTTTTATAATTATTTTATAGTCATTTTATATCAATTTTTGATACTAACCTATTGACATAGTGTCAAGTGCCAGTTCCTGTTTTTTCTGTGTTTTTTACATTGCAGAAAATTAATATCAGACGGAGTCCAAATGCCACGAAACTTTACGGAGAATTTTTATGGGCCAAAAGGAACACAACGGGCACTGGATGCGCCTGGGGGGTGCCCCGAGGGGGGCACAACCCACCAGGGCGCGCCAGGAGGCCCAGGCGCGCCCTGGTGGGTTGTGCGCACCTCGGGTGCCCCCGGACCGCCTCTTTGCTCTATAAATACCCGAAAAATTCCAGAATCCTAGGGGAGTCGACAAAATATTCATCCAGCCGTCGTAGAGTCCAGAACCACCAGATCCAATAGACACCATCTCGGATGGGGTTCATCACCTCCATTGGTGCCTATCCGATGATGTGTGAGTAGTTCTTTGTAGACCTTCGGGTCCGTAGTTAGTAGCTAGATGGCTT
Source organism: Triticum dicoccoides (assembly GCF_002162155.2). NCBI lineage: Eukaryota > Viridiplantae > Streptophyta > Magnoliopsida > Poales > Poaceae > Triticum > Triticum dicoccoides. Next base: position 553,332,486 of record NC_041393.1, on the reverse strand, counting down.
CATCTCTCTCTCTTGATTCTCAATACAATGGTCTCTTGGAGATCCATATGATGTAACTCTTTTGCGGTGTGTTTGTTGGGATCGATGAACTTTGAGTTTATGATCAGATCTATCTTTTTATATCCATGAAAGTTATTTGAGTTTCTTTGATCTCTTATATGCATGATTTCTTATAGCCTCGTATTTCTTCTTCAATATTTAGGTTTTGTTTGGGCAACTTGATCTATTTATCTTGCAATGGGAAGAGGTGCTTTGTAGTGGGTTTGATCTTACGGTGCTTGATCCTAGTGACAGAAAGGGAAACGACACGTATGTATCATTGCTACTAAGGATAAAACGATGGGGTCTATCTCTACATAGATAGATCTTGTCTACATCATGTCATCATTCTTATTGCATTACTATGTTTCTCCATGAACTTAATACACTAGATGCATGCTGGATAGCGGTCGATGTGTGGAGTAATAGTAGTAGATGCAGGCAGGAGTCGGTCTACTAATCTTGCACGTAATGCCTATATAATGATCATTGCCTGGATATTGTCATGAGTATTTGAAGTTCTATCAATTGCCCAACAGTAATTTATTCACCCACCGTTTGCTATTTTTCTCGAGAGAAGCCACTAGTGAAACCTACGGGCCCCGGGTCTTCTTTCTCATACATTTGCCTTTGCGATCTACTTTTCTCTTGCATTTATTTTCAGATCTATTAATCCAAAAACCCAAAAATACCTTGTTGCACTTTATTTTATTTGCGATCTATTTATTTAATCTATTACAACTTTCTCCCATCACGCACCAATTTCTGGCACCGTTACCAGAAAGGGAATGACAACCCCTTTAACACGTCGTGTTGCGAGGATTTGTTATCTGTGTGCAGGGGATGTTTACGTTGTGTTGTTTGGTTCTCCTACTGGTTCGATAACCTTGGTTTCATACCTGAGGGAAATACCTACCGCCGTTGTGCTGCATCATCCCTTCCTCTTTGGGGAAATACCGATGTAGCTTCAAGCGACATCATTCATCACTACTCTCACCATCTGCCGACCATGCCCTCTTCGCCGTCCCAGTCCCCCACCAGACCTTTCCCCATCACCATGCCTCCCACCGCGCTGGTGCGCCGTTTTGGCACAGCAAAGAAGCATCATGCACGCATCGTCCCACTCGTATGTACTCACACGAACTTGGGTTGATTCATCTCATATTTGATCCAGTTTTAATCTCTTGTTTTGATTTCCGTCGGTTTGGATGCAATGCTTACTTCAATGACTTTTTTGAGTGTATCTATGTTATATCCAATTTGGATTGGATCATTATGTCATATATGAATTCTGAGTAATTTCTTGTGCAAATCACAATAACTTGGTTCCCAATATTGATGGTAATATGAGTTTCGACATGATTTTAGATCGCATGCTTCCGTCGAAGTATATATTTGTTTCTAAAATGTCCATGCTTACAATCTATAATGCTATCGAAATGCTTCTGGACTCAATTTTTTTGGCTTCCAAATGCCAAATAATAATAATGCAGTATATGTTATTGCTATGCTTCAATTTGAACCCATATGTATAGATTATGTTCTAGGTATCTTTTATATAGCATATTTTCATCCAACCGGCAAATTGGAACTTCAAATATGTAATTTGCTTCCATAGTTGCTAATACTATTGTTATTCCTATTGAAACATGCAATGCTTCAATATTATATTACAGATGTTTCTTCCTTATATATAATTTTTTTCCATGGTTCCATCCTATATATTCTCCCTTTATTCATTCTTATATTTTTGGCAGCACTCTTGTAAAATATACATTGCTGTTGTGCTTCCTTCATACTATTTTCAACTCTGACAATCCCTTGCACCGCTCCACTCGACACAGCCCTTGGTCCACCTTGCCGGTGCACCTCCCGATTGATGCTGGTAATTATTTCAAACTTTCATGCTTCCATGGAAGACTGGGTCTGTTCCCAAAGTGCCATGCTCATCTGGAGTACTTTGTTATGTACTCCATAGCATCTAAATCGCAATAAAGTTTGAACTCTACACATTTTTCTTCCATAGGTTAGAATTCATGTGTATGTTAGTGACACAAATCATCCATATCATTTTCATTTTTGTATGCTTCCATTCGAGTTCCCGTAACATATGTTCTGCTTATTGCCACACATTGTTCCACACACTTTTTTCATGCTTCCTATTCATGGAGATGAGCCATATTCATAAAGCATATTTTCATGCTTCATGTGAGCTTCTAAATCATAGTTCAAGTGCTTCTTTGTTTTATCCAGATTGCTTCCATACTTTCTGCAACTTATAATATAAATATTGGTCTTGTCCTCATTATCATATATGTGTCTTCATTCTTGGTAGTTTGCTTCCATAGTTGAAAGTGCACCTATCCCTGGGTGGTTTTGGTAATTACTAACAACATATAGCTCATTGAACTAATGCCATTTCTAGATAAATATTTCAGGAAAGTTCAATGATTCGCATGGCATGGATTAGGAATGTGGACCCTTCAAAATGCTAAGGACACATATTGGCTCAAGCTCAAGACTCTACATTTTACTTTTAGTGATCCAAGATCACATTGAGTCCATAGGAAAAGCCAATACTATTAAAAGGGGATGAGGTGTTGCTTAATGGATTGCTTGCTCAAAGTGCTTAGTGATATGCTCCAAAACCCTGAACCACTTTCTCATATCCACATATGTCCCAAACCAAAAATCAAACTCGGCCCCACCGGTTCGATCTATCCGGCGCCAACGAGTTCATTTGACATAGCCACTGCTAGAAACCCTAGTCACTTCGGTCTCACCGATAGGGATCTCGCTCTCACCGAGATGGGATTGCAAACTCTCTGTTTCCCTTCATAATGTTTCAGTCTAACCGAGATGAGCGATCTGTCCCACCGAGTTCTCAATGCAAACTCTTTGTTTCCCTTTCGTAGCGTTTCGGTCTCACCAAAATGAGCGATCCGGTCCCACCGAGTTTGCCTGACCAACTCTCTGGTTAGCTTAATACCAAAATCGGTCTCACCGAGATTACGTTATGCCCTAACCCTAATGAAATCCGCCCCACCGAGTTGACATGTCGGTCCCACCTAAAATCCTAACGTTCACATTTTGAACTAAATCGGTCTGACCGAGTTTCATGATTCGGTCCCACTGATTTTGGTGATTTGCGTGTAACGGTTAGATTTTGTGTGGAGGCTATATATACCCCTCCACCCATTCTTCATTCGTGGAGAAAGCCATCAGAACATGCCTACACTTCCAACATACATTTTTTGAGAGAGAACCACCTACTCATGTGTTGAGACCAAGATATTCAATTTCAACCACATAAATCTTGATCTCTAGCCTTCCCCAAGTTGCTTTCCACTCAAATCATCTTTCCACCATATCCAAATCTGTGAGTAAGAGTTGAGTGTTTGGGAGACTAACATTTGAAGCACAAGAGAAAGGAGTTCATCATCAACACACCATCTATTACCTTTTGGAGAGTGGTGTCTCCTAGATTTGTTAGGTGTCACTTGGGAGCCTTCGTCAGGATTGTGGAGTTGAACCAAGGAGATTGTACGGGCAAGGAGATCACCTACTTCGTGAAGATCTACCCTAGTGAGGCAAGTCCTTCGTGGGCGATGGCCATGGTGGGATAGACAAGGTTGCTTCTTCATGGACCCTTCATGGGTGGAGCCCTCTGTGGACTCGCCCAGCCGTTACCCATCGTGGGTTGAAGTCTCCATCAACGTGGATGTACGATAGCACCACATATCGGAACCACGGATAAAAAATCTCTGTGTCTACATTGTGTTTGCTCCCTCAAACTCCTCCCTTTACCTTCATGTGCAATGTCTTTACATTCTGTTGCCATACTCTTAGAATTGCATGTGTAGGTTGATTGCTTGACTTGTGCAAAGTTGCTAAAATCTGCCAAGACTTAAAATTGGGAAAAGGCCAGATTTTTATTTGGTCAAGTAGTCTAATCGCCCCCCTCTAGAGATACTTTCGATCCTACAAGTGGTATTAGAGCTACGGTCTCCATTTGCCTTGATTTCCATAGCTTTGGTGATCATAGCCTTGGTTTCACAACCTAGGAGAGTATGACATCTAGCGAGGGAAATTACCACCGTAGAGGTCCTTACTTTGATGGTACTAATTTTGCTAGTTGGAAGCATAAGATGAAAATGCATATTTTTGGACAAAACCCTGCCGTTTGGGCTATTGTGTGTATTAGCTTGCACGCTGAATTCTTTGATGGGAGAGAACCGAACCATGAAGCTACCGCGGAAGAGTTGATGATGCTGCAATACAATGCTCAATCTTGTGATATCCTCTTCAACGGATTGTGCCCCGAAGAATTCAACAAAATCAGCCGTCTTGAGAATGCAAAGGAAATTTGGGATACTTTAATTGATATGCCCGAAGGTACCGAATCCGTCAAGGAATCCAAATTGGATGTGCTTCAAAGTCAGCTTGAGAAGTTCAAAATGAAGGATGGTGAAGGTGTCGCTGAAATGTGCTCTAGGCTTGCTCTCATCACAAATGAGATTGCCGGCTTAGGAAGTGAAGAGATGACCGACAGATTCATCATCAAGATGATCCTAAGAGCCTTGGATGGAAAATATGATACCGTGTGCACATTGATCCAAATGATGCCCAATTACAAAGATCTCAAGCCTACGGAAGTAGTCATTGGAAGAATTGTTTCTCATGAGATGTCATTCAAGGATAAGGAAGAGCTTCACAACAAGTCAAGTGGTGCTTACAAAGCCTCATGTGATGCTCCTACATCATCAAGTGAGAAACAAACCTTCAATGAGGAATTGAGCCTAATGGTGAAGAATTTCAACAAGTTCTACAAGAGTAGAAGCAAGGAAAGAAGTTCCAAGTCGAGGTCCTACAATGACAAAAGATCTTCGAGTCGTGAACGTAATTGCTACAATTGTGGAAGACATGGACACTACTCCAATGAGTGTATGGCTCCCTACAAAAGAAGAGAAGATTCACCTAAAAGGAGAAGTAGAAGAGAAGAATCACCACCAAGAGAGAGAAGGAGTAGAGATGATCATTATGAATGAAGAACCTCTTGGAGAAGCAAGGATTCGGAAAGAAAGGACAAATCATCAAAGAGCTACACAAAACGAAGACATCAAGCTTATGTTGGTGAATGGGTATCCAGCTCCAATTCCGACCATCACTCCGAAAGAAGTTATCACTCCGACTCCGAATATACTCAAGATGAAGGTGTTGCCGGTCTAGCACTTGTGTCAACCAACTCCTACGATATATTTGACTCACCAAATGAAGGAATTGGAAGATGCTTCATGGCTAAAGGCCCAAAGGAATCACACTCCGAGTATGTTGATTTCAATAGTGATGAAGATGATTTGCTAGGTGATGATGATTTACTTGTTGACAACTCTAGTTATGAAAACTATGATGAACTTGCTATTAATCATGACAATCAAGATAAAATGAATGACAATGATAAGAAGGAGATTGAGCGTCTAACTAAAGAACTAAACACTCTTAAGTTAGCTCATGAAACTACCTTGGAAGATCATTGAGAACTTTTAAAGACTCATGAAAAGCTACGCTTTGAAAAGCTCAACCTTGAGCAAGAGCATGGGTTCTTAAAAGCTATCAATGATGATCTTTGCAAGAAAAGTTCTTCTTACATTGTCAAGCGTTTACTCTTGTCTACTTACATGCCACAAGTCAAATCTAGCAATAAGAGTAAGAAAGATTCTTCTTCTAGTAGTAACAATAATCATGCTAAATCAAATGTTGTTACTTCTAGTAGTTCTCTTGATTCAACTAATGATTCTCTTAGCCAAGTTACACTTGAGCAAGAAAATAGCTTATTGAAGGGAATCATAGAGAAAGGTGTCTACAAGAGCCTTGTCGGAAGTAAGAAATTTGAGGAAATTATACGCAAGCAAGGAAGGCACCGGAAGAATCAAGGTGTTGGTTTTGAATGAAAGTTCAATGCCAATGGAGTTGAGTGGGAAGAAGATCAATACCCCAAGACGAAGTTTGTTCCTCAACAAGATAAGTATGATACTACTTCCTTCCAAGGGACACAAGCTCAAGATGATCTTCCACCACAAGACCACAAGCAAAAAGGCAAGTATAAGCTTCAAGAGGAGATTGATGCATTTGAAGAAGCTCTCAAGGCCTTGGTCAAGTGGGTTGCCAAGACTACATCAAATTCTACTTCATCATGTACGACTACAACTCCAAGGATTCCCATCAATATGATGTGGATCCCGAAGAAGAAGAACCTTTCTTCTTCTTTGATTTTCCTTGGGGATAAAAAAATGGATTTCCAGAGAGTTCTTGAGGGTGACTCTGCCAACATACTTCACTCATATCATCTTGGCAAGGACAAGTGCAAACAACTTCCACATCTTGCACTAGTTCAAGGAGTCACAAACCCTCTTGTTGGTAAGACAAGGGACAAGGTAACCTAATGCCTTCATGGACATCATCATATATGAACTTCATTCTATGTCTATGGATATCCTTGTTTGTTCCTTGTGGGACTAACCCATGTAGGTATTGAAAGTGCAACTCACTCCAATGGACTGCTCCAAATGATCTACATCAACAGTGAGCGTCCACATCTTCAACACCTACATGAAGTCATCATCGACAAAACCCAAGGTTAGTTCATCCCTCTTAGGGGGGATATCACATCTAGGGGGAGCTTTACTCTAATCAATTGAGCTAAAGCAACTCTAATGATGTGAACACATCAATGCTTTATGTAAAAGTGATAACCCCACTTGTGCTTAAATGATGAGTATGACCTATGATCAAATGTTTTCATTTGACTCCTAAGTCAATATACTCATATATAGATGACCTAGTCACCGCCAATTGCTTGATAGATGCTATAGTGTTTGTGCATGCTTTGTCGCATATTTCATTTGCCATTTTATTGTGTGAGCATGTTGGATGCATGTCTTACTCATTCGAGGACATCCATTTGTTGCTTTGATTGTTTATTGCTTTGATTGTTTGGCTCTTTCTCTTTTGCCAAATGGATGGACAAGAATGCCTAAGTACTCCCTCTAGCTATCTATGCTTTTCTCGGCTCAAACTCAATTCATGCTACATCACAAAGTTTGATCAAGTCAGATTCGAACCACTCTGTGTGAGCAGCACTCGGAGTCCCCGATTCGTCATAGACTTAAACTTCCAAAACCTCTCTGTGCATTTCAGTATGACCGAGTCATCCAATTTGGTCACACCGAGTTCACTAAGTTGATCTAGGTTTTCAATCTCGGCGCAACCGATTTGAACTTTTCGGTCACACCGAGTTGCAGTAACCGCTTGCGATTCTGCATCGCGGTGCCACTGAGTTGTTCTACTCAGTCACACCGACAGGGTCGGGATATATATACCCACGGGTGAGATTTTGGAAATTTCTTCAAACTCCTCAGCCCGCGTGTGTCCTGCTCTGCCGCCTTGGATCTCCGGATCGTCTCCTCGTCGCCAGCAACCTCCCACCGCTGGTTTCCGTCGCCGTCAACGGATTTCTGCCCCGCCGTTGCCGCCGTAGCGAACTCATCGCCGAACTAGGGTATGAGTTCAACCCCTTGTGCTCTCTTTTTACCTCCGATTCTAAGAACAAGGTCAATGCCATGTTCTGTACCACGTATGAGATCAGTCTATCCAGAGAAAAACTCCACTAGATTAGATTTGATTCAAAAATTTAGGGTTAGGTTTCCGCCCAACTCATCTTGGACCGATCGAGTTGTAGAAATCGGTCTCACCGATTTGGCTTAGGCCATAGCACTTGCAGTTCTCGGTCTGACCGAAACTTGCAAATCGGTGTGACCGAGTTCAACTCTCTGTGAAACCCTAGCAATCTCGGAGTCACCAAACTATGACTCGGTCTGACCGAGTTCACTAGTTTAGACTCCAAAAGTTGCTTCGGTGTCACTGAGTTTAACAAATCAGTAGCTCCGAAATGCTTTCTGTGGAGAACTAAAACTAAGTTTCTGACTCATCTGTTTTGCAAAAATCTCTGCATTTTGTGATGCTCATCTACTCTACCTCATCTATATCTATTCACAAGGTCTACTATCAGTTTGTTTTGCAAGATGTCTGACCAGAGTGATAGCCAGAACAGATCTGAAGAGCAAGTGCAAATGAGTGAGGGCACTAGTCCCTCTAGCAGCTATGATGAGGGAAGCAGGAGCACTCCAAGCAATTTTCCCAAGGTAGCCACTAGAACAAGGAAGAAGAGAACCTCACACTCTGAGGATGAGGACTATGTAGCTGTTGAGGATGAGGCCACCTCAAGAAAGAAAGTGTTGAAGAAGGAATATGGCACTGCTACTACAACAATGCCTGGTATGCACAAGAAAGCACTTGCCAAGAGAGTTCCTATGTCAAAGGCCAGAGCCTCCACTCATGATACTTCCAAGTCAACTGGAGGAGAGGTTGCTGGTGAGGTCAAGAAGAAAGAAAGAAAGAGAGGAAGATGGTGCAAGAAGGTGGATCCAATGACAGAATTTGAAAAGCACACATCTGATGAAGATGAAGAAGAAGAAGAGGATGCTGCACCAGCACCCAAGTCACAAAAGCTTATGGGAGATGCTATCAAGTCAGGGGCTACTACTTCTAAGCCCAAGACAGCTCCCAAAGCTTCTGCTCCAGCTCCAAACCCCAAGAGAAGCACCAGAAGTATCCCAACTGAAGAGAAGAACAAGGCCCTAGTGCCTGAAGTTGAAGAAGAAGATGCTAAAGCCCAAGTGCTGAGAAAGCTCAAACCAAAGATTCCAGACCACAATGACACTCATGCAGTGGCAGAGGACATGAACATCAGGAAGGATGCTGGTCTGAGACTTCGGAGGAAGAATGATCCTTATGCTGTGAGAAGGAGAACTGCAGTGGACTACAGGTTCCACACCAAAGAACAACAAGACTTCTATGAGACCATTCTGCTTGACAAGAAGCCAATTGTCTGTGACATAAGATGGGTTGATTGGGAATACATTAAAGAGAATGAAGATCACTTCCCAGGTGTACATGACAGCTTCAAAGCTTGTGGAGTTGACAAGTTCATTGGACAGAAGCTCACCAAATGGAATGATGAGCTAATCATGCAATTCTACTCCACTGCTCATTTCTATCCAGATGGAAGGATGGTATGGATGTCTGAAGGTACAAGGTACCAGTCAACTGTTATGAATGGGCCAAGTTGAACAATGCCACAGAAGAACATGAGGATGATTTGGATGTGTATGCCAAGAAGAAGAAAGACCGCAACTCAATGGCAAATATGTGCAACGAGATCCCAGACAAAGCTTTGGAGAAACACAAGCTTGGATCTGTACATTATTTATTGTATGGTCTGCCTACTATCTGAAGGAAATATGCCCTAGAGGCAATAATAAAGTTATTATTTATTTCCTTATTTCATGATAAATGTTTATTATTCATGCTAGAATTGTATTAACCAGAAACATAATACATGTGTGAATACATAGACAAATATAGTGTCACTAGTATGCCTCTACTTGACTAGCTCGTTTATCAAAGATGGTTATGTTTCCTAGCCATGGACAAAAGAGTTGTCATTTGATTAACGGGATCACATCATTAGGAGAATGATGTGATTGACATGACCCATTTCGTTAGCCTAGCACTTGATCGTTTAGTATACTTCTATTGCTTTCTTCATGACTTATACATGTTCCTGTAACTATGAGAATTATGCAACTCCCGTTTACCGGAGGAACACTTTGGGTACTACCAAACGTCACAACGTAACTGGGTGATTATAAAGGAGTACTACAGGTGTCTCCAAAGGTACATGTTGAGTTGGCGTATTTCGAGATTAGGTTTTGTCACTCGAATCGTCGGAGAGGTATCTCTGGGCCCTCTCGGTAATGCACATCATTATAAGCCTTGCAAGCAATGTGACCAATGAATTGGTTACGGGATGATGCATTACAGAACGAGTAAAGAGACTTGCCGGTAACAAGATTGAACTAGGTATTGGATACCGACGATCAAATTTCGGGCAAGTAACATACCGATGACAAAGGGAACAACATATGTTGTTATGCGGTTTGACCGATAAAGATCTTCGTAGAATATGTAGGAACCAATATTAGCATCCAGGTTCCGCTATTGGTTATTGACCGAGAATAGTTCTAGGTCATGTCTACATAGTTCTCGAACCCGTAGGGTCCGCACGCTTAAGGTTTCGATGACAGTTTTATTATGAGTTTATGAGTTTTGATGTACCGAAGGAGTTCGGAGTCCTGGATGAGATCGGGGACATGACGAGGAGTCTCGAAATGGTCGAGACGTAAAGATCGATATATTGGACGACTATATTCGGAGTTCGGAAAGGTTCCGAGTGATTCGGGTATTTTTCGGAGTACAGGGAGTTACGGGAATACGGGGAATAGTATTGGGCCTTAATGGGCTTTAGTGGGAAGGAGCCAGGAGGTGGCGCGCGCCCCTCCCAAGCCCAGTCCGAATTGGACAAAGGGTTTGGGGCGCGGCCCCCCTCTCCCTTCCTTCTCCACTTCCCTTCTTTCCCCCCTTCTCCTAGTTGGACTAGGAAAGAAGGAATCCTACTCCCGGTGGGAGTAGGACTCCCTTGGCGCGCCCTCCTCCTAGGGCCGGCCTCCTCCTCCCTTGCTCCTTTATATACGGGGGCAGGGGGCACCCCATAACACACAAGTTGATCTACGGATCGTTCCTTAGCCGTGTGCGGTGCCCCCTTCCACCATATTCCACCTCGGTCATATCGTCGCGGAGTTTTGGTGAAGCCCTGCGCCGGTAGAACATCATCATCGTCACCACGCCGTCGTGCTGAAGGAACTCATCTCCGGAGCTCGGCTGGATCGGAGGCCGGAGATCGTCATCGAGCTGAGCGTGTGCTGAACTTGGAGGCTCCGTACATTCGGTGTTTCGATCGGTCAGATCGTGAAGACGTACGACTACATCAACCGCGTTGTGATAACGCTTCCGCTTACGGTCTACGAGGGTACGTGGACGAACACTCTTCCCTCTCGTTGCTATATCATCACCATGATCTTGCGTGTGCGTAGGAATTTTTTTTGAAATTACTACGTTCCCCAACAGTGGCATCCGAGCCAGGTTTTATGCGTTGATGTTATATGCACGAGTAGAACACAAGTGAGTTGTGGGAGATACGAGTCATACTGCTTACCAGCATGTCATACTTTGGTTCGGCGGTATTGTTGGATGAACCGGCCCGGACCGACATTACGCGTACGCTTACGCGAGACTAGTTCTACCGACGTGCTTTGCACACAGGTGGCTGGCGGGTGTCAGTTTCTCCAACTTTAGTTGAACCGAGTGTGGCTACGCCCGGTCCTTCCGAAGGTTAAAACAGCACCAACTTGACGAACTATCGTTGTGGTTTTGATGCGTAGGTGGTTCTTGCTCAGCCCGTAGTAGCCACGTAAAACTTGCAACAACAAAGTAGAGGACGTCTAACTTGTTTTTGCAGGGCATGTTGTGATTTGATATGGTCAAGACGTGATGAGATATAAGTTGTTGTATGAGATGATCATGTTTTGTTGAAATTATCGGCAACTGGCAGAAGCCCTATGGTTGTCTCTTTGTTGCATAAGATGCAAGTGCCAAATAATTGCTTTACTTTATCGCTATGCGATAGCAATAGTTGTAAGAGCAATAGTTGGCAAGACGACCTTGTGACGACACATTGATATAGATCAAGATGATGAAGATCATGGTGTCGTGCCAGTGACGATAGAGATCATGACAGTACTTTGGAGATGGAGATCAAAGGCGCAAGATGATCATGGCCATATCATGTCACATATTTTGATTGCATATGATGTTTATCTGTTATACATCTTATTCTGTTTTGTTTGACGGTAGCATTTTAAGATGATCTCTCACTAAAATTATCAAGAAGTGTTCTCCCTGAGTATGCACTGTTGCCAAAGTTCGTCGTGCCCAGACACCACGTGATGATCGGGTGTGATAAGCTCTACGTCCATCTACAACGGTTGCAAGCCAGTTTTGCACACGTAGAATACTCAGGTTAAACTTGACGAGCCTAGCATATGCAGATATGGCCTCGGAACATGGAGACCGAAAGGTCAAGCGTGAATCATATAGTAGATATGATCAACATAGTGATGTTCACCATTGAAAACTACTCCATCTCACGTGATGATCGGTTATGGTTTAGTTGATTTGGATCACGTGATCACTTAGATGACTAGAGAGATGTCTGTCTAAGTGGGAGTTCTTAAGTAATATGATTAATTGAACTTAAATTTATCATGAACTTAGTCCTGGTAGTATTTTGCAAATTATGTTGTAGATCAATAGCTTGCGTTATTGCTTTCATATGTTTATTTTGATATGTTCCTAGAGAAAATTGTGTTGAAAAATGTTAGTAGCAACGATGCGGATTCGATCCGTGATCTGAGGTTTATCCTCATTGCTGCACAGAAGAATTATGTCCTTAATGCACCGCTAGGTGATAGACCTATTACAGGAGCAGATGCAGAAGTTATGAACGTCTGGCTAGCTCAAAATGATGACTACTTGATAGTTTAGTGCACCATGCTTAACGGCTTAGAATCGGGACTTCAAAGACGTTTTGAATGTCATGGACCATATGAGATGTTCCAGGAGTTGAAGTTAATATTTCCAGCACCCGAGTTGAGAGATATGAAGTCTCCAACAAGTTCTATAGCTAAAAGATGGAGGAGAATCGCTCAACTAGTGAGCATGTGCTCAGACTGTCTGGGTACTTCAATCGCTTGAATCAAGTGGGAGTTAATCTTCCAGATAAGATAGTGATTGACAGAATTCTCTAGTCACCATCACTAAGTTACTAGAACTTCATGATGAACTATAGTATGCAAGGGATGACGAAAACGATTCCCGAGCTCTTCGTGATGTTGAAATCGACGAAGGTAGAAATCAAGAAAGAGCATCAAGTGTTGATGATTGACAAGACCACTAGTTTCAAGAGAAGGGCAAAGGGAAAGACAGGGAACTTCAAGTGGAAAGACAAGCAAGTTGTCACTCCTGCGAAGAAGCCCAAAGCTGGACCATAGCCTGAAACTGAGTGTTTACACTGCAAAGGAAATGGTCACTGGAAGCGGAAATGCCCTGAATATTTGGTGGATAAGAAGGATGGCAAAGTGAACAAGGGTATATTTGATATACAGATTATTGATGTGTGCCTTACTAGTGTTTATAGTAGCCCCTGAGTATTTGATACTTGTTCGGTTGCTAAGATTAGTAACTCGAAACAGGAGTTACAGAATAAACAGAGACTAGTTGAAGGGAAAGTGACGATGAGTGTTGGAAGTAGTTCCAAGATTGATATGATCATCATCGAACACTCCCTATACTTTCAGGATTAGTGTTAAACCTAAATAAATGTTATTTAGAGTTCGCGTTGAGCATGAATATGATTTGATCGTGTTTATTGCAATACGGTTATTCATTTAAAATCAGAGAATAATTGTTGTTCTGTTTACATGAATAAAACCTTCAATGGTCATACACCCAATGAAAATTGTTTGTTGGATCTCGATCGTAGTGATACACATATTCATAATATTGAGGCCAAAAGATGCAAAGTTAATAATGATAGTGCAACTTATTTGTGGCACTGCCGTTTGGGTCATATCGGTGTAAAGCGCATGAAGAAACTCCATAAAGATGGATTTTTGGAATCACTTGGTTATGAATCATTTGATGTTTGCGAACCATGCCTTTTGGGCAAGATGACTAAAACTCCGTTCTTCGGAACAATGGAACGAGTTACTGACTTATTGGAAATAATACATACTGATGTATGCAGACCAATGAGTATGAAGGCTCGTGGCAAGTATCGTTATTTTCTGACCTTCACAAGATGATTTGAGCAGATATGGGTATATCTACTTGATGAAACATAAGTCTGAAATAGTTGAAAGGTTCAAAGAATTTCAGAGTGAAGTGGAAAAATCATCGTAATAAGAAAATAAAGTTTCTGCGTCTGATCGCGGAGACGAATATTTGAGTTACGAGTTTGGTCTTCAATTAAAACAATGTGGAATAGTTTCACAGCTCACGCCACCTGGAACACCACAACGTTATGGTGTGTCCGAACATCGTAACCGCACTTTATTGGATATGGTGCGATCTATGATGCCTCTTACTGATTTACCAATATTGTTTTGGGGTTATGCATTAGAGACAGCTGCATTCACATTAAAAGGGCACCATCTAAATCCGTTGAGACGACAACATATGAACTGTGGTTTAGCAAGAAACCCAAGTTGTCGTTTCTTAAAGTTTGGGGCTGCGATGCTTATGTGAAAAAGTTTCATCCTGATAAGCTCGAACCCAAATCGGAGAAGTGCATCTTCATAGAATACCCAAAGGAAATTGTTGGGTACACCTTCTATCACATATCCGAAGGCAAGATATTCGTTGCTATAAATGGATCCTTTCTAGAGAAGGAGTTTCTTTCGAAAGAAGTGAGTGGGAGGAAAGTAGAGCTTGATAAGGTAATTTGTACCTTCTCCCGAATTGGAAAGTAGCTCATCACGGAAATCAGTTCCAGTGATTCCTACACCAATTAGTGAGGAAGCTAATGATGATGATCATGAAACTTCAGATCAAGTTATTACAAAACCTCGTAGGTCTTCCAAAGTACAGTCCGCACCAGAGTAGTACGGTAATACTGTTCTGGAAGTCATGTTACTAGACCATGATGAACCTACGAACTATGAGGAAGCGATGATGAGCCCAGATTCCGCGAAATGGCTTGAGGCCATAAAATCTGAGATATGATCCATGTATGAGAACAAAGTATGGACTTTGATTGACTTGCTCGATGATCAGCAAGCCATGTTAAATAAATGGATCTTCAAGAGGAAGACAGACACTGATAGTAGTGTTACTATCCACTAAGCTCAACTTGTTGCAAAAGGTTTTCAACAAGTTCAAGGGGTTGAATACGATGATATTTTCTCACTCGTATCGATGCTTAAGTCTGTCCGAATCATGTTAGCAATTGCCCCATTTTATGAAATCAGGCAAATGGATGTCAAAACTGCATTCCTTAATGGATTTATTAAATAAGAGTTGTATATGATGCAACCAGAAGGTTTTGTCAATCCTAAAGATGCTAACAAAGTGTGCAAGCTCCAGCAATCCATTTATGGACTGGTGCAAGCCTCTCGGAGTTGGAATATACGCTTTGATGAGTTGATCAAAGCATATGGTTTTATACAGACTTTTGGAAAGACCTGTATTTACAAGAAAGTGAGTGGGAGCACTACAGCATTTCTGATAAGTATATGTGAATGACATATTGTTGATTAGAAAAATGTAGAATTATTCTACAAAGCATAAAGGATACTTGAAAAGGAGTTTTTCAAAGCAAGACCTCGGTGAAGCTGCTTACACATTGAGCATCAAGATCTATATAGATAGATCAAGACGCTTGATAAGATTTTTCAATGTATACATACCTTGATAAATTTTTGAAATAGTTCAAAATGGAACGGTCAAAGAAGGAGATCTTGCCTGTGATGCAAAGGTATGAAGTTGAGTAAGACTCAAGACCCGACCATGGCAGAAAATAGAAAGAGAATGAAAAGTCATTCCCTATGCCTCAGTCATAGGTTCTATAAAGTATGCTATGCTATGTACCAGACCTATTGTATACCTTGCTCTGAATTTTGCAAGGGGCTACAATAGTGATCTAGGAGTAGATCACTGGACATTGGTCAAGAATATCCTTAGTGAGGACTAAGGAAATATTTCTCGATTATGGAGGTGATAAAAGAGCCCATCGTAAAGAGTTACATCGGTGCAAGCTTTTACACTGATCCAGATGACTCTAAGTCTCAATCTGGATACATATTGAAAGTGGGAGCAATTAGCTAGAGTAGCTCCGTGCAGAGCATTGTAGACATAGAATATTTGCAAAATACATACGGCTCTGAATATGACAGACCCGTTGACTAAGATTCTCTCACGAGCAAAACATGATCACACCTTAGTACTCTTTGGGTGTTAATCACATAGCGATGTGAACTAGATTATTGACTCTAGTAAACCCTTTTAGTGTTGGTCACATGAAGATGTGAACTATGGGTGTTAATCATATACAGATATGAATATTGATGTTAAATCACATGGTGATGTGAACTAGATTATTGACTCTAGTGCAAGTGGGAGACTGAAGGAAATATGCCCTAGAGGCAATAATAAAGTTATTATTTATTTCCTTATTTCATGATAAATGTTTATTATTCATGCTAGAATTGTATTAACCAGAAACATAATACATGTGTGAATACATAGACAAATATAGTGTCACTAGTATGCCTCTACTTGACTAGCTCGTTTATCAAAGATGGTTATGTTTCCTAGCCATGGACAAAAGAGTTGTCATTTGATTAACGGGATCACATCATTAGGAGAATGATGTGATTGACATGACCCATTCCGTTAGCCTAGCACTTGATCGTTTAGTATACTGCTATTGCTTTCATCATGACTTATACATGTTCCTGTAACTATGAGAATTATGCAACTCCCGTTTACCGGAGGAACACTTTGGATACTACCAAACGTCACAACGTAACTGGGTGATTATAAAGGAGTACTACAGGTGTCTCCGAAGGTACATGTTGAGTTGGCGTATTTCGAGATTAGGTTTTGTCACTCGAATCGTCGGAGAGGTATCTCTGGGCCCTCTCGGTAATGCACATCATTATAAGCCTTGCAAGCAATGTGACCAATGAATTGGTTACGGGATGATGCATTCCAGAACGAGTAAAGAGACTTGCCGGTAACGAGATTGAACTAGGTATTGGATACCGACGATCAAATCTCGGGCAAGTAACATACCGATGACAAAGGGAACAACATATGTTGTTATGCGGTTTGACCGATAAAGATCTTTGTAGAATATGTAGGAACCAATATGAGCATCCAGGTTCCGCTATTGGTTATTGACCGAGAATAGTTCTAGGTCATGTCTACATAGTTCTCGAACCCGTAGGGTCCGCACGCTTAAGGTTTCGATGACAGTTTTATTATGAGTTTATGAGTTTTGATGTACCGAAGGAGTTCGGAGTCCCGGATGAGATCGGGGACATGACGAGGAGTCTCGAAATGGTCGATACGTAAAGATCGATATATTGGACGACTATATTCGGAGTTCGGAAAGGTTCCGAGTGATTCGGGTATTTTTCGGAGTACCGGGGAGTTACGGGAATACGGGGAAGAGTATTGGGCCTTAATGGGCTTTAGTGGGAAGGAGCCAGGAGGTGGCGCGCGCCCCTCCCAAGCCCAGTCCGAATTGGACAAAGGGTTTGGGGCGCGGCCCCCCTCTCCCTTCCTTCTCCACTTCCCTTCTTTCCCCCCTTCTCCTAGTTGGACTAGGAAAGAAGGAATCCTACTCCCGGTGGGAGTAGGACTCCCTTGGCGCGCCCTCCTCCTAGGGCCGGCCTCCTCCTCCCTGCTCCTTTATATACGGGGGCAGGGGGGCACCCCATAACACACAAGTTGATCTACGGATCGTTCCTTAGCCATGTGCGGTGCTCCCTTCCACCATATTCCACCTCGGTCATATCGTCGCGGAGTTTTGGCGAAGCCCTGCGCCGGTAGAACATCATCATCGTCACCATGCCGTCGTGCTGACGGAACTCATCTCCGGAGCTCGGCTGGATCGGAGGCCGGAGATCGTCATCGAGCTGAACGTGTGCTGAACTCGGAGGCTCCGTACATTCGGTGTTTGGATCGGTCAGATCGTGAAGACGTACGACTACATCAACCGCGTTGTGATAACGCTTCCGCTTACGGTCTACAAGGGTACGTGGACGAACGCTCTTCCCTCTCGTTGCTATATCATCACCATGATCTTGCGTGTGCGTAGGAATTTTTTTTTGAAATTACTACGTTCCCCAAGACTATCTACACCATCTTAAGGCATACTCTGCTACCCAAGTCTGGAGATCACAAGATGATTAGAGGACATTCCATCAACTTGTTGCTGCTATTTGATGTGCCTCAGAAGTTCAAGGTCATCAGTCTGATTGTAGAGACAATCAAAAGGACAGCTGCTGACCAGAAAATATCTTGTGGGTATGCTCCACATATTCAGGTGCTCATCAACTCCAAGATGGGCACAGGCACTTACTTGTTGGACAATAAGCATTTACCTTTGTACCCTGAATTTGAAGACAACACAGTTGTGATGAATGAAAAGGATCCCACTTCAGTGCAAGCACAGGAGAAGAGAGCAAAGGCAAAGGCAGAAAAAGCTGCAAAGATGCCAAGTGCTGAAGAGGCATCTCAAGTGTTCTTGAATAGCAAACAAGATCAACTAGCCTATCTGATTCAAGCTACATTGAGGATTGAGAAGGGCTTGGCCACCCTGACTCAGAATCAGGAGAGCTTGGAGAGGATCATAGAGACAAAGTTTTATGATCTTGATCTGAAAGTGAGATACAGACAGCAGTTGAGCAGCTCCAAGAGGAAGCACAAAAGAGGAAAGGGAAGGCAACTACAGATGCTTTTCAACGAGTGCCAAGAGGTCAGAGGCCAGCTGCAGTGCCAATGCCAGATACTAGAGCTACTTCATCTGCACCAGCAGCTACAGCTTCAGTGCCACCTCCAGCAGCCACTCCACCAGCTCCAGCTACATCAACTGATGCCTTCGTCCTTGGAGTTCTCTCTACACCACCTCCTGAAGACCAAGCCTGAGAGACGCATAGCACTATGCATTTTCAAACTTTTTGGTAACTTGTTGCCAAAGGGGGAGAAATGTATAGATCATAGGCTTCAAGAGAGAGTGTTTTGCTTCTTGTCTCTCTTGCTTTTTGGTTGAACTCTATTGTGTGCTTGTTTGATACTCTATGTCTTCACATGAGATACTTGTATGATCATGTGTTTGATCATATGCTACTTTAATGTTTGCTTGGATGATATTATCTTTTATATCCATATGTGGTCATTCACTTTGCTTGGTGATGAGTGCATGTTTTTAACTTCTATCATTTTGAGCGCTCCACCAAAATGTATGTGACATGGAAGAGTAACCCATGATCCTAATCGATTATGCATTTGCATTCAAAAGAAAATTTCAAATAATGCACAAATTTAGGGGGAGCTCTTGCTTATCACATACTTCTCAAAGCGACGATGTATTTCAATCTTATTATCATTTGTCGAAGTTTTGATCTATATGTTGTCATCAATTACCAAAAAGGGGGAGATTGAAAGTGCAACTATCCCTGGGTGGTTTTGGTAATTACTAACAACATATAGCTCATTGAACTAATGCCATTTCAAGATAAATATTTTAGGAAAGTTCAATGATTGGCATGGCATGGATTAGGAATGTGGACCCCTCAAAATGCTAACAACACATATTGGCTCAAGCTCAAGACTCTACATTTTACTTTTAGTGATCCAAGATCACATTGAGTCTATAGGAAAAGCCAATACTATTAAAAGGGGATGAGATGTTGCTTAATAAATTGCTTGCTCAAAATGCTTAGTGATATGCTCCAAAACCCTCAACCACTTTCTCATATCCACATATGTCCCAAACCAAAAGTCAAACTCGGCCCCACCGATTTGATCTATCCGGCGCCATCGAGTTCATTTGACATAGCCAATGCCAGAAACCCTAGTCACTTCGGTCTCACCGATAGGGATCTTGGTCTCACCGAGATGGGATTGCAAACTCTATGTTTCCCTTCGTAACATTTTGGTCTAACCGAGATGAGCGATCGGTCAAACCGAGTTCGCAGTGCAAACTCTTTGTTTCCCTTTCGTAATGTTTCGGTCTCACCGAAATGAGCGATCCGGTCCCATCGAGTTTGCCTCACTAACTCTCTGGTTAGCTTATTACCAAAATAGGTCCCACCGAGTTTGTGTAATCAGTCTCACTGAGATTACGTTATGCCCTAACCCTATTGAAATCAGCCCCGCCGAGTTGACATGTCGGTCCCATCGAAAATCCTAACGTTCACATTTTGAACTAAATCGGTCTGATCGAGTTTCATGATTCGGTCCCACTGAGTTTGGTGATTTGTGTGTAACGGTTAGATTTTGTGTGGTGGCTATATATACCCCTCCACCCATTCTTCATTCGTGGAGAAAGCCATCAGAACATGCCTACACTTCCAGCATACATTTTCTGAGAGAGAACCACCTACTCATGTGTTGAGACCAAGATATTCCATTCCAACCACATAAATCTTGATCTCTAGCCTTCCCCAAGTTGCTTTCCACTCAAATCATCTTTCCACCATATCCAAATCGATGAGAGAGAGTTGAGTGTTGGGGAGACTAACATTTGAAGCACAAGAGCAAGGAGTTCATCACCAACACACCATCTATTACCTTTTGGAGAGTGGTGTCTCCTAGATTGGTTAGGTGTCACTTGGGAGCCTCCGTCAAGATTGTGGATTTGAACCAAGGAGTTTGTACGGGCAAGGAGATCGCCTACTTCGTGAAGATCTACCCTAGTGAGCCAAGTCCTTCGTCGGCGATGGCCATGGTGGGATAGACAAGGTTGCTTCTTCGTGGATCCTTCGTGGGTGGAGCCCTTCGTGGACTCGCGCAGCCGTTACCCTTTGTGGGTTGAAGTCTCCATCAACATGGATGTACGATAGCACCATCTATCAGAACCACGGATAAAAAATCTCCGTGTCTACAATGCGCTTGCTCCATCAAACTCCTCCTTTTACCTTCATGTGCAATGTCTTTACATTCCGCTGCCATACTCTTAGAATTGCATGTGTAGGTTGATTGCTTGACTTGTGCAAAGTTGCTAAAATCTGCCAAGACTTCAAATTGAGAAAAGGCTAGATTTTTATTTCGTCAAGTAGTCTAATCACCCCCCCCCCTCTAGACATACTTTTGATCCTACAATAGTTCTCCCTGACATTTTTTTAGTTGTTCACATTTGACCACACATTTGGTATGTAACATTGCCCTCGTGCTACATGCATGCTTCCACTGTCTATCATGAATGTTTTGATAGATCAAATTACTTGCTTCATGTAGGACATGCTTCCTACTCCTACCTTTCATGTTTCGCATATGCCTCTATAACAAAAAAAATTGCATCCGAATTATCTATGCTTCCACTGTTTTGACAGATCAAATTGTTTCTTCTCGCCATCTATGCTTCCTATTTTTATGTTTTTATAGCTGGGATTTTTTTCTTCGGCTCACTTTTCGATGGCTCCATTGCATATCACGTAAGATTGTGATAGAAAAAAAAAATCTTATTTTCTCGTATATGTTTCTATTGTACAAATGTTTTGCGCCACACGATGCCAACCATGCATCATTGTTTTCTCAATCGCCTCACACTTCCCTCTACTGATGATGTTGACAGTATTGATATGAAGAACGGATGTGGTGGAGACATGTGAGAGACAACAAAAGGTCATGTTCACTATTGTGACCCCACACCTCAAGACAATACCCTCGCTTCCCAGCTATCTTACGTGGGAACTTTGTATCACATTTTGCTGTAATGTAATTGATATTTCCTCCGTCTCAAAATATAAGAACGTTTTTAACACTACACTAGAGTCAAAAACGTTCTTATATTATGGGACGGAGGGAGTACATGTTATAATAGTATTAGTCTTCTGTTTCACGGAAGCAGATTACTTTTTCTTTGGAAGCAAATTTCCGTCTCTTGTGAAAACAATGTATATCTACAATGGAAACCATCTTATATTTTGGAAGCAGATTTTTTAAAATAATCGGTAAGAGCAAATTTTTGCTTCGATGGAAACAAAGTAAATACAATTTGATTATTAGCCGATGGAAATAAATTCTTGCTTCAATGGAAAGTAAATACAAATTTGATTGCACGCAATTGAAGCAGATTATTGAATCGATGGAAGCAAATATGTATTGCGCTCAAAATAGAATAACAGACATGGAGAAATAAATTGTATGGAGAAAATCGTTGCATCAATCTTGGAAGCACTTTTTTGGGGAATCTTGGAAGCACGTAATTGGAAGCAAACCTAATTTGTCGGCATTTCTTTAGAAGCAGCAATACAACAAGTAATAGTACCTCCCTAAAAAAATGAGTAATAACTACCACTAGGCCCATCCCGCAGAAGAAGGAACCACCATCGGGTCATGCACAGGGCTGTTAGGACGGGATGAGACTTGCCTGCTCCCCGCGTGTGTGCCCATCCATGCTCCCGCATACGTGGCATGATTTGATTGGAACAAAATAAGGCCTGGCCCCACCCCCTTAAAATCAGGAGGGAGATGATTAGATTAGAAAGGAAAAAGGAAAAAGGACAACCGTAGGATGAAGTGGGAGCACGGATGGGAGCATGGGGAGGGAGCAGGCAAGCCGGATCCGTTAGGAAAAAGCAGCCAATTAAGGCTTCGATTCAGCAAATCTCGCATGGGTTTTAATAGAAAATTGGACGACGGATGTGATTCTAATCAGATGGCCTACGACTAGTCTGATGGAAGCAAAAAATCTATAGTCTGATGCCTAGTGCTTCCCATCTAATTTTGCCATATTAGCCTACTGGCATGATAAAGATAGAGTAATGTTGCTTCAATTAGCTAGACTGCTAGCTTGAAATGATGTTGAATACCCTCTTGTTACAACATAAAAATGTGAGTCATGACAAGCTAACCCCTTCTTTGTGTTTGGAAGGTGTTGTCTTAGTACATTGATGAGGGGCGCTGTTGCCCGGCGCCGACACACGCCCAACATGGAGATGGTGCACCACCACGATAAGTCGCTACGCAACTGCAACCCGAGATCGCCACCTCGATGCTATCAGTTTACCCCCAACCTCGACTCCAGTCTTCTGCACCACTCGCGCCTTCCTGCCATTACCACGTCTACCCACTGTGAGCTCGCAGCCCGGCGTCGTTCTCTGCTCATGCCATTAGCCATCGCCAAATCGTGTCGAAAGCCTAGGTCCCTCCCTTCTAGCGGCTCTATGTACCAACTTATAGAATGGGTTGTCTTGTCGGCTTCTCGTCGAACCCTACGTCCTCCACCCGTGGGCGGCTCCCTCCCGTCCTCCTCCCTACAAGACAAAATCCTCGCCACTGCCGCTTCTCTATGTCTGGTTACCGCCACCACCTCAGTCGCACAATCTTCCCACATGCACAGACACACGACCTCCATCCGGCCACTCATCGTCGTCGTCATCCTGCGCTGCGTAGCAGGCCGCGGGGATCTCCTGGAGTGCGCGGCAGTGGTGGCTGGCCAGAGCAGCAACACCCTCTTGTCGGTGAGGAAGCAAAGGGCAAGCTATGGCCTTTGAGCTCCTCTGTCATGGCCAGGTCTGGCCATTCACTACCGGAGTGCGCGGCCATGGTCGCTCCGTGCCCCAGATCCGACCTGCAGCCTCGCCTCTGACCCGATTCGGACGCCCACAGGCTCCGTCACCCAGGCCGTGTCGCTCATCCTCGTTGCTTCATCTGGTCGCGGCTTGCGTTGACCGCGAGGAGCCCAGCGCCTCTCCCATGCTTCGCCAGTTTCAGAGATAGATACATCGATCAATCAGACATGATAGTTGCAGCAAGTAGAGATGAGTCGTGGAGCCTCGTCGGGAAGACGATGGAAAATGGAATGGGAACCCTAGAAATCAAAAGGGGGGAGGAAGGAAAATAAGGATGGGGGAGATGATCTTACCGGCGTGACGTTGTGGAGGAAGACCGAAGTAGGTTGCGGTGGCCGTTGAGCTCGTGCCGGAGATGTCAAGAAGAGGGTTGCGCGCCCCATGTTTAGTGGAGGAGAGCATCCGTTTGCTCCGGCCCCTACTCCGCCATCCAGGCCCACCGCCGCCGCTCTCGCCTTCTCTTTTTCTGTTTCAACGGGGCTCTTCTTCAGCTGACCGTGTGGGTTAAATACCAAGGAAAACCCGGCGGTTTGGAGTGGATTTGGACGGGGTATAAACCCATCCAGGTCCAACCGAACATGCATATGAGGTAGGTTAGGATCCAACTCCGCCTCTGGCTAAAACCACGCGGTTCGGCCGGGTTTTGGACAGATCCCGATGAGGACGGGGTAAAACGAACAAGGCCTTAGGCACAACGAGGGCACACACCCACCTCCATCGATGTTGCATCGGCCTACCCATTTAAAAGGTACACGATGGTTTTGGAAGCTTCAAACCGATTTTTTTTTCTTTTTTGAAATGGTTTTTCTCTAGACCGGTTTTCATGCAGTTTTTACTTTCCCTTTTAAATTTCTTTTTCTTTTCATTTTTTGATTTTCCTTTTATCCTTTTTCTTTACTTTTAATTTTCCTTCTTATTTATTCTTCCTTTCTTCAAAATACACAAAGTTATTTCAAAATCAAAGAACTTTTTTCAAAAACATTGAACTTTTTTCTAATATCGCTGAACTTTTTTCCAAATTTGATGAACCATTTTCAAAATTGATGAATTTGTTTTGCAAAATTGATGATTTTTTCAAATTCGCTTAACTTTCTTCAAATTTGTGAACATTTTTTCAAAATCCATGAACTTTCTAAAATCTGGTGAACTTTTTATTTTTCAAATTCATGAAGTTTTTATCAAATCAGTGAATATTTTTTGGAACCACGGACTCATTTTAAATTAGTTAACTTTTTTAAAATCTATACTTTTCGAGTGTTTTTTTTAAGTCAACGGTCAACTTGGGTCAATGGGTCAGGTTAAAGGTCAACACATCTAGTTAACGGTAGCCTGGTCAAGTTAACCAACAACTTGGGGAAAAAGGTTTTTTTTTGAACAACTTGGGGAAAAAAAAGGTAAACCGAAGCGACCCAAGCTGGCTATTGCAGGCGTGGATGGGCCGCCCCACGCGAGGCAGAGTGTGTGAGCGCTGGTTGATCCCGAATCCGTCCATTTGGTCCGACCTCGCCAGTTGGTCCCGAATCCGTCCAACAAGGCGCTCAGGAGGACTCCCGTGGACAGCCCAGGTCGTACCTGTTCTTGTAAGCGACCGCGCCGCTACGTGCCTACGCCAAACCGTGCACCGGATCAGGAGAACAATAGCCCCTTCAAATATACATTAACGAGCTTCCTTCACGTCCCATTCGAGACATCCGAGAGCTTTCGAGCAGATGATGACCGCTACTCCTTGACCTTCGTTACGGAATGAGTGTCATGCTGACATAAACTGGAATGGCAAACTGAGGCTATAATGACCCGCACCTTTTTCTTGCATCAGGAGTGTCAATCACAGAAACACTTATCGTCAACCGGTTGATGGCGCGTACCAACCGGTCACCTTCTGAGCCCAACACGTGTTCTTATAGGCTTTTTTCTTGTGTATTTCCTTCCGTGGCTACCGGTCTACCACTACATTACTCTAAAACATTCATGCATGCTTTTGTCACGTGTTGCATATACGTTATTTTCATGCCGGATATTTTTTAAATTGCATAGGCACGCAATGATGTTGTGTGCATATTACACTTGTTCTCGACCGCCCGCTAACTGGGTGCTCGTCGACCGCCTCCGCGAACGAACGAGATAGACTAGTATACAAAAGCGGAGGAAGTGTTAAATTTAGGGAAAAGGTTCATTTTTTTCGAAATGGAGGCAAAAGATTTGCCTCATCGATTAATTAAGCAGAAGAGAATTGCCCAGTTAATTAACGGAAAATCAGGCGAAAACCGATACAGACCAACCACACGTGAACTACTCACAGAGTGACCACCATACCCAACACCTAACGTCCACCAACCCGTGCACTGCTACATCACAAAGACACCCCAACGAGAGTAACTTGGCCTAAGACCACGAGCATCACCAAATCCACGAAGATAAGCCAGACCATAAGGACAACCCAAGAGACTGGTAACCGTCCATCAAGCAGCTGCGGGCGCCTTTCCTGTGGCGTCACTCTTCTTTCCTTTGCTCCTGAGAGCCTCCCCCACAATCGCCTTGCCAGATCCAGGGCTCACCCTCTTCAAACATTTGAGCAAGCCGTGAAGCTCTATCTCGAAGAGAATCTCATTGAACTTCTCACAGAAACCTGCCCAACGGTCACATGCGAGTGGGTGACTGCAACATCGGAACCTCCACGCCCCACAGAGGCGAGCGGCTGGTTGGGCTCCGAAGGATCAGGCGCCAACGCACCAACCGCCTCAACATCATCAGTCACAGGTAGCACTGGCACGATGGACTCAGGCGTCTCCAGTTGCACACATGGTAGAGCCTCAGAGTTAGGTGCCAACACACCTATCTCATCAGCCTCGCCACTCAAAGACGCCACATGCACAATGGCCATAGATAAGGCATTGACAGAACCAACCAAGTCTCCACAGCCCAGAATGGCGGGCAGCTGACAGGACTCTGACGGTGGTAGTGAAGGTGTCATGGCCACCACTTCATTTTAAACTCTGAACTCGTAGAGGTTTGGCGAAATGAACTCTCAAGTCAAAATCCCGGTCGATTGCATCCTAAACTATGCAATCCCGGTCTAAATCGAACCTTCGGGTTGTTTGAATGTCCGGGATTGGCGGCATTCCCCAGAGGACGCACACCTGCTCAATGCTGGGCCGACCCGCTTTATTTTTTTTTTGTCAAGAAACAAAAATTCGCAAAGGCGCTACACCTTGCTCCCTGTTGAGCCGGCCCGCTTCATTTTTTCCGTTAAAAAACAAAAAAAGGCTCACGGTGTGGCGCTGGTGTTGTTTGATCGATGCAACGGCAATCCCTGTGTGACGCTCGCTTTTTTTAGGGGTCCCTGTGTGACGCTTGTGTGCGTCAAAACGGCGTGGCTTCGCGAAGCTTCGCCTCGCAACAGCCCCGTTTGGGCCGGCCCAGACTTGTTTCGCTGCTGCCTCTCTGTTTCTTCTGTTTTCTGTTTCTTTTCTTTTCCTTTTTATCTTTCTTTTCTTTTCTGTTTCTGCTTATATTTTTCCCTATATTTTTTATTCTTTATTTCTATTGTTTTTTTTATTACAATATACAAACTTCATTGCATGTTACAAAAAATTTCATCGGTATATTAAGGAAATGTTCATGGTTCTTTACAAAAGTTCATCATCCATTACAAAACTGTTCAACATTTATTAGAAATTGTTCAATGAATATATAATCACAGTGTTTTTGAAGTTTATTAAGTGTATATTACACAAATGTTCAATGTGTATTAAAAAATTGTTCAACATATATTACATAATGTTCAATGTGTATTCAAAATTTGTTCAAAGGATATATTTGTATGATTAAAAAAATATTCATGTTTAAAAAAATTGTTCAGAATGTTTTTGTTCCGTTCCATTTTTCGGTAACATTTTAGAGAAATGTTTGGGATTTCAAAAATAGTTCCGTTTAAAAAAATCAATTTTAAAAATGTCGTGTGCTCTAATTTTAAAAATGTTTATGTTTTCATAAAAAAGCAAGTGTTTACAAGTTGTTCCCGCTCAAAATTATTTGCAAATTTTCAAAAATGTTCATGTTTTCAAATTTTATTTGCGACTTTTAAAAAATGTGCATGTCCCAAAAGTTTATTTGAATTTTCCAAATTTATTATGGTAAATTTGTTCACGAACTTGAAAAGTGGTTGCTTTTCATAAAACACTCAAGTTTTTCTCAAATGTTTTGCGTTCGAAATTTTAAAAAATATCCTAATCCCTTTTTATTTAAAAAATATTTGAATCTGGTGTTAATTCTTATTGTTCTGTGCTTCTGGAAAAACAAGTTTGGTCACCCGCAAAAAAAAAGAAAAACAAATTTGCTTGCTAGCTCAACTGGTTGCAACCGCACCTGTAGCTGCAAGCTCGCGCGGGTTCGGCCTTTGCGTATTTTATTGGGGCACCGACTAATAAATCTTCAGATCCTTCCCCAACGCGGCGATCCGTTTTTGGGGTGGATTTGGAAACCAGACTGTTCAAGTAAGGATGGTGCAGCGGCGGCGGCATCCTCGTGGTGGACCTGTGTCCTCGGGCTCCGCCGTTGCGTCGGCGTTTGCTCTAGCTCCGGCGTGGAGCTTGGGAGGTAGTCCAGGAGCGGATGCAGATTGTGGTCTGCATCTACGGCATCTGGAAGATGGTGGATCTGGGTTCGTGGTTTGTGGCAGACAGGTATGGTTTCCTCCTCCAACGTCTTAGTTGCGCGGGGGTGCCAGATCTGGAGTTCGATGGCGTGTCCGGGGTGTTGTCCCGGTCTGATTCGTTCAACGGCAATGGCTTCGCCTTTATTGGCGAGCCACCTTGGAGGTCCGCAAAGCTGCATATCAGCGATGAAATCGCGTTGAGCTCGGATGTGGAGGTGATCCGTCATTTTCTCCTTTGATGGCTGCTATGGTGGTGCCAGAGGCAGGTGACGGGCGTTGGTGTCAAGCTCAGAGGATTCTTCAGTCTTGTTTGTAATTTTATTTCTTGGCTGGTGTTTCTGTGTGTAAAGGCTAGCGTTCTGCTGTCTTTTCAGTTTTGTCAAGTCGGTATGTACGTGGCTTATACTATGATCCTTATGATATAAATGAGACACGTATCACCATGCAAAAAAAGCCCGTATTTTTTTTGCGTTACAAGCTCGCGCGAGTTCCGCCTGTGCGTACTTTTCTTTGAGCAAACAAAAAAACAAATGGGCTGGCGCCCTGGTAAACATTGGCGCTCCTTGACCCACCAGCCAGACAAATCCCGGTTGACACTTGCCAGGGTTTAATTTAGACCAGGATTGCATAGTTTAAGGTGCAATCGACCAGGATTTTGACTTCAGGATTTATTTCGCCGAATCTCTACGAGTTTAGAGTTTAAAATGGACTTTTTTTTAAAATTTAGACACAACCATATGCCAAATCCTATATTAGGCACAAACACCCCCACCTCCATTGATGCTGCATCGGCCGACCCATTTAAAAGGTACACGAGGGAGTCAATCACTGCTTTTGAAAGCTTCACAACAACCTTTTTTTATATGGTTTTTTCTAGACCTGTTTTCGTTTGGTTTTTCTTTCCTTTTTCCTTTTTTTCATTTTTCCTTAGCGCGCACCTACCGATCGCCTTCTGAGCAAAATATGTGTCCTTATAGGCTTTCTCTTGCGTACTTCCTTTCGTGGCTAACACTCTACCGCTACATTTCTACATCTTCTACCCTACCTAAAAACACATAGCGTTTCCGTTTCGCTCGTTTCTTCAAGCCCTCGCCAGACCTCCTTTTCCCGTAAACTCTCCTACTTTTTTTTGCATGGTATTC
>NC_041393.1:553283154-553302873 GCF_002162155.2 Triticum dicoccoides | reverse complement strand
GATTTGGATTCTCCTTTCCTGTTCTGCTCCTCCATGCCCGTGAAACCGATCTCTCTTCCACGCCTTCTCACGTCGCCGTCGTCTATTTTCTCTACCACTTCCATTCTTCTCCACGTGATCGTCCCTCGTCAAGCAAACTGTCCTTGTCGTCTGTTGACTTCACTGAAATGAGAGGCGGCGCATGTTGTACTTGTTACTAGATCGTGAATGGCATGCCTGTGTATTATGAATTTTGGATGAAATAGGTTTGCGGTGTTTTTATAAAAACGTGTTTTTTCGAGGGGTTGTTATGGGCCACATAATAGAATTTTCTTTATTTTACTTGGGTTATGGGCCTTTTTTTTGTGAAGTGCACATGCAGTCACATCAATAGATCATGGTTTTCTCAACAAAAAAGACCATGGTGAGGCTCATGTCGTCCTAATTCTACCGTAGAAGCTATATGAAGTGGCAAGTTAGTGAATATTATATGCTGATTAATGGATGGGCAATAATAAAATACTTATGGCTTTTCAGTTTTCATTCTTGATTACCTATTTGTAACTGATGAGTAAAAAACTTCTTTTATAGTTACTAGCACATATGCCCGTGCGTTGCAACGGGAGATAAAACAGTATGTAAGAATTATATGTGCAAACAAATACCTATGTGCACACGAAAAAAAGGAACATTTAGTTTCTTGGTTTCGCCGCGTGTGAAGGAATCAATACGCTATTTTTCCATTCATTAGTCGAGAGCATTTAAGAGTTTTGTTACGTCATCGTACGTCGAAGAAGGCCCACAAGTTATTCAATCTACTTTTCCTTTCAATCCTTTCAATCGAGGAGATTTTAAGGTATGAAGTTTATGGATACTGTAGGAAACACAAATAATTTTTTAAATTCGGAACAATTTTTAAAAATTATGTACACTTTTGAGAAAACGCGAACAAACCATGAAAGGGGACATCTTTTTAATTAACAAACAGTTTTTGAAAAAACCAACTTTTTTATAAAAACATTAACACTATTTCACTTTGTGAACGTTTTTTTATAACGGGAACATGTGTTGAAAATTCATAAGATTTTTAGAAAATGTGTATCTTTTACACAAAACATTATTTTTAATTCTGAATATTTCACTAAAAAAAGAATATCTTTAGAATATAGCGCATTTTTAAATGCCTTTTTCTTTTTAGACATCTCGAACAAGTTTGAAAAACAATAATTATATTTTGAACAAATAGGAATCATTTTGCAAGTTCCGAATATTTTTGAAAATAGCAAAAGAAAATTTGGAATTCTTAACATTTTCAAAAAAGTATATTCTTAAGTCTGAAGTTTTTTTTGAATTTTTATAATTTATGAAATAAATTTGAAAAGAAAAACAAATTTGTAAGGGAAAAAAGAGATAGGGAAGGGAGAAAAAAAATAAAAGTAAAACACAGAAACAAAGACACAAGGCCACCCCATTATTGGTATTACTGTGCGAATCTCCGACTAAAAAACATGAACATTATTTGAATTTCTGAACATTTGTTTAATTCGAGAACATGTGTTAAAAATTCATAAGATATTTAGAAAATGTGTATCTTTTATGCATGAATATTATTTTTAATTGTGAAAAATTCAATACACAAGAATATTTTTTGAATTTGGAGCATTTTTTTAAATGCCATTTTCTTTTTACACATCTCAAACAATTTTGAAAAACAATAATTTATTTTGAAAAAATGGGAATATTTTTGATAGTTCCGAATATTTTTAAAAATAGAAAAATGTTTGGAAATTCCGAACATTTCTAAAAAACTACATTTTATTCTGAACATTTTTTGAGAATTTTTTATTTATGAAATAAATTCTAAAAAAGAATTTGGAAGATAAGAATAGATAGGAAAATAAGAATAAAAATAGAAGTAAAACACAGAAACAAAGATAAATGGGCCAGCCCAATACTGGTTGTCATGTGCGAAATTCGACTATTTCTTGCCCTGTGCGGAAAATAGGATTGGTCTAGCTGCGTAGGGAGAAAAAAAAGTGGATTGGCTTCGATGGGCCATAGCGCGCGGGCCACATATGAAAATTTTATTCTAGCACACAAACACATAAAAAATTTAGTACCACCTCAGATAAAAAAAAATTGGAGGTGAACGGATGAAAAATTTGACGAAACGCACCTTGCTTTATTAGTAAGTATAGATTATGCCCGAAATCAGTGTTGTACTTGCACATCACAACGCAATCGCCGGTTCCATCTTCTCTAGGTGCGGTTAATGGCGCGTGTTGCGGCGCCTGTTTATTAGGAATGTTGAATGAGAGAGGGTTGCAATGCTTTATTTTATCTGCCCTACTGATCAATGAAAGAGGTACTTGGCTATACTGAATCCGTCCACATGATCGATTGTCAATTAATCTGGGACATTATTTTATCTGCCCTATTGATGGACATTGCCCAAACAAAGAGAGCACTTGACATGGCCAGCTGATGCATGAAACAAAAATAACAAAGGTGAGTGTACGTTGAAGATCCTAACACGTGCACGTGGGTACATCAACAATTCAATTACAGATTCCACTTCACAGTTTATCAGAGAATGAAAACATTCAGAATACA
Organism: Triticum dicoccoides; assembly: GCF_002162155.2. Lineage (NCBI taxonomy): Eukaryota > Viridiplantae > Streptophyta > Magnoliopsida > Poales > Poaceae > Triticum > Triticum dicoccoides. The sequence goes on along the minus strand of NC_041393.1, from coordinate 553,300,281 downwards.
CATGGCCCGATAATAAATGAAAAAAGAAGAAGGGAAAGGTAGCTAGGTAAGACATACGACCATCTTCATTACCACATTATATGCACGATGCCGAGCGTTTTTGTTGGCCTTTTTGTTGGATGAACAAACTTGGAATTCTTTTCTATACCTGAAGCAAGTGAAATATACATAAAGTTAGTGAGAAAATACTTTGAAGCGATGTTGGTGAACGCCCACATAATTTCTAATCAAATGAAGGCAATAAACCTGAAACACACACACACACACACACACACACACACACACACACACAAAGAGAGAGAGAAATTGCCTGCAGACTCACATATATAGTCATTGATCCAACAAAAGGAAATCATGACGTGCTCTGGCCACATACCAGCGCTGCTGACAGATAGCAACCAAAGTTGAGGATCCGGCAATAGCATGGTGTGAACCATACATAAATGATAGCATCGAATTTAACTAACTAATTGCATGCACGCACCGAGAGATCTTGAAGTAGAAAGATGAGCTAATGCTGTGGATACGCACTAACCTGGTTCGACAGCCATTGCAATTCCCCGAATCAATCCACCTGAATCAGGCTCCAGCACCATAGATGAGGTCTGTGGATTACAACGAACATGAACACAGGGGAAATGAGGTTGTACAAATTTACCAACATAAATACCATTAACAGGTGCTTTGCTCTATGGTTTTTCTATTCCCTCATTTTGAACGCTGGGCTTATAATTTAGTTCTGATGAATAATTCAATTTTGAAAACCACTCACTACAATCAATCAAAATACATGCTCCAAATGAGAACTAAGAAAAGTATCATACCTTCACATTTGCATTCCTACAAAGTGATGCATGCCCAAATACAGAGGGGACTTGAAAATTATAGGACAAACAAGAATTGATCTGTGATGAAAGAAATACCTTCAAATAGATGACTCTAATATGCACCGTCCTCACGTCGTTCATTTAGAATAGAAAAGCTGAATAGATGGTGGTTACTCTAAGTCAACTCTGCACTGTGTGAAAGAATATTAGACCCGAGTAAATAATCTCACACTGTAACAATTAGAACTATGAGCAATTTGAAGATATTGTGTTTAAGCATATTAATCTCAGCTAAGAAATCATTGAAGGTGAAAGCAGTGACTCACCTTGCAATGTAGCAGAATCAGCCAACCAATTGGAATTGAGGTCTAATTGATCAAGCTAGAGAACCTGCGTTTATTTGAGAGCACAAAGAACAATATCAATAGAAATATAATCTGTAATGCAGAATTGGGGGGAATGGTGGAGGTACCATTGGCAGAAGAGGGAAGACGAGCGACCTGAGTGTCAACCATGGCTGCTGTTTAAGGTTTTGCAGAAGCGAGGAGCGAAGAGGGTAGACAGTGGACACTATATGGACGCGAGATTAAAGGAGGAGCGTGAACCGACAGCGTAACTGACCCGAACACATCGATTGCCATTACTGGCCTCTTGTAACCGTGATTCAATTACTGAAACGACGGGGTCAAATCGACAACGGACGGTCTGCTACCCTGGGAACTGCCTCGTGGCATCGCCCGGAAGGCCACCTGGTCAGCCGCCCGCCCTGAATCGCGAGCCTCTCGGTTGGATCTGGGAGACCACGGGACGGCTTTCTTCACCCGCATCTCGTGTCTCCGCCGATCCCCTCAGGCAGCTCGGCCGGCTGGGCCCATAACCCGCTCCTCCGGTCGATCCCCTTCACGAAGCGCATGGGCGCCTTGCCTCGATACCGCACCTCCTCCGGTCGATCCAATCGACCTCCACGCATAGGTTGTGGATGGATGAACGCTCATCGGGGTCGCTCCTCTCTATCCCTCCCCGTAGGCCATGGCTGGAATGGGCCAGCCTAGGCCCAGTTAACCACAGGACGACGTTTCGGCCTGTGGAGCAGCTGCCCATAGGACAGTAGGCCCATTTTACCATATATGCGGGACAGATCGCTTTACACGGAGATCCAACGACCAGCAACATCCAGATCGCAAAAAGGACGGCCGAAAACACAAATCGCTGTGAGGGCTCGCTTTAGGTGCGGTTATACTGTCCTTAATTCGTCTTCGCCGTCGGGGTCGCTTCTCTCCCACACAACTGCCATCCTCATATTTATCTGCCTTGCGCTACGATCTTACCATGGACGCATGTCGGGTCTTGTTGCGACGAGGCGGATGACGGATAACGTTTCACCAACGACAACAGCCGATTGAATCTTGCAAGAGCCATCGGAGACACCTCCACACGCCCTCCGACGATGCTAGACTCACCACTGAAACGGGCTTTAGGCAAGAAAAACATTATTGCATCTCCAGGGAGCCGCTGCCGTCTCGTCTTCCTGAGCAAGACACAAACACTAACAAAACTCAAAGAAATCTATAAAAGCGAAGCCCTCCCACTGCCAAGGACCGGGATCCTTGGGCCCCCATGGCCCTAAGGGCAAAGGAGACGAGGCAAACGATGGCGCCACCAACAAGGGGTAGAAGCCCTAGTCGCCTTGTTTACTTGGAGGAGAGGCAAAGGGGTGGATCGTATAAGGCAAAGTCTGACATGAAAAACAAGTTGGCCTTTTATACAAAAATGGAGGGGTGTTAAATTCAAACACAACCATATGCCAAATCCTATTCGGCGCCGGCCGCACACCCCCATGTCCATCGATGCTACATGGCAGGGGCGGACCTACATTCTTTTTTTGCATGGTAACATGTGTCTCATTCATATCATAATGATCAAAGTACAAGTCACATAAAGACCGACATGACAAAACTGAAAAGATAACAGAACATCTCTAAGGTTGACACCAACGTCTGTCACCTGCCTTTGGCACCACCACAGCAGCCACCAAAGAAAAACAAGATGGATAAACTTCTCACCCGAGCTCAACGCGGCTCCATCGCTGATATGCAGCTTTCCGGACCTCCAAGGTGGCTCACCAAAGATAAAGCCATTGCCATTGAACGAATCAGACCGGGGCAACACCCCGCACACGCCATCGAACTCCAGATCTGGCACCCCGCCTAAAGTAAGACGGGAAGCCATACATGCCATCCATCAACCACAAACCCAGCACACGTTCTGTCTTTCAGATGTCGTCAATGCAAACCACAATCTGCATCCGCTCCTGGACTACCTCCCAAGCTCCGCGCCAACGCTGGAGCAGATGTCGTCACAACGACGGAGCCCGAGGACACAAGTCCACCACATGGATGCCGCCGCCACGACATCCCCGCTTGAACAGACTGATTCCCAAATTCATCACCGACCAAAGAGACGATCGCCTCGCCAGAGAAGAATCCGGAGCTTCTTTATTCAGCATCGCGTCACCGCCGCCGAAGCCAAGACGTCGAACGATCTAAAAAACCTAAGCTACTAGGGGTCTAAAACCTACAACTAAAATGATCCGCACGCGCGGTATCCGGTGACCCCCTCACCACCGATGACCAAGAGGTCGCCGGCGGAGGGGAGTTGTCGAAAGACGGCGCTGAAAAAGTTGGATCTCTTGTGGCGGCTAGGTTTTCTGGAACCTAGCGAGAAAAAGCGGGGCGCACCTACATTCACACAACCGGTGTCAGAGGACACCGGGTAGAAATTGCGCTTATACATGTATAATAGTTCGTATTTGGGGCTAGGACACCGGTAGAAAATAAACTTGGACACTGATTGGATGATTGTTGGAGCGAGCGCAGCCGCGACCCATCTAGTTGAAGGCCCATCCGGGTGTCGATCGCCTCATGGGAGCAAAGAAAACAAGCTAACGATTGTCTGAATCCTACCGTTGCGACTGTTCAGTTGGTGTCTCCTCACCTCCTCCTGTTGCGACGCCACCCATTTCCCCTTCAGCAGTCGCCACACATCAATCACCCGCACCTGCTCTCGTCCGCTACCGGCTACAGATCGCTAAATAATTTAAGGGAATAGTATGGCTCTTGGTAAGGTCGCCAATACCTCTGAAACACATGTACATATCTTAATTTTCTATACTTTTTTGCCTAGATTTTGTGGCTGGCATTCTCAGATTCAAGGGTATAGCAACTGAGATTTGGATTCTACGATTTGATAATTTTCCTTGTGTTTTTATTGTTTAATTTTACACAATGAACAAGAATTTCAAGATGAACACTTAATTTTGATTATTATTTTTACTATTGGACATTTTAAGCTATTGAACACCTGATTGATTGTATCTCTTTCTTTCCTAACAGATTTGCTTGTCACTAACTACCAAATTAGCCAAGGGTAATTTTGTCCTAAATTCTTTACAATTTGGTGCCTTGGTCACTGTGCTAAAAATACACCTTCTCAAAAGGAACGGAGGGAGTATAAAGGAAGTAAATGAACAATTTGTGCCTACTTAGCATGATTTGAAAAGTCCCAAAGTTTAGAACAAGTTCACACAAATCACTCTTCAAAGTTGAGTGGTGGCTTAAAAGCTAGATATTTTTAGAAACGGAGGATGTACCCCGGGCCTTTGCATCTGAACGATGCATGCAGCCATATTATTAATTATTCGCAAAGACCATACAAGGTGATACATCAATAAGCCTGAAGCCACCAACTTGGCAACATTGTTGCTACTCCTATCCCGTTGATGAAGGTGTGCCGAATGTCCGGGCCTAATACCAAACAGATATCGCACCCAAATCTAACATCTAAAGCCGGGTGTCCCATCCAAGCCACTACCTGGATTGGGGCACACACCAGTCCGGCACACTCCCAGTGAGCACCGCATGCTGCAAGGGTCGTCACCTCCATCTTCCATTAGTCCATCCTCACAGCCGATCTGATGCACTGACCATGCCAGGTCTCTCTACCATCAATGCCATCATGACGCCAGACAACTTCCTCCTCCTACGCGAGTCCATCTCCGCGCATCGGATGTCGAGTCTCCACTGCGCTATGCCGCCGAGACCCACCGTCGATGATACTGTTGATGCCACACTGCTCCACCTACATGCCATCTCGCGTCGACTCCTAACTACCAGCAACTCCACCACCATGAGCAGTCCTCGGCCGGCGCCTTCAGGAAGGAACACGACACCTAAAAGCTGGAATAGTTTATAAGAGCTGATGACTTGGTAACTTCCCTCTGTTATCTAATTTCGCCACATTAGCCTATTGGCATGATAAAGATAGAGTAGTGTTGCTTCAATTAGCTAGGCTGCTAGCTTGAAATGATGTTGAATACACTTTTGTTGCAACATCAAAAAAGTGAGCCATGCCAAGCTAACCCCTTCTTTGTGTTTGGAAGGTGTTGTATGAGTCCGTTTAGGAGGGGCGCTGCTGCCCGTCGCCAACACATGCCCAGCATGGAGACGATGCGCCATCACGGTCTCGCCATCTCGATGATGTCAGTTTATCCCATCCACAGCAGCTCTAGTGGCGAGCTTGCCCTCGACACCTCCCACTGCCCAACCTCGACTCCGATCTTCTACACCCATCTCGCCTTCCTGCCATTACCACATCGGCCCGCCGTGAGCTCGATGCCCGGCGACTTTCTCTGCTCCTGCCATTAGCCACCACCGAAACGTCTCGAGGGCCTAGGTCCCTGAAGGAAATATGTCCTGGAGGCAATAATAAAGTTATTATTTATTTCCTTAGGGCGAGCATGGCGGGGACGCCCTGGGGCAGCGGTAGCGGAGTGCCGGGCGCGGCGAAGGCTGCCAGGAGCAGCGGCTGCCACTACAGCCAGGGCGGGGCGATGGATGGCAGCTGCAGCGGCTGCTGCAGCCGCCCGGCGAGCGCGACGAAGGCCGCTTGGTGCAGCGGCTGCAACAGCAGCCACGGTGGCGCGTGATCCAATTTGGTATCAACTAGCTTCGGTTCGATCATGTCTTCACCGTCGCCCAACCCGTCTCTTCCGCTGCCGAGATCCCCAGTCGCGCCCGCCCCCGTCGTCCTCACCCCGAAGGAGGTGTCCGGGGCGCTGCGGGACCTAACCCAGGCGGTCCAGGAGATCTGCCTGTTCTTGGCCGGGTCCTACGGGCCGCACCCGGCTGCTCCGTCCATCGCCGCCATCGCGCCGCCATGGCTGCCGCTACACCAAGCAGCCTTCTCCTCACTGGCCGGGCCGCTGCAGCTGCCATCCACCGCCCCGCCCTAGCTGCAGTGGCAGCCGCCGCACCTGGCGGTCTCTGCCGCGCTTGGCGCTCCGCCGCAGCAACCGCTGCCCCAGGGCGTCCCCGCTGCGCTCGCCGGGCCGCTGCAGCTACCATCCACCGCCACCATCGCCCCGCCCTGGCTACACTACAGTGGCAGTCGCCGCTCCTGGTGGCCTCCGCCATGCCCGGCGCTCCGCTGCAGCAGCCACCGTCGGTCAGCTCCAGCCCCGCATCGACCACGCTGGCGGGAGTCCCGATCCACCAGATGATGTTCCCGCCGTTGCCATTACCGCTTCCCAGCGCATCCCCATCCAACAGATCAAGTTCCCGCTGTCGCCGTCCCCGCTTCCGGCTTGGATCACTACCCGCCACGTGTCGGCGGCGGTGAGGCTGCAGGCTGCTGCGCGTCGGCGTGTGCGGGAGATGCGTGGTCTGCAGCTGCCGCTCCCTCAGTCGCGCTTCGCAGCGCAAAGGACCTCGATCTTGTCCGCTACATCGGGGATCTTAGGCATGTTGTTTTCCCCGCAGGAAGCAACCTCAAAGTCTGCGATATCGGCGATTAGGGGGCGCACTCCTCCTTGTCATTCTCCATCGCAAGCCCTCCACTCTTCTCTGTGAAGTGTAGACCAAAAGCCGTCCGGCGGGGAGAAGGCAGGGTGTCATGTTATGGCGCTGCTAGAAGAAGGGTGCGAGAGGGCCGGCCGGGGGCCTTTTTGCCCATGGCCGGGCAAGAGAGAAGGGATTTCCTTCTTAATTATTGCTTGATTAGATTGATACATCTCCTCTTTTTATATAGAGAGGTTTACTTGACTCCCAAACAAGGCTTACTTGACCCCCTAAGCAAGCGACCCTTATCTCTAATTAACCCTAAGACTAACGGGCTATACCGCCAGCCTAGGCCATTAGGCCCATTACGTACTCTAACACTACACTCCACCTGGACATGCAGCTTGTCCTCGAGCTGCAGCCTAACCAACTTATAACCATGAATCAACGCAACACAAACCTAACACCAAAAACAAGCCTTTTACATCTCGGCTTGTTTTATTACTCTCAACCTGAAATGGACTGGGACGATTTATTTTGGACCCCTTTACAAAAGTGGACACCATCCGCACGTCGGACGTGCACATGTACAACCACCTGGATCCCATGGAGACCATCTGGACAAAAGGAGTGCATGTGTATGGCCACCTGGAAGTGGTCGCAAGAGCGACCAGCAGAGACGCCCTCACGGCGGCTGGCGGAATGCAGTGGTGCTACGCGGTGCGCTCCCTTAACAAAAAGTGGACACTATCCGCATGTCGGACGTACATGTGTACAGCCACCTAGATCCCATGGACACCACCTGGACAAAAGGAATGCATGTGTATGGCTGTTGGTCTGCAATGCACAGGGAAGAGTGGAGGGCTTGCGATGGAGAATGACGGGGAGGGATGCGCCCCCCCAACTGCTGAGGTTGCTGCCCGCAGGGAAAACAGCATGCCCAAGATCCCCGACGCAGCGAACGAGATCGAGGTCCTTTGCGCAGCGAAACATAGCTGGGAGGAGCGGCAGCTGCAGACCACGCATCTCCCGCACACGCCGACGCGCTAGGAGGCCGCGCGCAGCAGCCTGCAGCCTGACCGCCGCCGACACGTGGCGGGTAATGATCCAAGCCGGAAGCGGTGACGGCGATGGGCTCGTATGGTAAATTGTTTAGATTGGAAAATTATGCTAATAAACAAAGTAAAAACTTTCTTATGAGTGTGTTGAATACTATGAGAAGTTTGATGCTTGATAATTGTTTTGAGATATGAAGATGGTGATATTAGAGTCATGCTAGTTGAGTAGTTGTGAATTTGAGAAATACTTGTGTTAGAGGTTTGTGATTCCCGTAGCATGCACGTATGGTGAACCGTTGTGTGATGAAGTCGGAGCATGATTTATTTATTGATTGTCTTCCTTATGAGTGGCGGTCGGGGACGAGCGATGGTCTTTTCCTACCAATCTATACCCCTAGGAGCATCCGTGTAATACTTTGCTTTGATAACTTGTAGATTTTTGCAATAAGTATATGAGTTATTTTATGACTAATGTTGACTCCATGGATTATATGCACTTTTCTTCCTTCCACCATTGCTAGCCTCTCTAATACCGCACACTTTTTGCCGGTATCATACACCCACCATATACCTTCCTCAAAACAGCCACCATACCTACCTATCATGGCATTTCCATAGCCATTTCGAGATATATCTTGGAAATATGCCCTAGAGGTAATAATAAAATGATTATTATTATATTTCCTTGTTCATGATAATTGTCTATTATTCATGCTATAATTGTGTTATCCGAAAATCGTAATACATGTGTGAATACATAGACCATAACATGTCCCTAGTGAGCCTCTAGTTGACTAGCTCATTGATCAACAGATAGTCATGGTTTCCTGACTATGGACATTGGATGTCATTGATAACGGGATCACATCATTAGGAGAATGATGTGATGGACAAGACCCAATCCTAAGCATAGCACAAGATCGTGTAGTTCGTTTGCTAGAGCTTTTCCAATGTCAAGTATCATTTCCTTAGACCAAGAGATTGTGTAACTCCCGGATACCGTAGGAGTGCTTTGGGTGTACCAAACGGTCACAACGTAACTGGGTGACTATAAAGGTATACTACAGGTATCCCCGAAAGTGTCTGTTGGATTGACACGGATCGAGACTGGGATTTGTCACTCCGTATGACGGAGAGGTATCTCTGGGCCCACTCGGTAATGCATCATCATAATGAGCTCAATGTGACCAAGTGGTTGATCACGGGATCATGCATTACGGTACGAGTAAAGTGACTTGCCGGTAACGAGATTGAACGAGGTATTGGGATACCGACGATCGAATCTCGGGCAAGTAACGTACCGATTGACAAAGAAAATTGTATATGGGGTTACTTGAATCCTCGACATCGCGGTTCATCCGATGAGATCATCGAGGAGCATGTGGGAGCCAACATGGGTATCCAGATCCGGCTGTTGGTTATTGACCGGAGAGTCGTCTCGGTCATGTCTGCGTGTCTCCCGAACCCGTAGGGTCTACACACTTAAGGTTCGGTGATGCTAGGGTTGTAGAGATATTAGTATGCGGTAACCCGAAAGTTGTTTGGAGTCCCAGATGAGATCCCAGACGTCACGAGAAGTTCCGAAATGGTCCGGAGGTGAAGAATTGTATCTAGGAAGTCCAGTTTCGGCCACCGGGAAAGTTTCAGGGGTCACCGATATTATACCGGGACCACCGGAAGGGTCCCGGGGGTCCATCGGGTGGGGCCACCTATCCCGGAGGGACCCATGGGCTGAAGTGGGAGGGGAACCAGCCCCTGGTGGGCTGGTGCGCCCCTCCTTGGGCCTCCCCTGCGCCTAGGGTTGGAAACCCTAAGGGTGAGGGGGGGGCGCCCACTTGGCTTGGGGGGCAAGTTCCCCCCTGGCTGCCGCCCTCCCTTGGAGATGGGATCTCCTAGGGCAGGCGCCCCCCTAGGGGCCCTATATATAGTGGGGGGAGGGAGGGCTGCGCACCCCTGCTCCTGGCGCCTTCCTCTCCCTCCGTAACACCTCTCCCTCTCGCTGAGCTTGGCGAAGCCCTGCCGAGATCGCTGCTACTTCCACCACCACGCCGTCGTGCTGCTGGATCTTCATCAACCTCTCCTTCCCCCTTGCTGGATCAAGGAGGAGACGTCTTCCCAACTGTACGTGTGTTGAACGCGGAGGTGCCGTTCGTTCGGCACTAGGATCTTCGGTGATTTGGATCACGACGAGTACGACTCCCTCAACCCCGTTCTCTTGAACGCTTCTGCTCGCGATCTACAAGGGTATGTAGATGCACTCCTCTCTCTCGTTGCTAGATGGCTCCCTAGATTGATCTTGGTGAAGCGTAGAATTTTTTTATTTTCTGCAACGTTCCCCAACAATATATTGCCATGCAACTTTCCGCTGTTCCGTTTATTATTACACGCTCCATCATTGTCATATTGCTTAGCATGATCATGTAGTTGACATCGTATTTGTGGCAAAGCCACCATTCATAATTATTTCATACATGTCACTCTTGATTCATTGCATATCCCGGTACACCGCCGGAGGCATTCATATAGAGTCATATCTTGTTCTAAGTATTGAGTTGTAATTTTTGAGTTGTAAGAAAATAAAAGTGTGATGATCATCATTATTAGAGCATTGTCCCAAGTGAGGAAAGGATGATGGAGACTATGATTCCCCCACAAGTCAGGATGAGACTCCGTACGAAAAATAAAAAAAAGAAGAAAAAATAGGCCATAAAAAAAGGAAGAGAAAAGGCCCAAAGAAAAAAAAGAAAAGAAAAAAAAAATAAAAATGAGAGAAAAAGAGAGAAGGGACAATGTTACTATCCTTTTACCACACTTGTGCTTCAAAGTAGCACCATGATCTCCATGATAGAGAGTCTCTCATTTTGTCACTTTCATATACTAGTGGGAATTTTTCAATATAGAACTTGTCTTGCATATTCCAATGATGGGCTTCCTCAAAATGCCCTAGGTCTTTGTGAGCAAGCGAGTTGGATGCACACCCACTTAGTTTCATTTGTTGAGCTTTCATATACTTATAGCTCTAGTGCATCCGTTGCATGGCAATCCCTACTCACTCACATTGATATCTATTAATGGGTATCTCCATAGCCCGTTGATACGCCTAGTTGATGTGAGACTATCTTCTCCCTTTTTGTCTTCTCCACAACCACCATTCTATTCCACATATAGTGCTATATCCATGGCTCACGCTCATGTATTGCGTGAAGATTGAAAAAGTTTGAAAATGTCAAAAGTATGAAACAATTGCTTGGCTTGTCATCGGGGTTGTGCATGATTTAAATACTTTGTGTGGTGGAGATAGAGCATAGCCAGACTATATGATTTTGTAGGGATAACTTTCTTTTGCCATATTATTTTGAGAAGACATAATTGCTTAGTTAGTATGCTTGAAGTATTATTATTTTTATGTCAATATTGAACTTTTGTCTTGAATCTTTCAGATCTGAATATTCATACCACAATTAAGAAGAAGTACATTGAAAATTATGCCAAGTAGCATTCCGCATCAAAAATTCTGTTTTTATCATTTACCTACTCGAGGACGAGCAGGAATTAAGCTTGGGGATGCTTGATACGTCTCCAAGGTATCTATAATTTTTGATTGCTTCATGCTATATTATATACTGTTTAGAATGATTATTGGGATTTATTATACACTTTTATATTATTTTTGGGACTAACCTATTAACCGGAGGCCCAGCCCAAATTGCTGTTTTTTTCCTATTTCAGGGTTTCGAAGAAAAAATATATCAAACGGAGTCCAAACGGAATGAAACCTTCGGGAACGTGATTTTTGGAATGAATGCAATCCAGGAAGCTTGGAGTCCACGCCAGGAAAGCCACTAGGAAGCCATGAGGTAGGGGGGCGCGCCCTCCACCCTCGTGGGCCCCACGTTGCTCCACCGACGTACTTCTTCCTCCTATATATACCTACCTATCCCCAAACGATCAGATACGGAGCCAAAACCCTAATTCCACCGCCGCAACCTTCTATACCCGTGAGATACCATCTTGGGGCCTTTTCCGGTGCTCCGCTGGAGGGGGCATTGATCACGGAGGGCTTCTACATCAACACCATAGCCTCTCCGATGATGTGTGAGTAGTTTACTTTCAGACCTTCGGGTCCATAGTTATTAGCTAGATGGCTTCTTCTCTCTTTTTGGATCTCAATACAAAGTTCTCCCCCTCTCTTGTGGAGATCTATTCGATGTAATCTTCTTTTGCGGTGTGTTTGTTGAGACCGATGAATTTTGGGTTTATGATCAAGTTTACCTATGAACAATATTTGAATCTTCTCTGAATTATTTTATGTATGATTGGTTATCTTTGCAAGTCTCTTCGAATTATTGATTTAGTTTGGCCTACTAGATTGATCTTTCTTGCAATGGGAGAAGTGCTTAGCTTTGGGTTGAATCTTGCGGTGTCCTTTCCCAGTGACAGTAGGGGCAGCAAGGCACGTATAGTATTGTTGACATCGAGGATAACAAGATGGGGTTTATTTCATATTGCACGAGTTTATCTCTCTACATAATGTCATCTTGCTTAAAGCGTTACTCCGTTCTTATGAACTTAATACTCTAGATGCATGCTGGATAGCGGTCTATGTGTGGAGTAATAGTAGTAGATGTAGGCAGGAGTTGGTCTACTTGTCTCGGACGTGATGCCTATATACATGATCATACCTAGATATTCTCATAACTATGCTCAATTCTGTCAATTGCTCAACAGTAGTTTGTTCACCCACCGTAAATACTTATGCTCTCGAGGGAAGCCACTAGTGAAACCTATGGCCCCCGGGTCTATTTTCCATCATTTTAATCTTCCAACAACAATTTATTTCTAGCACCGTTTAGTTTGCTTTCTTTACTTTGCATCTTTATAATAAAAATACCAAAAATATTATCTTATCATATCTATCAGATTTAATCTTTGCAAGTGGCCATTAAGGGATTGACAACCCCTTTATCTCGTTGGTTGCGAGGGTTTGTTTACTTGTGTAGGTACGAGGGACTCGCGCGTGGTCTCCTACTGGATTGATACCTTGGTTCTCAAAAACTGAGGGAAATACTTACGCTACTTTGCTGCATCATCCTTTCCTCTTCAAGGAAATCCAACGCAGTGCTCAAGAGGTAGCAAGCAGCAGATTTGGCATACTACTTATTCTTGTAGAAAGGATTAATGACAGACATAGCGCAAACTTGAGAAGGTATTGATGGAACCACCGGTGGGATTTGGAAACAACGAATGAATTAATATGAGAACATAGGAAGAGGAATGTTGGACGAACCACCATAAGGATTGAAAAACTAATAAAGAGAATGAAACATCGGGGAGAATTGGAAAAACGAATGAAGGTACTTGAGGGAATTTGATACAAGAGAACGAAGGGATCACAAGCTGACTAGAGAATACTTGAACGATGAACGGTATGATTTGGAGAACGAGATCTGAAAGCTTGAATGAATAATTCTGAGATGATGGGCTCCAGAGAATCAAACTGAAAAGACTCCTCAATTGCTCCAGATGGGTGAAAAGAATTCTCACAATCGCAAACAATTATGAGAGGATGGCATAAAGCTAGAACCACGAATCTTGAGAGAACGGATAAGATTTGGAGGAAAAACTCGTCTTCGGTCTTCAAATGTTGAGAAAGATCATGAGAACCACCATGACAAATGATGAGCCACTCTGGAACAATGAAGAATAGAAATGATGAACCAACGATGACCAGAATTTGAAAGATCTTGGAGAAAGACATATGACTGATGACAATTCATACTTACGTCATACTTTGAAATGAATTTGAGAATAGCTCCGGAAAAAATTAGAAGAGTCAGATAAGATCCTGGGAAAAGACCTGTGGGTTAGGGCCCACTCACAGAAACACCGTTGGAATGATTTTGAAGAGAGATTGCACTGATTGAATTAAGTAGCTTGAATGAGATAACAACCTTTAAATAACTTCAACAAATCGAGAATGGAAACGTGAATCTTCTAAGATATCTTCAGCACTCCGGAACAATTGAATAGCGAGAAGTGGATGATTAAGAGGTGCACCGGCATGAGAAAACATTTGAAACGAGGAAAGGATATGCTGGACAAAGCTTGACTTGAATCCACCGGAGATGGAAAAGAACGAAGAATGATGAACTTGAAGCTTCCTTAGTATCTTCTTGAGAATCACCGGATAAGAACATTGAAAGAAAAGAATAAAGAGACTTCACATCCATAAGATGGATACTTGATTAAGAAATCTGAGTCCTTGAATAAAAAGGGTGGGAGGGCGGGAAAACAAAGGCAACTTGGGACGGATGAAACAAACACCGTTGAGGAAAAACTGAGATTGGATCTTGCGAATGGGAAAAATGATCGGATCATCTTGAAGAGAATCACACCGGTTGGAAAAGAATTGACATGGCAACCTCGATGATCAAGAAGGATTAGTATTCACATAGAAATATGAGAACATCATTTAGGAAAAGGTATGGATTCAACACTTGACATTGAAGCAACTCGAATACCACAACTCAAAACAAAATAAAGGATTGGCTTGCAGAATAAGCCGGAACAAACATATGATAGACCCCATATCATATCATGTGTCTGTTGGAAGGATATCCTACGTGATACTTGAATTCCCACTTATAAAATCCCGAAACTTTCTGGTTATGCAATCAGGCGTTGGGGATACAGGGGAAGCATAATATCTCACCCAAACTAACAATCCCTACATCTAGCTGTATCCATCCGTCAACACATAACCAAGAAACCTTCGAAAATCGTGTACCTCAACCTTCAAAAAGCATCCGTTATACGAGTTATGGCAATACTCCCGAACTCCCGCCCCAGTACTGGGTGGTGTCGAGGTTATCTCACCAACAATTGCATAAAAGAGATTTTCGATGTCGGCGAACTCATGTATTCTAGAACTGCAATGATAAAATTGTGAAGACAACACCTCGGAGCTCAACTCCTCGGGACACTGCCACAACCCCTAAATGTCAGGAGGCACCAAGAACAATGTTCTCGTCACAAGAATATCGGAATGATTCCAAGATACCCGCGTGATCCTAAATTTTTTTAGTGAAATTTGAGGAGAGGAAAGTCAAAACTTCTACATCAGGAGGCCTCACCTGAGCGACGAAGGGACTGAGGAGTAAAAAGAATCCTACTCTCCGATATATAAAATCCTAAGACTTAAAACATTTTGTTCTAGACTCAACAACGTCAGTGATTCGATCAAGCAGGGGGCTCCTAAGTCGGGACTGGCTCTGATTACCAACTTGTAATGCCCACAATGCGGCTATATCTCCCACGTGTCGAAGCACGACTTAGAGGCATAACCACATGGTGGTTTTGTCGCAAGAGGGGTAATCTTCACACAATCCCGTGTACTGAATAACAAAGGGATAAAGAATTGGTGTAGCGACCCGACCTCAAACGGCCAAGTCTCTGTGCTTCAGTGTCATCCCTGGATCGGTAATGCTGACACACACAGTACTCGAAGGATTTATAACAGAGTAGCAATCACACACTTATTACATCGAATGTCTCAAAAGAGAACTTATTACAATAATATGGCTTAATGCCATCTAATACGATAACAGCGGAAGGCTTGGAAGATAAAGTGAATCCATCAACTCCAACGACATAGCTGAGCTGCATGGCAACGACCTAACGAACCTTACTCCTCGTCTGAAAAGTCTGCAACATAATACGTTGCAGCCTGAAAACAGGTCAGCACATGGAATATGCTGGCAGTGTAACATAGTAGAACAAGAACATAATAATGCTATCACTACATGCATATATGGCTGGTGGAAAGCTCTACGGTTATAGTTTTTGCGAAAAGCCAATTTTTCCCTACAACAAAGGAATAAATTTTACTTTAACTATCATGGTGGTTGAAACATCGTTGAGAAGGTTCCTCCAACTCAACCCCAATTAAAAGTAATTATCAACCCAACAATATTAATTTAGAGTGATGAGATACATATGATAATCCAAATACTAGATACTCAAGATTTGTCCGTAACCGGGGACACGGCTAACCATGATTAGTTTGTACATTCTGCAGAGGTTTGCGCACTTTTCCCCACAAGACTCGATCGCCTCCATTGGATTTCCCGCACTACATGGTGTTTGAGAAACGGATGACCGAGACACAGTCTTTCAGAAACATTAACTCTCTACTCCGGGCAGACCATACCAAACCTATAACCCACTACCTGCTGATCCACCTCTTCAAGAGCTTCACGTAACTTACTCAACTATGGTAGAGCCCATAATAGCTTGTGGCTGCACACGGAAGTTTCTAGCATGAATCATCTCAGTTCCCTTTGAGCCTGGGTGGCGGTCCATAGGATAATCACACGGAACCCCGGGATTTCCAGAAAATACAGGCAACACTGGATTCTCCAGGTGCCTCAATCCACCCAGATGTGTATTTAAGTTGCCACCTTAAGTTGAGCCATTAATTAACAATCTCACATCTGTCATGGATTTCACTCACCCAAACCATGTCTACGAGCATAGCATAGCAATATAAGCAATACGTAGAAGTAACTCCCAAGGGTTTGAATATAACATGCCAATAGGTTCTACCTCATCAACTACTTCCCAACCCACATGTTAATGACATCCTAATCATGCAATGTTTGAGGATTGGAACTAATGCATAAAAACGGGGTATTGAAAGAGTATGATCAATGTGTTACTTGCCTTGCTGATGATCCGCGAAACCTAGGGACTCGAAGTAGCACACTTCGCACTCTAGGAATTCTATCGCAACAAACAGTAGCATACATAAGCAATCAAGCAAAGATGCATGGGCAAAACTCAAATAAGAAGATTTGACCAGAAAGTTCAACTTAAGAACTCTGGTTTGCAAAAGAATCAAATCAAACGGAGCAACGAAACTCAAACGGCGAAAGAAAACAAGATCCGTTTACTAGTCTGAACTAAAGTCAAATTTTACAGTACCAAAATCTTGTTCAAGTTGATTAAACAGAAAGAGGGTCTCGGGACGAAGATCTAGGCGCTTGAATCGCCTGATTCCGATAATCGAGCAAAAGGATAAACGGAAACGAAAATCGGATAAGAAATCGCGATCGGAAATAATCGCGGAAAAATCCAAGAAAAAGAAAACTGACGAACAGGCTAACGAATGAATGTTCGCTGTCTGCGTTTAACTAGAGAGAACCGTTCATTAAAACGAACGTTTGGATGGGCGTCCGTTAAATAGAAGAACCGGGAAAAACTGATGAACCAAAAAAAACCGAACTAGGGTTTTTTTTCTCAAAAAAACCGAATTGGTTTTCTAAAAAAAACCGGCGGCGGCAGATCGGCTCGGTACCTCGTCGGATCCGGCGGGGCTGGCGGCGGCGGGGCTCAGGCGGCGGCGGCTCG
>NC_041393.1:553278106-553282859 GCF_002162155.2 Triticum dicoccoides | reverse complement strand
GGCAGGCGGCGGCGGGGCTCGGCGGCGCGGGCTGCGGCGGTGGTGGTGGCGTGGCGGGGTGGGGGCGGCGCTATATAAAGGGGCGAGGGCGGTGGCTTGGGGGAGGGGCCAAGGCGGCGGCGAGGAGGAGTCCCGACCGGACTTCTCGTCCGAGTCGGCGGCGGCACGCGCGCGGTCTCCTCGGGAGAGACGGCGGCTGCGGGAGGTGGGCCGGCCCGGCTGGGTTTCGGCCCAGTCGGCGCCTGGAAGGTTTTTTTTAAATAGTTCCGCCGAACAGAAAAAATCCTAGAAAATAAAATAAAAATCCTAAAATGCCAAAACAAAATTGCCCCGTCTAAATAAAGTATTTAGAACGAGATGAACAGTTTCTTGCCTAAATGCAACATTGAAAAACGTGCAATTCTAATGCAAATAAAATAGGAATAACATCCGAATAAAACCAAATATTTGGTTTAAATATTTTTCCTCCAGTATTTCATTTATTTTGGAGAAGTCATATTATCTCCTCTCATATATTTTAATATGAACTACTTTCGGAGAGAAAAATAATTAAAACCAAAATCCTCGTTTCGTTATTTGATAAAAATCAAATATGGAAACCGGAAAATCCCCAACTCTCTCCGAGGGTCCTTGAGTTGCTTAGGATTTCGAGGATCGCGAAAAGAAAATGCAATAAAATATGATATGCATGAATAACCTATGTATAACATTCCAAATTGAAAATTTGGGATGTTACAGTTGGCTTACACTCGCCACTTCACACAAATAACAAGTAAACATACATCATCCGGAGTACAATCAAGGTCCGACTACGGAACCATAATAAGGGAAGACAACCCCAAATGCTAGATCCCTGATCGTCCCAACTAGGCACCACTACTGGTCAACCAGAGACGAAACATAGAAATGATCAAAGGTCCTCCTCGAGCTCCCACTGGAGCCTAGTTGTGTCACCTGCACTGGTATCATCGGCACCTGCAACTGTTTGGAAGTAACCGTGAGTCACGAGGACTCAGCAATCTCAAACCCGCGAGATCAAGACTATTTAAGCTTATGGGTAGGAGAAGGTAGTTAGGTGGAGCTGCAACAAGCACTAAGCATATATGGTGGCTAACATACGCAAATAAGAGCGAGAAGAGAAGCAACACAATGGTCAAGAACCTAGAAGTGATCAAGAAGTGATCCTGAAACTACTTACGTTCATACATAACACAAGACCGTGTTCACTTCCCGGACTCCGCCGAGAAGAGACCATCACGGCTACACACGCGGTTGATGTATTTTAATTAAGTCAAGTGTCAAGTGTCGGATGTGGGGTTCCGGCAAACCCTTAAGGTTCGAACACTAGGGTGCGCGCGAAGTCTTTCCCTCCTACCGATCTACACTCTACACTACTAGGGAAAAGTCTAGCAGCTGCGCGGGTTTGGGCCTATTAGTAGCGCGGGGACCGGCGCTACTAATAAGGCGCTACAGCTAACGTATAGCAGTAGCGCGGGTGCGACCCGCTCTACTACTACGTCCTTTAGCAGTAGCGCGGGTGCAAAACCGCGCTACTACTAATCTCTAATCTCGGATTTTTTTTTGAAATTTTTCGAATTTTTTTTTGATTTTTTTTCACTAATTTTCAAATTTCTGAATTATTTTAACCTCCAATCTCTAATCACCCCTCAGCGCTGCTCAATTTAATCTCTAATCATTCCAAATCATCTAACTTCCCGGACGGTCAACCATCCTCTCACTACTCCAGCCTGAGCACGCTTAACTTCCGGGTTCTATTCTCCCTTATTTCCAAGTCTGCACTTGTTGTTTTCTTGACAATAGTAAGATGTCAATCCTATTAACCTCAGGAATTTAGCTTGAGCATGAAGTCACACATTTCACTGTTTGAGTTTGAAACTAATATTCTAAAAATTTAGTAACACTAATATTTCTAGAATAATTAGTTTGACCATAGTTTGACCAGATTTGACCACAGTTTGACTATAGTTTGACCAGATTTGACCAAAATTCAAAAAACCTAAAATAATTATTTAGTAACACTAATATTCTTGAATAATTAGTTTGACCATAGTTTGACCAGATTCTTGAATAATTATTTAGTAACACTAATATTTTTTTTGAATTTTTTGCCTCCAGATCTTAAAAGCCCCGTAACTTTTTTCTGTTAGGTTTTTGAGGATTTTGAAAATGTTTAACGGGGTTCCCCCGGTTAAATTTGGATGTAACTTTTCGAGTAGATGATTTTTCATATAAAAAACTTTTTCATCCGAGTTAGTATTCAAAAGTTATGCCCATTTTACTAAATTCTAGAGAGATTTTGCAAATAAAGTCGAAATTCATATTTGTAAATTTTCCCAACAACTAGACCACATATCACATAGGAACCTTATTTTCTTTTATTTTTTTGACATTTTCATCATTTTCTTTTATTTTTTTTAAAACTGAAAAGGCGATCCACAGGGGGGGGGGGTAGAGTTTGAAAATGGGACCTTTAGTAGTAGCGCGGTTTTTTACCCCCTCGCTACTACTATGGTACCACTTAGTAGTAGCGAGGGCTAAAAACCAACGCTACTGCTATCAAACTTAGTAGTAGCGAGGTTTTAAAAACCCGCGCTACTACTATGGCATGTCCCGGGAGGCACGGTAGAGACCGCTTAGTAGTAGCGAGGTTTAAAACCCGCGCTACTGCTATCAAATTAGTAGTAGCGAGGTTTAAAAACCTGGGCTACTACTAAGTAGCAGTAGCGAGTGTTTTTAACCCTCGCTACTAGTAAGATTCTGTGTATAGACTTTTCCCTAGTAGTGCTAGCTTGCTAAGATCTTGCGGACGAACTCGACGAACTCGCAACACAGGAAGACACGGGGTTTATACTGGTTCGGGCCACCGATGTGGTGTAATACCCTACTCCAGTGTGGTGGTGGTGGATTGCCTCTTGGGCTGATGATGAACAGTACATGGGGAGAACAGCCTCCTGAGGTAGAGGTGTTCTTGTGCTTGTGAACTTGTGGCATGAGGATCCGATCAAGATGCCTCCTACTGTGGTGGCTAGTTCTACTTATAGAGGCCCTGGTCCTCTTCCCAAATAATGAGCGGGAAGGGAGCCAACAACGGCGGGAAAATTTGAAGGGACAACAAGTACAAGCTATCCTGACAAAAGCGGTCTTCGCCTGCGAAAAGCCCTAGGGTGGCGCCGTCTTGGGCTCCACAATGACCTCCGCCTTGCCGTCCTCCTAGTCTTGGTCTTGTTGCACCAATATGGCAACCTTTGCCTGATGCCTCGGTACTGTTCGCCTGCACTTGCCTCCTTAGCACCAAAGAGGAAATAAGGACGCCGCGCGCGCTGTCGCTCGCCTGGCACCCGCCTGGCGCCGTCCATCATGGCTCACGTCATGAGAGCCTCGTGAGGTTTTCCCCGCCTTGATATCTCCGCTCCTCGTGAGCCTGCCTGGCCAGGCCACTCCAGAGGAGGTCTTGTGTCATCCGCCTCGCGAGGCTTGGCCCCTCGCGAGGGTCTAGGATGCCTTGTTGATGAAGATGGGTCGTACAGGCCTGCTAACTGCTACCTCTTGAGCAATGCGTTGGATTTCCCCAAAGAGGAGAGGATGATGCAGCAAAGTAGCATAAGTATTTCCCTCAGTTTTTGGGAACCAAGGTATCAATCCAGTAGGAGCCTACGCGAGAGTCCCTCATACCTACACAAATAAACAAACTCCTCGCAACCAACGCGATAAAGGGGTTGTCAATCCCTCACGGCCACTTGCAAAGATTAAAACTGATAGGGATGATAGATAATATTTTTGGTATTTTTATGATAAAGATGCAAAGTAAAATAAAAGGCAAAAAGAATAATAAAGTGTTGGAAGATTAATATGATAGAAAATAGACCCGGTCCCATAGGTTTCACTAGTGGCTTCTCTCAAGAGCATACATATTCTACGGTGGGTGAACAAATTACTGTTGAGCAATTGACAGAATTGAGCATAGTTATGAGAATATCTAGGTATGATCATGTATATAGGCATCACGTCTGTGACAAGTAGACCGACTCCTGCCTGCATCTACTACTATTACTCCAATCATCGACCGCTATCCAGCATGCATCTAGAGTATTAAGTTAATGAAAACAGAGTAACGCCTTAAGCAAGATGACATGATGTAGAGGGATAAATTCATGCAATATGATAAAAACCCCATCTTGTTACCCTCGATGGAAACAATACTATACGTGCCTTGATGCCCCTAGTGTCACTGGTAAAGGACACCGCAAGATTGAACCCAAAGCTAAGCACTTCTCCCATTGCAAGAAAGATCAATCTAGTAGGCCAAACAAAACCGAAAATTCGAAGAGACTTGCAAAGATAACAAATCATACATAAAAGAATTCAGAGAAGAATCAGATATTGTTCATAGATAATCTTGATCATAAACCCACAACTCATCGGTCTCAACAAACACACAGCAAAAGAAGATTACATCGAATAGATCTCCACAAGAGAGGGGGATAACTTTGTATTGAGATCCAAAAAGAGAGAACAAGCCATCTAGCTAATAACTATGGACCCGTAGGTCTGAAAGTAAACTACTCACACATCATTGGAGGGGCTATGGTGATGTAGAAGCCCTCCGTGATCAATGTCCCCTCCGGCGGAGCTCCGGAAAAGGCCCCAAGATGGGATCTCGTGGATATAGAAGGTTGCGGCGGTGGAATTAGGGTTTTGGATCCGTATCTGGTTGTTTGGGGCTACGTAGGTA
>NC_041393.1:553260251-553277988 GCF_002162155.2 Triticum dicoccoides | reverse complement strand
TGGCTTCCTGGAAGCTTCTCTTACGTAGGGTCCAAGTCTCCTGGATTTCACTCATTCCAAAAATCACGTTCCCGAAGGTTTCATTCCGTTTGGACTCCGCTTGATATCTTTTTTCCTTCGAAACCCTAAAACAGGCAAAAAATAGCAATTTGGGCTGGGCCTCTGGTTAATACGTTAGTCCCAAAAATAATATAAAAGTGTATAATAAAGCCCAATAATCATTCTAAATAGTATATAATATAGCATGAAGCAATCAAAAATTATAGATACGTTGGAGACGTATCAGGCATCCCCAAGCTTAATTCCTGCTTGTCCTCGAGGAGGTAAATGATAAAAACAGAATTTTTGATGCGGAATGCTACTTGGCATAATTTTTTTATGTAACCCTCTTAATTGTGGTATGAATATTCAGATCCGAAAGATTCAAGATAAAAGTTTAATATTGACATAAAAGTAATAATACTTCAAGCATACTAACTAAGCAATCATGTCTTATCAAAATAGCATAGCCAAAGAAAGTTCATCCCTACAAAATCATATAGTTTAGTCATGCTCCATCTTCGTCACACAAAATGCTATCCTCATGCACAACTCCGATGACAAGCCAAGCAATTGTTTCATACTCTAATAATGTCAAACTCATAAACCTTCATGCAATACATGAGCGCGAGCCATGGATATAGCACTATGGTGGAATAGAATAATGATGGGGGTTATGTGAAGAAGACAAAGAAGGAGAAAGTCTCACACCAACGAGGATAATCAACGGGCTATGGAGATGCCCATCAATTGATGTTAATGTGAGGAGTAGGGATTGCCATGCAACGGATGCACTAGAGCTATAAATGTATGAAAGCTCAACAAAAGAAACTAAGTGGGTGTGCATCCAACTTGCTTGCTCACGAAGACCTAGGGCATTTGAGGAAGCCCATCGTTGGAATATAGAAGCCAAGTTCTATAATGAAAAATTCCCACTAGTATATGAAAGTGACAAATCATAAGACTTTCTACCATGAAGAACATGGTGCAACTTTGAAGCACAAGTATGGTCAAAGGATAGTAACATTGCCCCTTCTCTCTTTTTCTCTCATTTTTTTGGGCCTTTTTTTCTTTTGGCCTTTCTCTTATTTTTTTATTTGTTCCTCACTGGGGCAATGCTCTAATAATGATGATCATCACACTTCTATTTATTTACAACTCAATGATTACAACTCGATACTAGAACAAAGATATGACTCTATATGAATGCCTCCAGCGGTGTACCGGGATATGCAATGAATTAAGAGTGACATGTATGAAAGAATTATGAACAGTGGCTTTGCCACAAATACTATGTCAACTACATGATCATGATAGCAATATGACAATGATGAATGTGTCATGAAGAACGGAATGGTGGAAAGTTGCATGGCAATATATCTCGGAATGGCTATGGAAATGCCATAATAGGTAGGTATGGTGGCTGTTTTGAGGAATATATAAGGAGGTTTATGTGTGATAGAGCGTATCGTATCACGGGGTTTGGATGCACCGGCAAAGTTTGCACCAACTCGCAATGTGAGAAAGGGCAATGCACGGTACCGAAGAGGCTAGCAATGATGGAAGGGTGAGTGTGCGTATAATCCATGGACTCAACATTAGTCATAAAGAACTCATATACTTATTGCAAAAATCTACAAGTCATCAAAAACAAAGTATTACGCGCATGCTCCTATGGGTATAGATTGGTAGGAAAAGACCATCGCTCGTCCCCGACCGCCATTCATAAGGAGGACAATCAAATAATATCTCATGCTTCAAATTTGTTACATAACGTTTACCATACGTGCATGCTACGGGATTTACAAACTTCAACACAAGTATTTCTCAATTTCATAACCACTCAACTAGCATAACTTTAATATCACTACCTCCATATCTCAAAACAATCATCAAGCTTCTCTTAGTATTCAACACACTCATAAGAAAGTTTTTCCTTCGTTTATTAGCATAATTTTCCAATCTAAGCAAATTACCATGCTGTTTTTTAGGACTCTCAAAATAATATAAGTGAGGTGTGAGAGAATAATAGTTTCTATAAAACAAATTCACCACTGTGCTCTAAAGATATAAGTTAAGAACTAGAGCAAAAACTATAAAGCTCAAAAGATATAAGTGAAGCACATAGAGCAAAACTATATAGCTCAAAAGATATAAGTGAAGCACATGGAGTATTATATCAAATTCCAATTCATGTATGGCTCTGTCAAAAGGTGTGTACAGCAAGGATGATTGTGGTAAACTAAAAAGCAAAGACTCAAATCATACAAGATGCTCCAAGCAAAACACTTATCATGTGGTGAATAAAAATATAGCTCCAAGTAAAGTTACCAATGGAAGTAGACAAAAGAGGGATGCCTTCCGAGGCATCCCCAAGCTTTGCCTTTTTGGTGTCCTTAGATTATCTTGGGGTGCCATGGGCATCCCCAAGCTTAGGCTCTTGCCACTCCTTGTTCCATAATCCATCAAATCTTTACCCCAAAACTTGAAAACTTCACAACACAAAACTCAGCAGAAAATCTCATGAGCTCCGTTAGCGAAAGAAAACAAAACACCACTTCAAGGTACTGTAATGAACTCATTCTTTATTTATATTGGTGTTAAACCTACTGTATTCCAACTTATTATGGTTTATAAACTATTTTACTATCCATAGATTCATCAAAATAAGCAAACAACGCACGAAAAACAGAATCTGTCAAAAACAGAACAGTCTGTAGTAATCTGTAACTAACGTAAACGTCTGGAACCCAAACAATTCTACCAAAATAGGACTATCTAGATAAATTTTTTATTGATCAGCAGCAATTAGAATCAGTATTTTCTCACGTTATGGTGATTTTTAACAATTCGGGCACTGAGCGCAAAGTTTCTGCAAATTACAACAAGATCAAATAACTCTTATTCCAAGAAGATCCCATAGGTTTAACTTGGCACAAACACTAATTTAAGCATAAAAACACATCTAACCAGAGACTAAATAAAATTTATTACTACTAAACAGAAACAAAAAGCAAAAAAATAAAATAAAATTGGGTTGCCTCCCAACAAGCGCTATCGTTTAACGCCCCTAGCTAGGCATAAAGATACAGATAGATCTAGGTATTGCCATCTTTGGTAGGCAATCCATAAGTGGATCTCATAATAGATTCATAAGGTAATTTTATTTTATTTCTAGGGAAGTGTTCCATGCCTTTCCTTAACAGAAATTGGAATCTAATATTCTCTTCTTTCATATCAATAATTGCACCAATCGTTCTAAGAAACGGTCTACCAAGAATAATGGGACATGAAGAATTGCAATCAATATCAAGAACAATAAAATACACGGGCACATAATTCCTATTTGCAACAATGAGAACATGATTAATCCTTCCAATAGGTTTTTTAATAGTAGAATCCGCAAGGTACAAATTTAGAGAGCAATCTTCAAATTCGTAGAAACCTAGAATATCACATAAAGTTTTGGGAATCGTGGAAACACTAGCACCTAAATCACACAAGGCATAGAACTCATGATCTTTAATTTTAACTTTAATAGTAGGTTCCCACTCATCATAAAGTTTTCTAGTGATAGAAACTTCTAATTCAAGTTTTTCTTCATAAGATTGCATCAAATCATCAACGATATGTTTGGTAAATGCTTTATTTTGACTATAAGGATGAGGAGAATTTAGCATGGATTGCAACAAGGAAATACAATCAATTAAGGAACAACTTTCATAATTAAATTCCTTGAAATCCAAAATAGTGGGTTTAGCAACATCTAGGGTTTTACTTTCTTCGTTCCCACTTTTATTAATTTCATCTTCAAGATCTAAAAACTCCGAATTTTTGGAACGCCTTCTAGGTAGAGGTAGATCATATTTAGTCCCATCATTATCAAGATTCATATTGCAAAACAATGATTTAATAGGGGACACCTCAATAAGTTTTAGATCTTCATCTTTATTTTCATACGGATTGGAAGAACACGCTTTAATAAAGGCATCTTTTGTAGCACGCATCCTAGCGGTTCTTTCCTTGCACTCATCAATGGAAATTCTCATGGCTTTGAGCGACTCATTGATATCATGCTTAGGAGGAATAGATCTAATATTTAAAGAATCAACATCAAGAGAAATTCTATCAACGTTCCTAGCCAATTCATCAACTTTAAGCAATTTCTCTTCAAGCAAAGCATTAAAATTCTTTTGCGAATTTATAAAATCTTTAACACTAGTCTCAAATTCAGAGGGCATCTTATTAAAATTTCCATATGAGTTGTTGTAGGAATTTCCATAATTATTAGAAGGATTACTAGGATAAGGCCTAGGATTAAAATTCCCTCTATACGCGTTGTTACCAAAATTATTCCTACCAACAAAATTCACATCCATAGATTCATTATTATTCTCAATCAAAGTAGACAAAGGCATATCATTAGGATCAGAAGAAACACTCTTAGTAGCAAATAATTTCATAAGTTCATCCATCTTTCCACTCAAAACATTAATTTCTTCTATCGCATGCACTTCTTTATTAGTAGATCTTTCAGTGTGCCATTGAGAATAATTAACCATAATATTATCTAGGAGTTTAGTAGCGTCTCCTAAAGTGATTTCCATAAAAGTGCCCCCCGCGGTCGAATCCAAAAGATTTCTAGAAGCAAAATTCAATCCTGCATAAAATTTTTGTATAATCATCCACAAGTTCAAACCATGAGTAGGACAATTACATATCATTAGTTTCATTCTCTCCCAAGCTTGTGCAACATGTTCATGATCAAGTTGCTTAAAATTCATAATATCGTTTCTAAGAGAGATGATCTTAGCGGGAGGAAAATATTTAGAGATAAAAGCATCCTTGCACTTGTTCCAAGAATCAATACTATTTTTAGGCAAAGACGAAAACCAAGCTTTAGCACGATCTCTAAGAAAAAAAGGAAATAGCTTCAATTTAACAATATCATTATCAACATCTTTCTGCTTTTGCATATCACACAAATCAACGAAGCTATTTAGATGAGTAGCAACATCTTCACTAGGAAGGCCGGCGAACTGATCTTTCATAACAAGATTCAACAAAGCAGCATTGATTTCACAAGATTCAGTATTGGTAAGAGGAGCAATCGGAGTGCTAAGGAAATCATTATTGTTGTTATTGCTAAAGTCACACAATTTGGTATTATCTTGAGCCATTGTGACAAGCAAACAATCCAACACACGAGCAAACAAAAAGCAAGCGAGAGAAAGAGGAGGAAGAAAGGAGAGGAGGAAAAAGAGGGCGAATAAAATGGCAAAGGTGAAGTGGGGGAGAGGAAAACGAGAGGCAAATGGCAAATAATGTAATGCGGGAGATGAGATGGTGATGGGTACTTGGTATGTAGACTTTTTGTGTAGATCACCCCGGCAATGGCGCCAGAAATACTTACGCTACTTTCCTGCATCATCCTCTCCTCTTCGGGGAAATTCAACGCAGTGCTCAAGAGGTAGCAAGAAGAATTTCTGGCGCCGTTTCCGGGGATCGAACCCGGGTCACCCGCGTGACAGGCGGGAATACTACCACTATACTTACCGCCGGAGGAGAAATTCTTCTTGCTACCTCTTGAGCACTGCGTTGGATTTCCCCGAAGAGGAGAGGATGATGCAGCCAAGTAGCGCAAGTATTTCCCTCAGTTTTTGAGAACCCAGGTATCAATTTAGTAGGAGACTACACGAGAGTCCCTCGTACCTACACAAATAAACAAACTCCTCGCAACCAACACGATAAAGGGGTTGTCAATCCCTTCACGGCCACTTGCAAAGATTAAAACTGATAGGGATGATAGATAATATTTTTGGTATTTTTATGATAAAGATGCAAAGTAAAATAAAAGGCAAAAAGAATAATAAAGTGTTGGAAGATTAATATGATAGAAAATAGACCCGGGGCCATAGGTTTCACTAGTGGCTTCTCTCAAGAGCATAAGTATTCTACGGTGGGTGAACAAATTACTGTTGAGCAATTGGCAGAAATGAGCATAGTTATGAGAATATCTAGGTATGATCATGTATATAGGCATCGCGTCCATGACAAGTAGACCGACTCCTGCCTGCATCTACTACTATTACTCCACTCATCGACTGCTATCCAGCATGCATCTAGAGTATTAAGTGAATGAAAACAGAGTAACGTCTTAAGCAAGATGACATGATGTAGAGGGATAAATTCATGCAATATGATAAAACCCCATCTTGTTATCCTCGATGGCAACAATACTATACGTGCCTTGCTGCCCCTACTGTCACTGGGAAAGGACACCGCAAGATTGAACCCAAAGCTAAGCACTTCTCCCATTGCAAGAAAGATCAATCTAGTAGGCCAAACTAAACCGAAAATTCGAAGAGACTTGCAAAGATAACCAATCATAAATAAAAGAATTCAGAGAAGAATCAAATATTGTTCATAGATAATCTTGATCATAAACCCACAATTCATCGGTCTCAACAAACACATCGCAAAAGAAGATTACATCGAATAGATCTCCACAAGAGAGGGGGAGAACTTTGTATTGAGATCCAAAAAGAGAGAAGAAGCCATCTAGCTAATAACTATGGACCCGTAGGTCTGAAAGTAAACTACTCACACATCATCGGAGGGGCTATGGTGATGTAGAAGCCCACCATGATCAATGCCCCCTCCGGCGGAGCTCCGGAAAAGGCCCCAAGATGGGATCTCGTGGATACAGAAGGTTGCGGCGGTGGAATTAGGGTTTTGGCTCCGTATCTGGTCGTTTGGGGGTACGTAGGTATATATAGGAGGAAGAAGTACGTCGGTGGAGCGTCGTGGGGTCCACGAGGGTGGGGGGCGTGCCTGGGGGGTAGGGCGCGCCCCCTACCTCGTGGCTTCCTGGAAGCTTCTCTTACGTAGGGTCCAAGTCTCCTGGATTGCATTCGTTGCAAAAATCATGTACCCGAAGGTTTCATTCCGTTTGGACTCCGTTTGATATCTTTTTCCATCAAAACCCTAAAACAGGCAAAAAAATAGCAATTTGGGTTGGGCCTCCGGTTAATAGGTTAGTCCCAAAAATAATATAAAAGTGTATAATTAAGCCCAATAATCATTCTAAACAGTATATAATATAGCATGAAGCAATCAAAAATTATAGATACGTTGGAGATGTATCACTTAGCCACGCCGCGGGCCGCAAGCAGGCAAGTCTGGGGACCCTCATTCCCAGAACGCCGACAGTAGCCCCCGGGCCCAAGGTGCGCTCGGGCTTGGCTTCGCGGCGAAGCCAAGGGTCAAGTGCGGAGCACCGCGGGCCCCAAAAGCCCGCGGCCTTGGTCGACGCGTGGCGGTTGATTGGACGTGGGCGTCTCCACTTCCCCATGCTGCCTCAGTAACTGCACGACTTGACAAGTCCCTGCGACATGCAAGGAAAACCATTATTACCAGCGATCGTGGGGGACGCCGATTGGCCTTCTCTTGCTATAAATGGGGAAAGGGGCAGAGCCCCCATTGCCCATCTTTTCCTTGCTTGCTCGCTTCTTCCTCCTCGCTCTATTGCTGATAACAATGGCGCCTATCAGAAGGATTTCTGCTGAAGAGAAAGGGAAAGCTCCCCATGACGATCCGGTGCCACTTCCGCCGAAGAAAAGGTCGATCCACTGCCGTGATGAAGCGGCGATGCAAGTGGTGTCGAGGCCTTGGTGCGAGCAACCTCCTCTAGGGTACCCGTTGCCCTTGTGCGCTCGAGCCAAGGGCTTAGGATAGCAGGGCGACGCGCAGCGCGGCTTGCGCCGGGCCCGTGGCCGCCGTGCCGAGGCGCGCGCTGTCGCCCCTGGAACCCATGCCTCAGGTTCCTCATGCGAACTTGTGCTTTGGGCGCTGATGCCCCCGCGCTCCTGGATTTGCTTCCCGCAGTTCTTCTCCGACATGTTGCCGCCGAGGGGGCCACTTGAGCTCTGGCTGCAGCATGCCGACTGCGACGCCCCGGCGACTGGAGCAGAGGTCAATGTGATCTCCTCTGGCAAGATCTTCATGATGCGCGGCTGGGGCGAAGTCGCGCAGGTTTGTCGCGCGAGGGGCGCCCTCGCGATCCACTTCGAGCTTGACGGTGCATCCACGCTCTTCTTCAAGGTCTTCGATGCAGAAGGCCACTGCCTAGAGTGCTGCCCTGAGGGTAGGCGTCTGGACGTTGCGTGCCCAGCTTGCGACTCCTCCGGTAGTGATTCTTGGGTGTCCAGCAGTTCTCCCAAGCTCTAGGAGACTCTGGAGACGAGCGACGACAGCTATGCGCCTCCGAGCTCTCGTCGTGCTCGGAGCAGGGCCGTGGCGCCCAGTCGCCGCTGATCTAGATGGGGTTGGCACCGGCCTCACGTGGCCCACGGTTGATGATGGCATCCACCGCTAAAGGGTGTAGATAGGGCCCCCCTTAGTGTCAGTTACTGTTTCCTGCGGAGAATCATGAATTACCCCGTGGGGGCATGTAAGGATCTGCAATGTCTTTGGCGTTTACCTTCCTTGTTTATGAAAACCCAGCGAATGTGTGTCCCGTTAAGGCTCGGTCCCCCCTTTCTCTCCTCACGATAGCTTGTTGCTCTATGCTGACGGGTCCCGGTCCCAAGGCGGCTACAAC
Organism: Triticum dicoccoides; assembly: GCF_002162155.2. Lineage (NCBI taxonomy): Eukaryota > Viridiplantae > Streptophyta > Magnoliopsida > Poales > Poaceae > Triticum > Triticum dicoccoides. Next base: position 553,269,347 of record NC_041393.1, on the reverse strand, counting down.
CGTCGCTGGTATGCCAGGTCGCGTGCCATGGACAAGGCCAGGAGGTGCGCGGCCCGAGGTCCAGTAAGAGCCCCTGAGGCGCGATGCTCAGGAGGTCCCCCTTAGCACCCAAGCGGGCATGGTAAGGCAAGAGAGGAAGATGACTTGGCCGCAACGAGGTCGCGGTATGGTGTTAGGGACCATTAGGCTCAAATGTTCAGCGACTTATCTTGCTGACTTTGCGGCGATTCTGGATGTTGCGCAAAGGCTGCGCGCCAACTGGTGCGGTATAGCCAGGCCGGCCCGTTCGGTTTCTCCTTCTCTCAAGTTCTCCCTAGTGCTCTTCGTCCTCAGTCCCGGCCCTCGAGCGAACTCACCTACCGCTGGTATGCCAGGTCGCGATGCCGTGGTCAAGGCCAGGGGGTGAGGGCTGGAGAGCCAGTAAGAGCTCCCGAGTCGCGATGCTCAGGAGCCCCCCTTTTAATGTGCAAGCGGGTTGCATGAGAGAAAGAAGACCCGTGGTGCCGCCTGCTATTCCTCCCACGGGATCCCTGTGAGTCAGCATGCGAGGAAACATGGTCTGCCATTGCAGCTGTCAGCCTGCCTTTGGTTGCTCTGGGTGAGGTGAAGGCACCGAGGGCCTGGTGAGGTGACGTGCACGGCGCGTGTCATGAGCCAGAGATCGACCACTCAGATTTGTCGGTCGTGGCAGTGACTGACCCATGCACCAGCGCCGTGCCTGTGCGGAGCACCCGGGGGAGGCGATGATCAGGCAGGTGGCAGTAGTTGGCAAATTAAGCATGGAATGCAGGTCAACTTAGGTAAATGCAGGAAGATACATGCCACTGGGACTGGCCCGAGCGGCTTGGGGATGATGTAGCCCGTGGGGCGCCCCCAACAAGGTAAGCTAAAGCCTTAAGCAGAAGGGATACATGCCACAGGGACGGACCCATGTGGCCTGGGAATAATGCAGCCCGAGGGGCGCTCCCAGCTTAAACAAACTTGGAAGATGTCACCTGGTTCTGTAGACGAAGTAGAGTTGGTGTAGCTGAACCCACGCGTTGAAGGAGCGGCTCCTCATGAGCCACCGGGACCCTGAGCCTCGGGAGGCTCTGGGGGTTCAGGTGGTTCCCTGAGGACCGTCTCCATCTCCTCCAGGACGGCGTGGCGCCTGGCCTCCTGAGCCGCCAAGACACGCCGCATGTCGCATTGATGGACCGAAGCCACGCTCGGCAAGCCGAAGGGCATGCGAACGTAGCTGTGAGGCGGGCCCTCGCAGCGGCCCACACGCGAAGGCCAGAGAGGTTCCTGAGATGCGGCCTTGTTGAGCCCGGGGACGTCGATGCAGACACGCAGCCCAGCATCCTCGCCAGGATGCGGAGCTACGCCTCGTGAGCGGCTGTCGCCGCGCATGGATCTCGCTTCTTGCAGTTCCTGAGTGGTCTTGTTGATGAACTCCCGAGTGGTGGGCACTCCTTGCCCCGTGCTCTCCTGAGGAAGGTCTGCCGCGAAGAACGCTTCCAAGTGGTGCCCAAGTGCCTCCCTAGTGAGGTTGGCAAGGTCTGAGGCTCTCCAGGAGAGAGCCCCCGAGCCCTGCCTGAGGAGGGCACCGGGCGCGCCTTCCTATGCGACAGAGGGAGGCACCCCTAGGGCGGGCGCTGATCCTGACGAGGCCCCTGATGCTGTGCCATCTTCCCCGGGTCCTGCGCGGCGCGACAACTTCTTCCAGGGGATGTTCTCCGGAGGTCCTTCACTTCTGCTGTCGGGGTTGTCGATTGCTGTGGCTTGGAAGGCGCACTCAAGGGAGCACACCGCATCCCTCTCCTCACATGGGACCGTGATGATTCCTCCGCTTCCCGGCATCTTGAGAACATTGTAGCCGTGGTGAGTGATTGCCATGAACTTTGCCAGGGCTGGATACCCGAGGATGGCATTGTACGGCAGGCTGATGTGCGCGGCGTCGAAGTCGATGAGCTCGGTGCGGTAGTTCGTCCGCTCCCCGAAGGTGACCGGCAGGCGGACCTGTCCTATTGGTGTGGTGGAACCGTCGGTCACTCCTGAGAAAAGATTGGTTGGCTGGAGCTGCTCATAGGGCACTTGGAGGTTGTCGAACGTGTTGACGGATAGGACGTTGAGCCCTGTGCCACCATCGATGAGAGTCTTGGTGACTTGCACATTGCTGATGATTGGGGAGCACAACATAGGGAGTGCGCCAGCGGTGGCTGCGCACTTGAGCTGGTCTGCCGAGTTGAAGGTGATGGCGCATTGGGACCACCTGAGTGGGCGCGTGGCCTCGAGCTTGGGGAGCGCCGCGTTCACCTCGCGAGCGAACTGTTTGAAGATGCGCTGAGAGGCTGGGGCCTGCGCTCCGCCCAAGATGCAAGTGATCGCATGCGGCTCCTGGAAGCCAGCAGCCCCCTCGTCCTGGTGGTGGTCGTTGTTCCTTCTTGACGGCGGCAATGGGGGAAGACCGGTGTTGCCATGGGGGCGTCCTCGCGAGGTGGGTCCCTCCAGGCGCCCTCGCGAGGTTGGTCCTGCCAGCAGTCCTCGCGAGGCTGGTCGCGCCACTCCTGGCGTGGACCACGATCTTCCCAGCGCCCGCCTCTACGTCCTCCTCCGCGGCCGTAGCCCCGGTCATTGCGTTCGGGGCGTCGACTGTAGTGTCCTTCCCGTAGGGCTCTGAGCTCTTGGCAGTCGCTGGTGTTGTGGGTGTTCAGGTTGTGGAAGGCGCAGAACGGTCGGCCATGACGACTCAGGCTGATCTCTGCCTCGCTTGGTGTCGGGCTCCGCTGCGAGCACTACTGCCTCTTTGCGCTTCACGTCCTTGGCCTTAGCCTTCTTCTCCTCCACTCCGGCAGCTGGCAGCTCAAGGAGAGAGAGGCGCCCCTCTTCAGCTCTTGCGCACTTGGTCGCCAGGTTGAACAGCTCCTGAGATGTGAGAAGCTCCTCGTGGATTGCCAGCTCTTCTTTCATCTTAACGTCACGGACGCCGTCTGAGAACACGGAGATGATGGCTTCGTCCGTGACCCTGGGGATCTTGAGGCGGGTGCTGTTGAAGCGCTGGATGTACTTCTGGAGGGTTTCCCCTGGCTGTTGCTTGATGCAACGCAGGTCGCCCGCGGCCGGTGGACGGTCGCGAGTGCCCTGGAAGTTGGCAACGAAGCGGTCGCGCATCTCGTCCCAGGAGGAGATAGAGCCGTGCTGCAGGTTCAGGAGCCAGGAGCGGGCCCTATCCTTGAGAGCCATGGGAAACCAGTTCGCCATGACTTTCTCGTCGCCGTTGGCCACTTTGATGCTCAGCCCATAGAGCTGCAGGAACTCCGCGGGGTCGGTGGTGCCGTCATAGCGTGGAGGCAGGTCTAGCTTGAACTTGCCTGGCCAGGCGACGCTATGTAGCTCGGGGGTGAAGGCGCGGCAACCGGCCGTGGTCGCCGGCGCCCGCTTCTGTGGGGGAGTTTGATCTTGGCGAGGTCCGCGCTGCGCCATCGCTGGAGGAGCGTGGTCTTGACAAGCTGGCGCGGGGAGCGCTGGTGCAGCTTCTCGTGGCCGCGGGATTTCTTGGCAGCTTCTTTCTTCACGCGCGGGTGCCGGGCGCGGCGGATCACGCCGCGGGGGCGCGCGCCTTGGTGCCAAGGCACCGTCTTGGGGCTGAGGTGGAGGAGGCATGCTACGAGCCCCGTCGCCCGCGGCTGGTTGAGGAGGAGGAAGAGAGCGGGACGACGCTATGGAGCCCCTTGCGGTGCGGACGAGCTCGGCGACACGGTCGAGCCACTCCTCATAGAGGTCGTCGACGGGGCGGCAACGCAGGAGCTCGTTCACCACGAGGAGCGCGGCTCGTGCCTCCATGGGAGCGCGATGCGCATGAGACGAAGAACCAGCAGGGGTGAGTGATGGGGTAGCGGTGCGGCCGTCCTACCGCGCCGAAGGATGCAGCGAGGACGTCTGCTGCTCATTCCCCGCCAGGCCGGTGGCTGCGTTGGCGGTGGGAGACGGAGAGCAACGAGGTGGCCCGCCTACTGGAGCCGTCTGGGCGACGTGGACGGAGAGGGCAGCCCGACGCTCAGTTTGAGCACGACGAGCGTCCGCTAGGGAAGCGACGGAGCGATGGAGCAATGAACCGACGGAAGGGGAAACTACGGCGCACCCCTACCTGGCGCGCCAAATGTCGGATGTGGGGTTCTGGGAAACCCTTAAGGTTCGAACACTGGGGTGCGCGCGAAGTCTTTCCCTCCTACCTATCTACGCTCTAGCTCGCTAAGATCTTGCGGACGAACTCGACGAATTCGCAACACAGGAAGGCACGGGGTTTATACTGGTTTGGGCCACCGATGTGGTGTAATACCCTACTCCAGTGTGGTGGTGGTGCATTGCCTCTTGGGCTGATGATGAATAGTACAAGGGGAGAATAGCCTCCTGAGGTAGAGGTGTTCTTGTGCTTGTGAACTTGTGGCATGAGGATCCGATCAAGATGCCTCCTACTGTGGTGGCTAGTTCTACTTATAGAGGCCCTGGTCCTCTTCCCAAAGAATGAGCAGGAAGGGAGCCAACAATGGCGGGCAAATTTGAAGGGGGACAGCTAGTACAAGCTATCCTGACAAAAGCGGTCTTCGCCTGCGAAAAGCCCTAGGGTGACGCCGTCTTGGGCTCCACAATGACCTCCGCCTTGCCGTCCTCCTGGTCTTGGTCTTGTTGCACCAATATGGCAACCTTTGCCTGATGCCTCGGCACTCTTCGTCTGCGCTTGCCTCCTTAGCACCAAAGAGCAAATAAGAACGCCGCGCGCGCTGTCGCTCGCCTGGCACCCGCCTGGCGCCGTCCGTCATGGCTCATGTCACGAGAGCCTTGTGAGGTTTGCCCCGCCTTGGTATCTCCGCTCCTCGTGAGCCTACCTGGCCAGGCCACTCCAGAGGAGGTCTTGTGTCGTCCTCCTCACGAGGCTTGGCCCCTCGCGAGGGTCTAGGATGCCTTGTTGATGAAGATGGGCCGTACAGGCCTGCTAACTTAGCCACGCCGCGGGCCGCAGGCCGCAGGCAGGCAAGTTTGGGGACCCCCGTTCCCAGAACGCCGACATCAAGTTCTCTACAACCGGACATTAACAAATTCCCATCTGCCACATAACCGCGGGCACGGCTTTCAAAAGTTTATACCCTGCAGGGATGTCCCAACTTAGCCCATCACAAGCTCTCATGGTTAACGAAGGATATTCCTTCTCCCAGGAAGACCCGATCAGGCTCGGAATCCCGGTGACAAGACTTTTCGACAATGGTAAAACAAGACCAGCAAAGCCACCTGATGTGCCAACAATCCCGATAGGAGTCGCATGTATCTTGTTCTCAGGGCAACACTGGATGAGATAGGCTATGAGTAAAACCAGATCTCGAGTTTCCCCGAGGTGGCCCCGCAGGCGGCTCGGTTCGGACCAACACTTAGAGAAGCACTAGCCCGGGGGGGGGGGGGTAAAATAAAGATGACCCTCGGGTTAATTACTCCCAAGGGAAAGTTAATAGGTTGTTAGGCAAATGTAAAAACCGAGGTTGGGCCTTGCTGGAGGAGTTTCATTCAAAGCAAGCTGTCAAGGGGTTCCCATAACACCCAACCGTGTAAGGAACACAAAATCAAGGAACATAACACCGGTATGAGGGAAACTAGGGCGGCAAGAGTGGAACAAAACACCAGGCAAAAGGCCGAGACTTCCACCCTTTACCAAGTATATAGATGCATTAATTTAAATAAGAGATATTGTGATATCCCATCATAAACATGTTCCAACATGGAGGAATCTTCAACTTCACCTGCAACTAACAACACTATGCATTTTTCTACCACATTTACATATAAAGTTTATTAAAAATGGAGCTACAGTTATTTAGTTATGAAATAAATCATTTTAGCATGTTATTTAAGAAAATTAAAACAAACAACAGTTTAAACATTTTAAACATGGATGAAAGTTGCATATTATGAAACTAGATGAGAATCTAAGCATTTTAGATATATGACATGATCTATTTGGATGCATGGATATTTAGTTATACACAAATCAAAATGATGGCATCTCTAAAATTATGCAAAAGAAAATAAAACAACAGGGGAACACGGGCTGAGCCAGCCACTGTCAATGATGAGGGGGCCCGGGGTGCTGAGGTGGTAGGAGTGTGTGTGTGGGGAGGGGTGTGTGTGGACAGAGAGAAAGACGAGTGCGGTCCCACTGTCATAGATGCCAAAATGGTAAAAATTGGGCATTTCACAACTGGCCCGATGGGGATTCGAACCTGTGTTTGTAAGGTAAGTGGGAGAGGTTTCAACCACTAGGCTAGGATCGGGTGTTTGGCGGGCTGGGCTGTGGTGATGCTTTTGCTGCGCGCGGCTGGGCTGGGCTCCTTGCTGCTGGGCTGCCAATGCTTCTTCCTTTTGTTTTCATTAATTCCTTCAGACAGGAAATAATCACAGAAAAGAACAGAGAGTATGGAGAAGGTAGAAGCAAGGATGAGAATTAATATGAGCTCCTGGAGATATGCACCATTTGAATAAATTGCTTTGGCCATTTTTTAGAGGTAGAAAAATAAACCAAGTTTGAATTAAATTCAAACTTGAGTCATTTTTGAACCCAACCAAATCATCTTCAAATGAGCTGAAGCTTGACAGAAAGGTTAAATGAAACATGTTGGATTTATAGGGAAAGAGTGAACATTATTTGAGGCAGGAAAATGTCACTCGAGTAAAAGGCTAGAATTTAGAAGAAAGGAAGAAGGAGATGGGGTTTGCTTGGAGATGGATTAACTTGAAGGGTGAAGATGCCAACAGCAACGGAGATGAAGATAAAGAGATCACACCAAGACATACACAAATAAAATGCACATGCAACAACAAGCAAGATGATCATGATGCAATGCAAAATATGACAATGGCATTCAACATGATCATGGCATAAACATATAGGAATGAAATATGCAAAACAATTATGATAATGCAACAAACATAATAAACACACGTCAACAACTAAAATAAATGGAAGCTCAACTGAAGCGTTGGTCTCGGGGTGTCACAACATGGCTGGGTGCGCGAAGACGACAAGAGAGGGAGTGGCCGAAGATAGAAGACATCCTGGACGCGGCCAATGACAGCAGAGCGCGTGCATAACATGCCAAAGCCCATGATCACCGTGTGCACTAGTGCTCACAGTGCCACAAGGTCTGCCAAATGACATCTGGGGTGGAGTCCCTTCAGAGTGGGTTGCAACTAAGGTGGTATCTCAGTTAAATACGTAGTGGCTGGGTCGTACTGAAGCTCTGAAGTTGCTGTTGCAAGATAGATCATGAAACTGTGATCAACTTAGTGAGGTTAAGATGCAGAAAATATGTCAGGGATGTTTAGTATAGGAAGTACTACAATCCTGTAAATTATGAGATGATTTGCACCAGTATTTAATATAGTTGCTTTACAACTACATAAATTTGTCCAGAAACAAGAACAGGAAGAAGCACCACATAGAGTGATGGATTGAGCAGAAAATGAACATGTCAGGGTTATTTGTTCATATGAGAGTGACATAAAAATTTCATGCCATTTGGTCAAGCCAAAATGGTACTTCCTTCATGCAGCACCTCTCTGGACAGAAACTTAGGAAAAATCCTGAGGCAAAATGGCTAAATGAAATGAGCCCAAATATTGTTGAGATAAGTTATATGGGTGGGAAAAGGCCCTGGCAAATTTTCAGCCATAATGGAGCAAGATAAAATACACTTGCTTCACTAACTGAAAATTTAGACAGAAACAGAGAATTGATGCTAAGCTCACATGGATGCATTTAATGAGATCAAATCTTGAGGAGGGTCATGATTTGATGATAGGAAAGACCATGCAAAATTTCAACTCAATTGGATTAACCTAGCTAGTACTTCCTTCACAATGAATTCCCTCAGACGGGAACTTTGAAAAATTGCTCAGGAATATTTACTAGGCAAATGGAGTTAAATTTTGACATGAGGCAATGATATGTACATTAAAAGGTGTCCAAAAAGTTGGGGGTCAATTGGGCAAAGTTAAATGGCACTAGCTTCACAAACTACCATTTAGGACAAAATAGGAAAGGAATTAATTGAGAATGATGAGGAACATGGCAAATGAAATATTTTGCCATATTTGAGGAATATATGACCCAAACAATTTATGAGAATTATTTGGGATTTTGGGAGTGATGGAAATATAGGTTGCTTCACAACCCAGGACAAATTGGGTTATTCCTTTAACAGAAAAAGGAATATTCCCAAGGGAAAGAATATTGGGGTTGGGCTAGGATGAAAATGTCAAGGTCTTGGGATGGATATGAGGATGACAAGCCACTCTGGAAAGGAAAAAGAGGTCAGCTTCTCCAGTTTCCAGACCACATAGCCACAGAAAAAGTAAACTCGAGGAAAAATCTCAGAAAATCAAAAGAAAAAGAAAGGGCCAAAAATTAGGCTGTGACAGGGATGCTCTCCACTCGGAGTAGACTTTTAACTTAGGCAAAGCTGGTTCGCGGCTAAGCTCCCGAGTGTGAGGGAGGCTTGCCACTCGGAGTAGGTTTTTAACTTAGGCGACGTTGGTTCGCAGCGAAGCTCCCCGAGTGGGAGGGATGCTCGCCACTCGGAGTAGGTTTTTAACTTAGGTGAAGCTGGTTCGCAGCAAAGCCCCTGAGTGGGACGGATGCTCGCCACTTGGAGTAGATTTTTAACCTAGGCGAAGCTGGTTCGCGGCTAAGCCCCCCGAGTGGGAGGGATGCTCGCCACTCGGAGTAGATTTTTAACTTAGGTGAAACTACTTCGTGGCTAAGCCCCCGAGTGGGACGGATGCTCGCCACTCGGAGTAGGTTTTTAACGTAGGCGAAGCTGGTTTGCGGCTAAGCCCACGAGTGGGAGGGATGGTCACCACTCAGAGTAGGTTTTTAACTTAGAAGATGCTGGTTCACGGCTAGGCTCCAGAGTGGGAGGGATGCTCGCCATTCGTAGTAGGTTTTTAACTTAGGCGAAGCTGGTTCGTGGCTATGCCCCCGAGTGGGAGGGATGCCCGCCACTCGGAGTAGATTTTTAACTTTGCCGAAGCTGGTTCGCACCTAAGCCCCCAAGTGGAAGGATGCCC
>NC_041393.1:553257385-553259745 GCF_002162155.2 Triticum dicoccoides | reverse complement strand
TAGTTCGCGGTTAAGCCCCTGAGTGGGAGGGATGCTCGCCACTCGGAGTAGATTTTTAACTTAAACGAAGCTGTTTCGTGGCTAAGCCCCCGAGTGGGAGGGATGCTCACCACTCAGAGTAGATTTTTAACTTAGGCGAAGATAGTTCGCGGCTAAGCCCCCAAGTGGGAGGGATGCTCGCCACTCGGAGTAGGTTTTTAACTTAGGGGAAGCAGGTTCGCGGCTAAGCCTCCGAGTGGGAGGGATGCTCGCCACTCGGAGTAGGCTTTTAACTTAGGCGAAGCTGGTTCGCGGCGAAGCCCCTGAGTGGGAGGGATGCACGCCACTCGGAGTAGATTTCGAACTTAGGCGAAGCTGGTTCGCAGCTAAGATACCCACTAGGGGTTCGAAACATACATCAGGGCGAGTAAAATTATTGGAAGACCGCGAAGGTCATGTCTTTAACTGAGCAAACATATCATACAATACTTTTTATTACATCTTGATGACTCGGACGTCAAGTATAGAACCGACAAAGGAGATCAACATTCCAGGAACGTTGCTCGTTAATCTTCTTCGCAAGATTGTATAGGTGGTAGGCCCCATTGTGCAGCACCTTGGTGACAATGAAAGGGACTTCCCATGCGGGACCGAGCTTATGTGGCTGTTGTTGATCCACTTGGAGCACGAGGTCTCCTTCCTGAAAATCTCGTCCATGCATGTGTCTGGCGTGGAAATGCCGAAGGTCTTGCTGGTAAACAGTCGACCGAATCAAGACCATCTCTCATTCTTCCTCCAGGAGGTCGACGACATCTTGATGTGCTTTTTCTACTTCAACCTCTTAATAGAGCTCCACTCGTGGTTAATTGTGGAGGAGATCACTCGGCAGCACGACTTATGCTCCACAAACCATGAAAAAGGGCTGCGATCCGTGGACCGATTGGGAGTTGTCCTTAGACCCCAAAAGACCAAAGGTAACTCGGTCACCCAAGCTCCTGCCACATGTTCGAGGTCCAGCATGAACCGTGGTTTCAATCCTTGAAGGATAAGACCATTTACCCTCTCGGTCTGGCCATTCGACTGTGGATGGGCAACCGACTCATAGTCCACGAGTGACTTGAGGTGCGCAAAAATTTCCGAATTCTTTCGAGTCGAAATTAGAGCCATTGTCTGTGATGATGCTGTGAGGGACTCCTCATCTGAAGATCAGCTCTATCATGAATCTGATGGTTGTGTGTGAGTCTAACTTCTTGATAGGCTTGGCTTCAATCCACTTAGTAAACTTATCGACTGCCACAAGTAAATGAGTGAAACAACTTCTGCCTGTTCTAAGTAGTCCAACCATGTCCAATCCCCACACGGTGAATGATAACCCCAAGTATAGGTGATCAGTTGTAGCCTCTTTCGATAAGTAAGAGTGTCGAACCCAACAAGGAGCTAAAGGTAGAACAAATATTCCCTCAAGTTCTATCGACCACCGATACAACTCTACGCACGCTTAACGTTCACTTTACCTAGAACAAGTATGAAATTAGAAGTAGTTTGTAGGTGTTGTAGGCTAGGTTTGCAAGATAATAAAGAGCACATAAATAAAATATAGGGGCTATTTAGATAAAGTCACAACTAAGTCAGTTTTAGTAGAGAGCTTTTTGGCACGAGAAAGTTATTTGTCCCTAGGCAATCGATAACTGGACCGGTAATTATTATTACAATTTTATATGAGGGAGAGGCATAAGCTAACATACTTTCTCTTCTTGGATCATATGCACTTATTATTGCAACTCTAGCAAACATCCGTAACTACTAAAGTTCATTAAGATAAGACCCAACCATAGCATTAAAGTATCAAGTCCTCTTTATTCCCATACGCCATAACCCACTTATCGTGTTTGTGTTTCTATCACTCACGCAATGTAGACAATAAGCAAACCATGAACATATTGCAAACCCTACAGCAAGGACCCCTCATGCTTGCGCGACACGGAGAGAACCATAGGATAGTACCAATAATAAACATGCAACTCAAACCAATCACAATCATCAATGAACCCATAGGACAAAACAGATCTACTCAAACATCATAGGATAACCATACATCATTGGGAAAAATATATAGCGTTGAGCACCATGTTTAGGTAGAGATTACAGCGGGGAGAAGAGGTGTTACACCGCCGCATAGAGGGGGGGGAGTTGGTGATGACATTGGTGAAGTTGTTGGTGTAGATCACGGTCATGATGATGGCCCCGACAGTGTTCCGGCGCCACTGGGAGAGAGGGGGGAGAGGCCCCCTTCATCTTCTTCTTCCTTGACCTTCCCCCTAGATGGGAGAAGGGTTTCCCCTCTGGTCCTTGGCTTCCATGGCGGCGGAGGGGCGGGAGCT
>NC_041393.1:553243895-553257224 GCF_002162155.2 Triticum dicoccoides | reverse complement strand
GCTCTCTGTTTCCTTCTATTTCTGCGCTCCCAGATTCTGGCCTTTCACTGTTCTTAAATTCCCAAAGATCCGTAACTCCGATTGGGCTGAAATTTTAACATGATTTTTATCCGGATATTAGCTTTCTTGCGCCAGAAGAAGGGCACCAACCACCTTACGGAGTGGCCACAAGGATGAGTGGTGCGCCCCACCCCCTGGGCGCGCCCTCCGTCCTTGTGAGCCCCTCGGGCATCGTCTCGCGGTTTATTCTTTTTCCCAAAAATCACATATATTCCAAAAATAATCTTCATAAGTTTTTACCCCGTTTGGACTCCGTCTGATATGGATAGAAACAAAAAACATGCAACAAACAGGAGCTGGCACTGGGCACTGGATCAATATGTTAGTCCCAAAAATAGTATAAAAAGTTGCCAAAAGTATGTAAAAGTTCAACAATAAAAAATTATAGCTACGAGGGAGACGTATCAGCATCCTCAAGCTTAATTCCTGCTCGTCCTCGAGTAGGTAAATGATAAAAAAGATATTTTTTTATGTGGAATGCTACCTATCATAATCTTGATCATATAATCTAATCATGGTATGAATATTAAGACACAAATGATTCAAAGCAATAGTCTATCATTTGACATGAAGACAATAATACTTCATGCATACTAATAAAGCACTCATGTCTTTTCAAAATAGCATGACCAAAGAAAGTTATCCCTACAAAATCATATAGTCTGGCTATGCTCCATCTTCATCACACAAAATATCCAAATCATGAACAACCCCGATGACAAGCTAAGCAATTGTTTCATACTTTTGATGTTCTCAAACCTTTTCAACTTTCATGCAATACATGAGCATGAGCCATGGACATAGCACTATAAATGGAGTAGAAGGTGGTTGTGGAGAAGATAAAAAGAGGGAGATAGTCTCAAATCAACTAGGCGTATTAACGGGCTATGGAGGTGCCCATCAATAAATATCAATATGAGTGAGTAGGGATTGCCATGCAACGGATGCACTAGAGCTATAAGTTTATGAAAGCTCAAAAAGAAGACTAAGTGGGTGTGCATCCAACTTGCTTGCTCATGAAGACCTAGGGCATTTTGAGGAAGCCCATCGTTGGAATATACAAGCCAAGTTCTATAATGAAAAAATCCCACTAGTATATGAAAGTGACAACATAGGAGACTCTCTATCATGAAGATCATGGTGCTACTTTGAAGCACAAGTATGGAAAAGGATAGTAACATTGCTCCTTCTCTCTTTTTCTCTCATTTTTTTCTTTCTCCTTTTCCCCCCATTTTTCTCTTTTTTTCCTTTCTCCTTATTTTTTTCTTTTCTTTTCTTTCTTTCTTTCTTTTATTTCCTCACATGGGACAATGCTCTAAAAATGAAGATCATCATACTTCTATTTACTTACAACTCAAAAATTACAACTCGATACTAGAACAAGATATGACTCTATATGAATGCCTTCGGCGGTGTACCGAGATGTGCAATGAATCAAGAGCGACATGTATAAAAAATGATGAACGGTGGCTTTGCCACAAATATGATGTCAACTACATGATCATGCAAAGCAATATGACAATGATGTTGTGTGTCATAATAAACGGAACGGTGGAGAGTTGCATGGCAATATATCTCGGAATGGCTATAGAAATGCCATAATAGGTAGGTATGGTGGCTGTTTTCAGGAAGGTATAAGGTGGGTTTATGGTACCGGCAAAAGTTGCGCAGTACTAGAGAGGCTAGCAATGGTGGAAGGGTGAGAGTGCATATAATCCATGGACTCAACATTAGTCATAAAGAACTCACATACTTATTGCAAAATCTATTAGTCATCAAAACAAAGTACTACACGCATGCTCCTAGGGGGATAGATTGGTAGGAAAAGACCATGGCTCATCCCCGACCGCCACTCATAAGGAAGACAATCAATAAATACATCATGCTCCAACTTCGTTACATAACTGTTCACCATACATGCGTGATATGGGAATCACAAACTTCAACACAAGTATTTCTACAATCCACAACTACCCACTAGCATGACTCTATCACCATCTTTATATCGCAAAACTATTGCAAGGAATCAAACATATCATATTCAGTGATCTACATGTTTTATGTAGGATTTTATGACTAACCATGTCAATGTCCAATTTCTGTCAACTCTCTAAATAGATATAAGTGAAGCAAGAGAGTTTAATTATTTCTACAGAAGATATGCCCACGCTCTAACAAATATAAGTGAAGCAAAAGAGCATTCTACAAATGGCGGTTTTCTATGTGTAGAGAAACAGGCAATCCAAACTTCAAATGATATAAGTGAAGCACATGAAGCATTCTATAAAGCCATACTCAAAAGATATAAGAGAAGTGCAAAGAGCATTCTATAAATCAACCAAGGACAATCTCATACCAGCATGGTGCATTACTAAAAGAAAAATAAAAGGCACACGACGCTCCAAGATTTACGCATATCATGTGACGAATAAAAATATTGCTCCAAGTAAAATTACCGATGACCGTTAGAAGAAAGAAGGGATGCCTTCCAGGGCATCCCCAAGCTTAGTTGCTTGGGAGTCCTTGAATATTACCTTGGGGTGCCTCGGGCATCCCCAAGCTTAGGCTCTTGCCACTCCTTATTCCTTCATCCATCGTGATCTCACCCAAAACTTGAAAACTTCAATCACACAAAACTTAACAAAACCCTTGTGAGATCCGTTAGTATAATAAAGTAAATTACCACTTTAAGTACTGTTGCAAACTCATCATATTTTGTTTTTGAATTGTAGCTACTGTAATATAACTTTTTAATGGCTTATACCACCGATACAATCGATAGTTTCATCAAAATGAGCAAAACAATGCATCAAAAACAGAATCTGTCTTAAACAGGACCGTCTGTAGTAATGTGAACATCAACCATACTTCTGTAACTCCAAAAATTCTAAAAAATTAAGAAAAAAATAAAACAATTGTATAGAAGTACTGTGCAAAAAGTTTCAGAAGCGTTTGACTTTCCAATAAAAATTGTAAAATCACGCACTACAGCCAAAGTTTCTATTTTTGCACCGCACAAACCAAACAAGCAACCTAATCATCCTATAGGCAAATCTTGGCACATTATTTTTATAATACAATGGAATTGTACAAGGGGATAATTAGTTTTGTGAGAATCTTCATGAAAAATTCTACATTGTTTGCATGAGCGTGAACACAAGTGTTCAAGGTTGACCCTCACTTCTCCAATGCATAACTTCTAATCGCTTCTCTTTGTGAAAAAGTTTTAAGTTCCCCTCTATATTTTTTTTTTGTTTTTAAACTTTATAAAAGCAGTCAACAGAAAGGGATGACTCTCTGAAATTTCCGGGTTGTCTCCCTGGCAGTGCTTTCTTTAAAGCCATTAAGCTAGGCATAAAGTGCTCAAGTAATGAATCCACCCAGATCCCAAGGTATATCAAAGCCAATTTTAATTAACAATGATTTGTGATTTAGTAATGAGCACAAAGCAACATAAATCATGCAATGACGAAGTCTAACTCTCTTCCTATGCATCGGCATGTCATACAAGCACAATTCATGCACATCAAGTAAAGGCCAATGCATAGTATAAGCAATTTCTTGCAATTCTTTCATGTTGGAAACATAGAGAGGCGGAGATGTAGTTCCTCTCTTATAATAATTGCAAGTAGGAGCAGCAAGCACATGCATATTATATTCATCAAAATCATCATGTGTAGTGGTAGAATGCAACCCATCAATGTAATCTTTAGTAAGTGCAAACTTCTCCGATATAGTGTAGTTTGGAGAATTCAAAAAGATAATAGGACTATCATGCATGTGTGTAATAGCAACAATTTCTTTCTTAACATAAGGAAGTATATCAAGTTCATCTCCATAAGCATAATTCATATTGGCATCTTGGCCACAAGCATAGCATTTATCAAGTTCATCAAAAAGGGATATTTCAAATGAATCAACGGGATCATAGCAATTATCATAGCATTCATCCTTCGGTAAGAACGAAGGGACGTTAAACGTGCACGGGTATATAATCCGCTCTTCCTCCTTTTGTTCTTCGCTCTGCTCATCATCTCTTTCATCCAATGAGCTCACAGTTTCATCAATTTCTTCTTCCATAGACTCCTGCAAAATGTTAGTCTCTTCTTGGACAGCGGAGGAGTCCTCAATATATGGTTTAACATAGGCATTAGAAGCATAATTATCATAACAATATTTAAATATGGAAAAAATTTCAGATTTGTAAAGAGTAGCATCATAGTTTTCAATCAAAGAAGCAATTTCATAAGCACCCTTAAAAGCAACAAATTCTTCAATTTGTTGAACATCATAGTAATTATAAACACCCTTAGCATAGAAAGATACGATTCTATTATCACTAAACTCACATTGGTAGGGAAGGTGTTTCTTAGGGTCATAAGAACAACAAGTAACATCATATATTTACATAAATTCCAAGCATAGCATTGCAAACGATGAATTTGATCCAGTGAAAGAGATAAGCGGTGTCGCACATAACAAGCATGCTCATCTAAAGATTTGCCGTCAACTAAGCTAGTTAGGGTTTCAGCATGAGCACTTAGGGATCAAAGATAATCCAAGTAGAAAGCTTTAGTAGTATGATAGATTTTGGGTGGTTCTTCAACCATTGGTTTAGTAGGTACAACTAATTTTTTTGGCATTTTGCGTTTCCTACCCATAACTAAAGATAGAAAACAACTTAGAACAGCAAATAAAAAATACTTAGTGATAAAGCAAACAAGCACACACGAGAATATTCACCCCACGCTTTTTCTCCCCGGCAACAGCACCAAAAAAAGGTCTTGATAACCCCAAGTATAGGGGATCAGTTGTAGCCTCTTTCGATAAGTAAGAGTGTCGAACCTAACGAGGAGCTAAAGGGAGAACAAATATTCCCTCAAGTTCTATTGACCACCGATACAACTCTACGCATGCTTAACATTCACTTTACCTAGAACAAGTATGAAACTAGAAGTACTTTATAGGTGTTGTAGGCTAGGTTTGCAAGATAATAAAGAGCACGTAAATAAAATATAGGGGCTGTTTAGATAAGGACACAACTAAGTTAGTTTTAGTAGAGAGCTTTTTGTCACGAGAAAGTTATTTGTCCCTCGGCAATCGATAACTAGACCGGTAATCATTATTACAATTTTAAATGAGGGAGAGGCATACGCTAACATACTTTATCTTCTTGGATCATATGCACTTATGATTGGAACTCTAGCAAACATCCGTAACTACTAAAGATCACTAAGGTAAAACCCAACCATAGCATTAAAGTATCAATCCTCTTTATTGCCATACGCCATAACCCACTTATCCGTGTTTGTGTTTCTCTCACTCACGCAATGCAGACAGTAAGCAAACCATGAACATATTGGAAACCTTACAGCGGGGATCCCTCATGCTTGCGCGACACAGAGAGCACCATAGGACAGCACCAATAATAAAACATGCAACTCAAACCAATCACGATCATCAATGAACCGATAGGACAAAATGGATCTACTCAAACATCATAGGATAGCCATACATCATTGGGACATAATATATAGCGTTGAGCACCATGTTTAACTAGAGATTACAGCAGGGAGAAGAGTGTTACACCGCTGCATAGAGGGGGGGGGGAGAGTTGGTGATGACGGTGGTGAAGTTGTTGGTGTAGATGGCGGTCATGATGATGGCCCCGGCGGTGTTCCGGCGCCACCGGGAGAGAGGGGGAGAGAGGCCTTCTTCTTCTTCTTCCTTGACCTTCCCCCTAGATGGGAGAAGGGTTTCCCCTCTAGTCCTTGCCTTCCACGGCGGCGGAGGGGCGGGAGCCCCTCCGAGATTGGATCTCTCTCTCTCTCTCTCTATGTGTGTGTGTGTGTGTGTGTGTGTGTGTGTGTGTGTGTGTGTTTCCTTCTGTTTCTGCGCTCCCAGATTCTGGCCTTTCAACGATTCTTAAATTCCTGGAGATCTGTAACTCTGATTGGGCTGAATTCTTAACATGACTTTTATCCAGATATTAGCTTTCTTGCGCCACAAGAAGGGAACCAACCGCCTTACAGAGTGGCCACAAGGACCTGGGGCGCGCCCTCCGTCCTTGTGGGCCCCTCGGGCATCGTCTCGCATTGATTCTTTTCCCAAAATCACATATATTCCAAAAATAATCTCCGTAAGTTTTTATCTCGTTTGGACTCCGTCTGATATGGATATTCTGTGAAACAAAAAACATGCAACAAACATGAGCTGGCACTGGGCACTTGATCAATATGTTAGTTCCAAAAATGGTATAAAAAATTGCCAAAAGTATGTAAAAGTTGTAGAATATTGGCATGGAACAATCGAAAATTATAGATACGGCGGAGACATATCAGTGAACGGCCAACCGAGTGGAATGGTCTTCAAGGCGGGTGCAGGTTTATGGGACATGTTTGCATAGAACTGATAGCCATTGAAGTGCTTGACGATCTCTTTGGCGGCTTCACTGGCACACATTCAGTAAAAACCAGCTCGATACACTTTGGCTACAATGGTCCGGGAGGACGCGTGATGGCCACAAGTCCCCGAGTGAATCTCTTCTAGGATCAGCTAGCCTTCTTCCGGAGAAATACATCGTTGAGCCACGCCAGTGACACTTTCTCTGAACAGTTTTCCATTTATCACAGTGAATGCCTTGGATCTGCGAACAATCTGACGTGGTTCGATTTCGTATTCTAGGAGTTCTTGTCTAAGTAAATATGCAATGTATGGCACTGTCTAGTCAGGCGTAATTACCAGGATCTCCATAACAAAGTCAATGACAGCAGGGACCTCGAGTACAGTCGGATCTGTCGGTGTACTGGGAACCAGGGTACCCAGACTTGCCTGCCTGCGGCCCACGACGCGTTCCTGGTACGGCCCGGTAGGGCCCAACTGATCAACCAGTTACTCAAGACCCTCGCGAGGGGGCCAGCCCTCGCGAGGAGAACGACCAAGACTTCCTCAGGGAGCGGCCTCACCTAGGCTGCTCTGGAGGGACGACCAAGACCTCTCCCAAGAGTGGCCTCAGCTAGGCTGCTTTCGGAGGGCAGAGATCTCAAGGCCAAGTGTCGGTGTCAAAACCGGCGGATCTCGGGTAGGGGGTCCCGAACTATGCGTCTAGGCGGATGGTAACAGGAGACAAGGGACACGATGTTTTACCCAGGTTCGGGCCCTCTTGATGGAGGTAAAACCCTACGTCCTGCTTGATTAATATTGATGATATGTATTACAAGAGTGGATCTACCACGAGATCAAGGAGGCTAAACCCTAGAAGCTAGCCTATGGTATGATTGTTGTAATGGAGGTTATGTCCTACGGACTAAAGCCCTCCGGTTTATATAGACACCGGAGAGGGCTAGGGTTACACAGAGTCGGTTACAATGGTAGGAGATCTACATATCCGTATCGCCAAGCTTGCCTTCCACGCCAAGGAAAGTCCCATCCGGACACGGGACGGAGTCTTCAATCTTGTATCTTCGTAGTCTTGGAGTCCGGCGGACGATGATAGTCCGGCTGTCCGGACACCCCCTAGTCCAGGACTCCCTCAGTAACCCCTGAACCTGGCTTCAATGACGATGAGTCCGGCGCGCATAATGTTCGGCATTGCAAGGCGGGTTCCTCCTCTAGATAATCCATAGAAGATTGTGAACACCAGGATAGTGTCCGGCTCTGCAAAATAAATTCCACATTCCACCGTAGAGAGAATAAAATGTACACAAGTTCAATCTGCTGACGTATTTTGCGGCATGACGTCACACCACTACCAAGCCTTTACTTGAATTGTTTTTATTATATCACCTCAGCGCGTTTAGCGAAGCGGTTTCCTTGGCACGTCTTGTTGAAGCAGATATCGTGTTCCCCTTATTCCGGGATTCTCATCAATACGGACGTGGGTAACCCAACCGCGCCTGTCGCCATGCCTCCTCTATCGAAGGCGAGTCCCGAGCAGTCACGGAGACGGCTCTTGGTATTCCCCCTCTTTATAATAGGACCAAGGCTCGTTTCTTTTCTTCAATCTTTCATCGAATCTTCTCCTTGCTCTAGGCTCCAACACCCAGAGCTCCAGATTCGAGCGCCTCGGACCTTCAACGATGTCCAGTTCCGACCTTCAGGGCCGGTGGATGCCCTCCTCCGTCACGGAGGAGGACGTGCTAAAGCTGCGAGAGGCCAAGTACCTGTCTTACAAGGTTTCGCACAGGCTGCCCACCGAAGGGCAGGCCACACCCACCCCCGAGCCCGGCGAGTACGTCGTCTTTATTTCCCACCTCCGTCGGGGTTTAGGCTTCCCGACGGATCCTTTCGTGAGAGGGCTCATGTTCTACTACGAGCTGGATTTCCATGACTTGGCCCCGGAGTCCATCCTCCATATTTCCGCATTTATTGTCGTCTGTGAAGCCTTCCTCCACGTCACCCCCCACTTCGGCCTATGGCTAAAGACCTTCAATGTGGAGCCGAACATGATTGGGGGGCGTCAAGTAGAGTGCGGCGGGGCGGCCATAAGCAGGAGGGCCGATGCCCCGTGGCCCGAGGGCTCCTTCCAAGAGGAGCTCGGCTTGTGGCAGCGGGAGTGGTTCTATATCACCGCTCCGAAGGGCAGCAGGCAGAAGCCGCCGCCTCCATTCCGCCCGGGACCTCCACGGCGGTTGATGTCATGGGTCAACCAAGGGCTCAATTGGGGGCCGTCAAAAGACGTGCCCCTATTGCAGGGCCGGATTCGAGACCTCCAGGCGAGGGAGATCGATCTGGTCGTGGTGATGCAGGTTATGCTCATTAGGCGTCTCCTGCCCTGCAAACGCCGTCCTCTCCGGCTATGGGAGTTCAATCCGGAGGGACCAAGGATTCTCCAACACTTCATGGGTACGACACCCGTGGAGTTGTACAAGTTGTTCTTCGGATCACAGGCGGTGTGTCCGGAATTGACCGAGGATGCCGGCCTAAGCTGCAATCGCCCGGATACTCAAGTAAGTAGCTCAGTGTTCGGACGTACCGTTTGTTTGCTTTTCTATAATTCGCCTTTTAACCCGTTATCCTTCAACAGGAGTGGATAGCGCAAGCAAAGCTGATAAGGTGTCCGGCTCCCCTCCCAGAGACCACGCCGGAGCCCGTGCTGGTCAGAATGTTGGAGGTTGCGCCTTCAGAAGGAGGCGAAGGGGAAAATAGAGGAGCTACCGCCTCGCCCAAGGGGGCACTTGAAGAAGGGGGATCGAGAATCCCTCCCTCCAGGGGGAGAAGAGGACCGCCTCCGAAGACCCGGAGGCCAAAGCCTCTAAGCGGGGGAAGAAATCTTCACCAGAGGGTCCTGCGTTCGGGGAGGCCCCGGCCGTACAATCTTCTCTAAAGAATCAGCCCTCCAGCGAGCCGTGAGTAGGAAAAGGGGAGTTCATTAATAAGAAACATCCCTATTTGTGCTGCTGAGGATAACCGAAATTTTTACCTTGTAGTTCGGATATGCGACCTTCTCAGATGAGCTCGTCTTCGGGGGATCTTCGTCCGGAGATGATGGAGAGCGAGACGCCTCCGTCTACTGCGCCGTCGGATAGGGCGGACGAGCCTGAAGTGTCGTCACGGAGGGTATCCCCGAGCCCGGCAGAGCCGAAGAGTTCGGCGCCGACTAGTGTTCGGCCGAGGGAGCTGAAGGATCTGCTTGAGAGGGCGTTTATCTCAGAAGATCACTGTGCATTGATGAGTATGGTGATTGGAAGGATTTCGTCCGTCGAAAGCGGATTGCATAATGCCGTCAGGAATTTGCTGGCGGGGTTTGAGGTACGTAAAAACGACGCGCCTTTTTGACAGTTTTGCACATGAAAGTGCGCCCTGTATAGATAGTAGCCCCTGAGACTCGGTAGGTTGTCAAAAGCGACAGCGTGCCGAGGATCAAAATCGCAGGTATTGAGTGTCGCCTTTCCTATGTAGGTGGCGGATAGTCCGGGGGCTAGCCGGACTAATGGAGTTGCTGAATTAATGCGGCAACTCGATGTTGCGGATGCAGACATCACGCTAGTCAACAAGCGACTTGACGAGTCGCAAGGTAAGTTGTCTCTCTGCAGTCACCTATTTAAGGGAGTCAAAGCCCACCTCTTACAATATTTGTGCTTGACGCAGATGGTGCTGCTGTTGTGGAGAGGCTCCGGGCAGAACTTGCTCAAGCCAAGGAGCAAGCCAGAAGAAGTAACGCGGCTGCCTCGAGGGCGGCCGAGGAGTTAGAAGCCGAAAGGGCTGCACACTGCCGAAGCAGGGAAGAGGTGGCCGAACTGGCCATTAAATTGAAGGATGCTACCGACCGCAATGAGGCTCTTGAAAGAGAGCACCTATCGGAGCGAGAAGACCTTGGGAAGGCCACCGCTGAAGCCAAGGATGCCCGTTCTGCAATGCGGGCTATGAAGGAGGAGCTGCGTCAGGCCGGAGACATTGTGGCTGGCAAGCCTTTTCTGCTCTGTCGCAGGTTTACGGATCCAAAGTATGCCCAGATTGGCCAGTTGTGGGGTCCGGAGGATCCATATATGGACTTAGCGGCGAGTGCGGCGGATGCCGTTGTGCACTTCCGGAGTCAGAAGGATCACAAGACGGAAGAGATGTTTTGGTCTCAATTCCATAGTCCGGATCGTTCACTTCCGCTGACCGATCGGTTGGCCGAATGGGCTGAGCTGAATAGGTTGTCCGGACTTGCCATGACGGATATCGTGACTCATGTCTGGCTGGAGAGGCCCAAGCCGAAGAGCTATTTTGGCTTATTGCAGCAGTTTCTTGGGGCGGTGCCGCATATCAAGGAGATGAAGCGGTCGGCCTGCATAGAGGGTGCGCGGATGGCCCTTGCCCGTGTGAAGACACATTGGACAGAGATGGATGCCGCCGCTGTTGCAACCCAGGGTTCGGACGAAAGCCGGTTACCCGCCGAGCACTATTTTAGGGAAGTTATGCGTGGTGCTCGTGTAATGGAGTCGCAGTGCTCGAAAAATGTCACGTTCAAATGAACGTCTTATTTTGTAAAACAATGGTTATGATGTAATCGCTTTTTATACTTGTACGTCCAAGTATTGAAACTCCTATGCGGCCGTTTATGTATACGTGTGTATAACCTGAAAGATGGCAGTCGTCGGCTTCAGCCCCCACGCACAAGGTGCAGGGGTGTTCGCAAAAATAGCGCATTTTCACACTTAATCCGACGTCTCGGTCCTGTTGAGGAGGTGGTAGCGTAGCAAACGAGGCAACCGGACTATAACGCTTTATCACTTTCACTTAGCCATTGGAGTTCGAGGGTGGGGCTACGATATAGCCCCTGGGGGCACCGCGCTCTCCGAATTCGGGGCGTGTGTGTGCCTGACCGGGAAACGGTCCTTCGTCAAGGCGGAGGAATTCTAAACATTCCGGTGGTCGATCGATTGGCTGACCAGTCTCTCGCTGTATCATGACAGTCAGTTTTCGGCTTTCTCTACTGAGGTGCTCGCCCAGCCGAACTGGGGCACAATCGCAGTAGTTCTCCTGGTGCCGCGTTAGCCGATGATACGGAACGTAAGGCAGCAAAACACAGGAGTCGGGCAAACCCAACATTTGACCAAAGACATGATTCGGAGCTGATGCATATAAGGCCTAACTCGAGACACCGAACACTCCCGAAGGTGTTCAGTCTTTTATAATAACGGGCGAAACAATGCCCTAAGCCCCTTGTGTCCAGGTACAGGCGAGGTCCTCTGACGCGGCTGTTGCCAAAACGTCAGTATCCTCTCTGGTTATCATGACAAAAAACCAGGGGATTATAGCAATAAGAGACAGTAAAAAAGGTTTACGCAGGGTCTTAATCTGAAAAGAATCCTAGCACCGGGTCCCTACTGCACGTCTGCGCCTGTGTCTCCATTGTGCCGTTATCCTGGACGGGTGTGCACGGTGTTCATCCTGGACGGCGTTGTTGTTGATTGAAGGAGCCATCAAGCCTATCGGTGACGACATAGAGGAACTCTCAATGAAAGCACCAATGTCGGTGTCAAAACCGGCGGATCTCGGGTAGGGGGTCCCGAACTGTGCGTCTAGGCGGATGGTAAAGGAGACAAGGGACACGATGTTTTACCCAGGTTCGGGCCCTCTTGATGGAGGTAAAACCCTACGTCCTGCTCGATTAATATTGATGATATGTATTACAAGAGTGGATCTACCACGAGATCAAGGAGGCTAAACCCTAGAAGCTAGCCTATGGTATGATTGTTGTAATGGAGGTTATGTCCTACGGACTAAAGCCCTCCGGTTTATATAGACGCCGGAGAGGGCTAGGGTTACACAGAGTCGGTTACAATGGTAGGAGATCTATATATCCGTATCGCCAACCTTGCCTTCCACGCCAAGGAAAGTCCCATCCGAACACGGGACGGAGTCTTCAATCTTGTATCTTCGTAGTCTTGGAGTTCGGTGGATGATGATAGTCCAGCTGTCCGGACACCCCCTAGTCCAGGACTCCCTCACCAAGGCTGCCTCGGGAGGAGGCAGTGACGCAAGCCATGACGCACCGTGCCAGCGGGCGCCAGCGCGTGCCAGCGTGTGCAAAACGTGCGCTCTGGGCGCGCCCAGCGCACGCACGCCAGGTGCTCGACGTAATGTCATCGTGTGCTAGAGAGATTGAGCGAGGCTGGTAGTTAACAGGCCTTGGTTAGGGTTAGCTATGGGCTTAGTGGACAAGTTTGTTGGGTCATAGGATCGAGCTCACAATGCAAACTAAAATTCATGCCAATTCTGTTCATGCACTCAAGGTGTTCGACAGAATGCTAAGGGCATCTAGGCAACTCTTGGGGTGGCCAAAAACTCCATATGATAGTCTCATTTGATGAATAAGAGGGTGGCAAGGTTAGTTTGGCAAGAACAGAAACTTGTTAGTGCAGGTTTTTGAGAAAATCAATTCTGGAC
Source organism: Triticum dicoccoides (assembly GCF_002162155.2). Lineage (NCBI taxonomy): Eukaryota > Viridiplantae > Streptophyta > Magnoliopsida > Poales > Poaceae > Triticum > Triticum dicoccoides. The sequence goes on along the minus strand of NC_041393.1, from coordinate 553,244,288 downwards.
AGAAACTAAAGGCTATCATTGCATGGACCAAAAATGCTCCAATGGGTCCACTCCTCCTGGACTTAAGGGTTTGGTAGGATGGACTATAAGCAGGAAAAAGAATCATGGGCAATAGAGCAAAATAAAATGGGGTTGCAGTAGAAAATACCAAACTTGACCAGGGAGCAAAAGAGGATGATTTGCTCAAATTTTTCAATGAACACCAGTGGGTTTTTGCATAAAATTGAATAATGTACTCCTACTAACATCCCCTAATTTTGGTGGAAGTTTTAAAGAAATATTTAAATAGGTTGTAGTGCAATTTTACAAACTGAACTAGACTTGAAAACTAGGGGTAGAGCCCAAAATTTCCAAATGACTAGAAGAGGTTTTTGCACAAAAGTGATGTGGGAA
>NC_041393.1:553237663-553243406 GCF_002162155.2 Triticum dicoccoides | reverse complement strand
AGAAGAATTTGAAATGGTTGTAGTGCAAAAGAGGCTCTAAAACTTATGAAAAAATATTTATAAAAGAATAAAGCTCAGGAAAAACAATTATGCAAATAAATCCACTGATAAAAGAAATGTTTTCTTGAGAGGGTATACAAGCCCATTATTATTTTTTCGAAAGTTTTCACTTGGGGCAAAAACTCCACAATATCAAAGAAAAGAGAGGTTCTGAAATCAAAAGATAAAATCCAGAAAATAAAAATTTAATTTCCTGGCAAAATTTTAATAAACAAATCATGGTTAAATTTTTGGGGGTGTTACACGATGCCCACCGGAGCATCGCACCGGGCCCTCATACATGTCGTACAGTGTGGTGGCATGTCCGAAGAGGCGGCACATGTCTCCGGGTGTGCCCCCTCAAGGACGGCTGTCACGCCCAATATGCGATACTATCCTAAAGAGACTCGAAGGTCCCACCAAGGATAGAACCGCATATTGAAACGCTTTTGCAAGGTGGATATCATTACCTCAACATTACATAATAGATGGGGATACATACATAAGGCACAAACGCCCCAAGAATACATCAACATCATACCAGAGATCAACACCCGACTACGGATGAAAAACAAATAGAAACTCAAACGACATCCACCCTGCTAGCCCAGGTTGCCGACCTGGAACCTATCCCCTGATCGAAGAAGAAGCATAAGAAGAACTCCAAAACAAGCAAACATCACTCTCGCGTCAAGATCATCGCAGAACCTGCACCTGCAACTGTTGTTGTAGTAATCTGTGAGCCACGAGGACTCAGCAATCCCATTACCATGGGTATCAAGACTAGCAAAGCTTAATGGGAAAGGAAGGGGTAAAGTGGTGAGGTTGCAGCAGCACTAAGCATATATGGTGGCTAACATACGCAAATAAGAGCGAGAAGAGAGCAAATGGAATGGTCGTGAAGTTAGCAATGATCAAGAAGTGATCCTGAACTCCTGCTTACATCAAACATAACCCAAAACCCTGTTCACTTCCCGGACTCCGCCGAAAAGAGACCATCACGGCTACACATGCGGTTGATGTGTTATAATTCGAATCAGGTGTCAAGTTATCTACAACCGGACATTAACAAATTCCCATCTGCCCATAACCGCGGGCACGACTTTCGAAAGTTTAAACCCTGCAGGGGTGTCCCAACATAGCCCATGATAAGCTCTCGCGATCAACGAAGGATATACCTTCTCCCAGGAAGATCCGATCAGACTCGGAATCCCAGTTTACAAGACATTTCGACAATGGTAAAACAAGTCCAGCAAGACCGCCCGATGCGCCGAAAATCCCGATAGGAGCTGCACATATCTCGTTCTCAGGGTAACACCGGATGAACACTACGTACAACTAAAACCAGCCCTCAAGTTTCCCCGGGGTGGCGCTGCAAGTGGCTCTAGTTCGGACCAGCACTTAGAGAAGCACTGGCCCGGGGGGCTAAAATGAAGATCACCCTCGGGTTGGCCGACCCAAGGGAAGGGTATAGGTGGTGGTGAGGCAAATGGTAAAAGCAAGGTTGGGCCTTGCTGGAGGAGTTTTATTCAAAGCGAACTGTCAAGGGGGTCCCATAAATCACCCAACCGCGTAAGGAACGCAAAATCCGGGAACATAACACCGGTATGACAGAAACTAGGGTGGCAAGAGTGGAACAAAACACTAGGCATAAGGCCGAGTCTTCCACCCTTTACCAAGTATATAGATACATTAATTAAATAAGAGATATTGCGATATCCCAACATAATCCTGTCCACCATGGAGCAATCTTCAGCTTCACCTGCAACTAGCAGCGCTATAAGAGGGGCTGAGCAAAAGCGGTAACATAGCCAAACAACGGTTTGCTAGGAAGGGCGAAAAAGATTAGGGGCTGACATGGCAAATTGGGAGGCTTGATAAACAGGTGATAGGTGGCGCAGCATAGCGGTAGAACGAAGCAACTAGCATAGCAATGATAGTAGTGAGATCCAGGGTTGCGGTCATCTTGCCTGAAATCCCGCTAGGAAGAAGAACGAGTCCATGAAGAAGATGAAGCCATGAGGACGAACCAAGCGTAGACGAACGAATCCTCACGATCGCAACGAAAACGGGAACTATCGAGAGAAGCACACAACATGGTAAACACACCACACATAGACAAGACATGATGCACAACAAGCATGATGCATGAGAAGGCTACATGAAGCTACTCATGGCAAGAGATGATGCATACAAGAGCAACACATCAAAGCAAGTTTAAATGAGGCTGGAAATAATATATAACAATTCCGGTAAGTCCTCATATGCAAGTTTCGAAATTGGTCCAGATCTGAATAAACCTTATGTTCAAGTTTTTAAACAGCAAGTTAAAGAGCACCAAGATGATCTACACGAGATTCTAGGCAAGTTACATATAAGGTTCATTTAATTCGGAGCTACGGCCTAGAAGATATGAGCAAAACAAGTTAAACATGGCATTGATGCAAAATGCATACAAACATCCAGCAAACACCTCAAAACAAGGATGCAACATGATAATATGAAACTACATGCAAAATCAAGCAAGTTTCATATAGAGCACACTCAAAACGGAGCAACGGTTCAACACACACACATGAAACAAGTTATAGCAACAATATGTCTAAAACGGCAACTAGGCATATTGCAAGCATCAAAACAATATGCTACACATCTCAACATAAGAACAAAAGACATGGACATAATGTACAGGTAAAGCATAAAAAACATGAACACTGAGCTATCTCCAGAAATCACTAGAACATGCTCCAAAACACATGGCAAGATTGCATATAGTAACGGTTTCAGATTTAGCAGAAAATAACATCAGGTTGCAATGTTTAGAGCTACCAAACAACATGCTACAGGAACTTAACATGGCAAACAAAGGCATGGCATGCACCTACTAATTGCATAGAACAAAAGTCCCTTACTGACCATGAGCCAAAAGGGCACAGAAAATATGATGGGACCCATGTAAACATGGCAAGTTATATGGCAGATTCAAACATGGCAGGAACAACAATAAGTAGGCATGTTGGTGAGCTTGACCACTCACCACAGAGCAATACATGGCATGTCAAGGCAACCAACAGCAAGATGACATGTTTATGAAGCTAAGAATGTCAATATCAAGTTCATAGGGTGCATGGATCACTCACAAAACACATGGCAAAACTGCACTTAACGTTAATAGGCTGACCGCAACATTATTTAGCAATTTGAGAGCAAGATTACAACAAGCTACAGCAGGCTATAAATGCAACCAGGGGCATGTATGGATATAGCATGACATTTATAACAAAACATCCTTAGTGAACATCTCCAGATTATGCATAGAAAGACTTGTAGCAGCAGGTTTACATAGCATCATAATATAGAAGATTCAGCCTAGCAAAACAGTAACAGCAAGTACACTACTTCACAAGCTTGATGAACTCACTACAAGACACACAAAAATACATGGATGGCACCCCTGTAAAGATGGCATGATGTAGTTCAAAACACATGTAGAGCTCATGCTCATAGGATGCACACACAAAATGCAACGAAAAAGACAAAACATCAAGTCTAACAGTTTCAGCAGATTAACATCATATAGCACTCTTGCAACAATGATTCAGGCATCAATATGAACTCAAACAAGCATGGCACAATGGAATGAAATGTAGAGCAAGTCACAGCGAACATTTTGATATGTTACACGCACGAAACGGAGCAGTATGCAACAAGTTATGATGCGATGAACATGGCATAAAAATGTAGCAATCTGGGGACTTAGAAGAAATCGACCTCGAGGGGGGAAATAGTCAACGGCGGCGGGATGACCGGAATCTCGCCGGAGATGCGGGACGCGGCAGCCGGAGCTGGAGCAGGGGCTCGCCGGAGGGCACCGGCGGGTCGGGGAGGATGGGCCCCGCCGGATCTGGCCGGATCCGGCGCGTGGCGGCGGCGGAGGAGGCCGGCGGCAGCGGACGTCGGCCGGGGCGGCGACCGGCGGAGATGGCCGCGGGGCCAGGCGGCGGAGGAGGAAGGAGGCGCAGGGGGGCGGCGGGGTCCTGCACGGCGCGGCGGCGGGGCACGGCGTGGGGGAGCCGCGGGAGGCGAGGCGGGCGCGGAGCTCGCCGGCGGCGAGGCGGCCGGGCGCTCGCGTGGGCGGGCGAGGACGGGCCCGGCGGCGGCGGGCGTCCTGGCCGGGAGGGCCGACGTCGGGCTTCGCGGGCCCGCGCTGGAGGCGGCGAAGTGGGGCACGGGCATGGGCGACGTGGAGGGCGCCGGTTGGCTGCGGCGGCGGGGAGGGTGACGTGGCACGCCTTGATTAGTCGGGGTGAGGTGGCGGTGGTCGGTGGACGCGTCAGTAGCTACTGCTAGTGTTGGTATTGATTCTGCCAGTAGCTACTGCTAGTGTTGAAAGGGTATTCTCTTCAATGAACTATGTGAAGAATAAGCTAAGGAACAAAATGGGTGATGATTATTTGAACAATTGTTTGGTTACATTTGTTGAGAGGGAATTTTTCAATCAAGTGAAGGATGAAGATGTCATCAATTTGTTCCAAAAAGGCGACCACAAAGTTATATTGTAAGAAGGATATCATCACTTTATGAATCAAAAGGTACTTATGTATTCATGTCGTTATAGCCTGATACATCGAAATATTGCTATTGCCGTTACGCTAGTGTTGTTTTGTTCATATATTGCTACTGTTGTGTTATTTGGTTTATATACTACATTTAGAGCAAAAAAAAATTTTGAATGAATACCAAGCCTTCATTTCCTGGAGCTGCCACTGTTGTGGCGGTTGCAAACGCCCGACACGCGTCTCCGGGGTGTGCCCCCCCTCACGGACGGCGCCGCTGCCGGCACCTGGAGGGGGGAAACGGACGCGTCGGGTCTACATGGATGGGATCTTGTTGTGGCTTTGGCACGGATGTTGCTCCAATGTGTTCCTATGAGCTGACCTAACACAACCGGGTGGAGAGTTCCACTGGTCAAAGCCCGTCCATGCAAAATCAAAGGGCTAGACCCCGTGGTCAAACGCTATAGGGTTAGGCGGGAAGGGGGCCCTGGGGGGGGGGGTAGCGATTCCACTGGAGCATCGCACCGGGCCCTCATACATGCCGTACAGTGTGGTGGCATGTCCGAAGAGGCGGCACACGTCTCCGGGGTGTGGCCCCCCTCATGGACGGCGATGACACAGTAGTAGACATTCTGCGGTAACGATGCGGCGTGAATATTACTAAATACTCGGAGCACGATAAAATCATGACTTTTTTACACGACATGGGCACATGTGCTATAGGACTGATGGTAATTTTTCATAATTTTTGGTGATGGACAAGTATCTGAACACTTCCCTCTCCTCGCGTGTCTACGACTGTGGCCGGCGGCCTCCGGGGGCTAGCACATGCCGCCAAATCTTGCGTAGGCGGCCTCTCACAAGTCTGGAAGTGTTGTGGCGGTTGTAAACACCCGGCACGCGTCTCCGGGGTGTGCCCCCCACTCGGGGACGGCACCGCCACCGGCACCTGGAGGGGGGAAACGGACGCGTCGGGCCTACACGGATGGGATCTTGCTGTGGCTTTGGCCTGGATGTTTCTCCAAAGTGTTCCTATGGGCTGACCTAACACAACCGGGTGGAGAGTTCCACTGGTCAAAGCCCGTCCGTGCAAAGTAAAAGGGCTAGATCCCGTGGTCAAACGCTACAGTGTTAGGCGGGACGGGGGC
>NC_041393.1:553235047-553237595 GCF_002162155.2 Triticum dicoccoides | reverse complement strand
GGGGGGGGGGTAGCGATGCCATCGGAGCATCACACCGGGCCCTCATACATGTCGTAAGGTGTGGTGGCATGTCCGAAGAGGCGGCACACGTCTCCGGGGTGTGGCCCCCCTCACGGAAGGCGATGACACAGTAGTAGACGTTCTGCGGTAACCATGCGGCGTGAATATTATTAAATACTCGGAGCACGATAAAATCATGACTTTTTTTCATGACATGGGCACATGTGCAATAGGACTCATGGTAATTTTTCATAATTTTTGGTGATGGAGAAGTATATGAACACTTCCCTCTCCGCGGATTGCTCTTGGCGTGTCTACGACTATGGCCGACGGCCTCCGAGGGCTAGCACATGCCACCAAATCTTGCGTAGGCGGCATCTCACAAGTCGAGAAGTTTTGTGGCGGTTGCAAACTCCCGGTATGCGTCTCCGGGGTTTGCCCCCCCCCCCCTCACGGATGGCTCCGCCGCCGGCACCTGGAGGGGGAAACGGACGCGTCGGGTCTACACAGATGGGATCTTGCTGTGGCTTTGGCCCGGATGTTGCTCCAAAGTGTTCCTATGGGCTGACCTAACACAACCGGGAGGAGAGTTCCACTGGTTTAAGCCCGTCCGTGCAAAATCAATGGGCTAGATCCTGTGGTCAAATCCTACAGGGTTAGGCGGGACGGGGGCCCTGGTGGGTAGCAATGCCACCGGAGCATCGCACCGGGCCCTCATACATGCTGTACGGTGTGTTGGCATGTAGGAAGAGGCGGTACACGTCTCCGGGGTGTGGCCTCCCTCACGGACAGCGATGACACAGTAGTAGACGTTCTGCGGTAACAATGCGGTGTGAATATTATTAAATACTCGGAGCACGATAAAATCATGACTTTTTTACACGACGTGGGCACATGTGCTATAGGACTGATGGTAATTTTTCATAATTTTCGGTGATGGAGAAGTATCTGAACACTTCCCTCTCCGTGGATTGCTCTTCACGTGCCTAGGACTGTAGCCGGCGGCCTCCGGGGGCTAGCACATGCCACAAAATCTTGCGTAGGCGGCCTCTCACAAGTCTAGAAGTGTTGTGGAGGTTACAAATGCCCGGCGTTCATCTCCGGAGTGTGCCCCCCCTCACGGACGGCGGCGCCGCTGGCACCTGGACGGGGGAACGGACGCGTTGGGTCTACACGGATGGGATCTTGTTGTAGCTTTGGCCCGGATGTTGCTCCAAAATGTTCCTATGGGCTGACCTAACACAACCGGGTGGAGAGTTCCACTGGTGAAAGCCCGTCCGTGCAAAATCAAAGGGCTAGGTCCCGTAGTCAAATGCTACAGGGTTAGACGGGACGGGGGCCCTGGGGGGTAGCGATGCCATCGAAGCATCGCACCGGGCCCTCATACATGCCGTACGGTGTTGTGGCATATCAGAAGAGGCGGCACGCGTCTCTGGGGTGTGGCCCCCCTCACGGACGGTGTTGACACAGTAGTAGACGTTCTGTGGTAACAATGCGGCGTGAATATTATTAAATACTCGGAGCACGATAAAATCATGACTTTTTTACACGACGTGGGCACATGTGCTATAGGACTGATGGTAATTTTTCATAATTTTTGGTGATGGAGAAGTATCTAAACACTTCCCTCTCCGCGGATTGCTCTTCGCGTGTCTATGACTGTGGCTGGCGGCCTCCGGGGGCTAGCACATGCCGCCAAATCTTGTGTAGGTGGCCTCTCACAAGTCTGGAACTGTTGTGGCGGTTGCAAACGCCCGACACGCGTCTCCGGGATGTGCACCCCCTCACGCATGGCGCCGCCACCGGGTCCACACAGATGGGATCTTGTTGTGGCTTTGGCCTAGACTTGGTCTGTCATCTCGCGATGACATGCACCACACAGAGAAGTAGTTATTCACCATGGACTACACCCTCTCGATGCCGATCAACGCCCTAGACCATCAGGGCCACCGGAGGGGTGCCGGTCTCTAGAACCGGGCGAGGCCAATCATTTGAAAAATAAAACACAAGACGGTAATTATGATGTGCTAAGGTTTTTTGCCAAGCATGGAAGAAAACAACAAAAAAAGTACAAAAAAATTATAATACATATTATGGAGAATGGACAAGAAGGATGCTTTACCGAGAGTCCCTCTCGGAAAATGCGGCCATTGCCGAGTGCTACTGGACGACCCTCGGTAACCACTGTCGGTGCGGCTCTCGGAAAAGCCCCCGAGATCTAGGTTAAGACTTTTATCGAGTGTCACTGAAACTTGGCTCTTGGAAATGTTTCCCGCGGGGACTTATGCAAAATTTACCCCTTGCACGCGCTCACTCCTCTCTTCTCTCTCTGTTTCTCTCGCCCCCGCCCCCTCTGTCCGCCGCCACCCCTCAGTGCCACCGCCCCATCCGGCGAGCTCTGCCGCCACCACCACCTCCGCCCCGCCGCCACCGGGAGTGCCTCCCCCGACCCCTCCACCTCCACCGAGCCCCCCCCCATCGCCACCTCCACCGAGCTCGTCCACCGCCACCTTCTCGACCAAGCTTCACCAAGCACCACCGGCGCGGC
>NC_041393.1:553229399-553234673 GCF_002162155.2 Triticum dicoccoides | reverse complement strand
GGCATCCCCTCCACTGAGCTCTACCACATCCGGCATCCACCTCCCCCACCTCCCCCCTGGCCCATTGGTGAGGCCCTACTCAATCTCTTTTTTTTGAAATAAAATGGGTTTCCCCCCTCTCCATTACAACAAAAGGTGTATATATATGCACAGTGAATAATGTGTCTGAGTGTGTGCTTTGTATGTGTGTGTGTCAGTGAGTGATGTTGGTGTATGTGTGCATATATAATGAATGGTTTTTTATATTTATGTGTGTATATATGTGCATATATAATGAATGGTGTATGTGAGTGTGTGGGGGAGAGGGGTGCTATTTATGTGTGTCTGTGCATGTGTGAGTGAGTGTGTGATGTGTGTGTATGGATATGTGACTGTGTTTGTGTGTGGGGGGTGTGGGAGTGAGTGTTATTGATGTTTGTGTGTTTGACACATGATTAACACAACTTCATTCTTTCATGCAGGACATGCATCTATTTTGACAATAGAGAGAGCGAATTCTGTTGCACGCTTCAAGGGTAATCTCTTCCCGTTCATGTGTAGGTTTTCATTATTTGTAGATCACCTAAATAGTCGCGTAACCTAAGTGTCTCCCATTCGGAAGGGTTGTATCTATAAATATGCAAGTCTTTGCATATTTATAACCTCAACTCTTTCGAATTGTCCATGTTTTCCAAGGACAACCCGAGGATGTGTAGGCGGGTCATTTTCATGATGTACTTAGATCGGACACAGAATTTCGACAGTGTCTCCTTGTTGTTCTGTAGATACATATCCTCTTGGTTTATTGCTGAGATGTGTATTTGGAGAACAGCGGGGAGGTGCTGCCGAAATTTTATCTCGGGTCGGAGTACGTCATGAAAGCAGACCCAGCCTACACATTCTCGGGTGGGATTAGGACCTATCTTTACCTATTACATAGCTCAGTGCATGTCGTAAAACTTGATGGAACCACTTGTTATATAAAAAAAGTTATGTGTGTGTGTTTCACTTTATATCAGAGGATGGAAGAACGTGAGTGGATGTACACCGGACATCCCAGCATGGAGGGTATGACCCCTGAGTGGTGGTCAAAGACCAATGATTTCCTGGAATTACTATTTGCTGGAGAAACACAAGTTCATGGAATTTGGTGCCCATGCATGGAGTGTGATAACCAGACTGAAAGAGATAAGATTACTATGAGTAAACACTTAGGCAAATATGGGTTTACGCCAGGCTATTACCGGTGGATCTTTCACCGTGAGACAGAACAGTCCAGGGCGGAGGTGGTGCGACAACGCACCGGCGAATATGATACTCGGATTGAAAACCTGTTAGATGACATCCGCCATGTAGATCCGCCGGAGGACCCGAACTCCGAGGAGCCGCCGGAAAGCCCTGAAGAGTATCATGCAGCTTTGTTTGCGGCACAAAAACCCCTTCACGCCCATACAGAGGTTACTCAACTAGATGGCATTGCACGCCTGATGGCCCTGAAGGCAAACCATAACATGAGCATAATTTGCTTCAATGAGTTATTGTCAGTTATTGCTAGCATGTTGCCTAAAGAAAATATATTGCCAAAGAACATATACGAGTCGAACAAAATCCTCGGTTCACTTAAGATGTCGTATGAGCAAATACATCCTTGTCCAAATAGATGCATGTTATTTAGAAATGAACATAAAGATACGAATTATTGTGTCAAGTGCAAATCCTCTAGGTATATTGAGGTAATAGATGATGATGGTAGCAAGATGCAGCTCACAATTGCCGTCAATATCCTTCGATATCTTTCATTCACAGAAAGGATCCAGAGGCTTTATATGACCGAGGAAACTGCCCAATATATGAGATGGGCCGCCAAAGGGAAGATGTACAATACAAAAAAGATGCAACATCCACAGGATGGTGAAGCATGGAAGAAATTTGTTGAAATTCATAAGGAAACAGATGACTGGAAGAGTGTAGCTGTTGGGATAACAACCGACGGGTTCAATCCATATGGTTTGATGGCTGCCATATACAGTTGTTGGCCAGTATATGTTATCCCCCTGAATCTGCCCCCTGGCGTTTGCATGCAACGACATCACATGTTCCTAACGTTGATTATTCCAGGTCCTAACTATCCCGGGAAGCATATGAGTGTGTATATGGAGCCATTGGTGGATGACTTACTTGTTGCTTGGAACAACGGGGTCCGGACATACGATGCCATTTCAAAGAAGCACTTCAATATGCATATCTGGTACCACACATCGCTACATGACCTACCGGCACGTGTGATATTTTGTGGTTGGTGTGTAAAGGGGAAGTGGCCTTGCCCAGTGTGTCGACAGCGTGTGACTTTCATTTAGCTGGCTAAGGGTCACAAGTATGTATGCTTTGACCAACATCGGCAGTTCCTTCGTCTTGATCACCCATACAGACAAGATGCTATGCACTTCCAAAAATGTGTTATTGTTGATGACCCTCCACCACCTATTATGACCGGTGCCCAGCTTAAGGATGAGTTAGATACTCTCGAGGAAAAGCTCGATGGGAAAGGTTTTGTGGGATATGGAGAGACACACCAGTGGACTCACATTCCAAGCTTATGGAGGCTCCCTTACTTTAAAGATCTTCTACTTCCACACAACATTGATGTAATGCACACTGAAAAGAATATTGCGGAGGCCTTACTCGGCATGCTCCTCGACACCGAGAAGTCAAAGGATAACATTCAGGCTAGGATCGATCATGCCAAACTATGCAACAGGCCAAAATTAAATTTGGTGCCTCGTGCAAAAGGTAATTCTTGGAAGAAGCCACCAGCCCCTTTCACCCCTTCGATGCCCCAAAGGAAGGAAATTCTCCGATGGATTGTGAACAACTTGTACTTCCCTGATGGATATGCAGCTAATATCATGAGGGGAGTGAATATGGCTACAAAGCGAATAGGAGGCCTCAAGAGTCATGACTACCATGTATGGCCTGAGCGGACAATGCCTGTGATGATTCGAGGGTATGTCAGAGAGGATATTTGGCGAGTGCTGGCGGAGTTGAGCTACTTCTTCCATCAGCTTTGTGCCAAAGAACTAGATTATGAAGTGGTTGCAAAGTTGGAGGAACAAGCACCTGAGTTGCTATGCAAGTTAGAGATGATATTTCCGCCAGGTTTCTTTAAGCCAATGCAACATATGATCTTACATCTCGCGTATGAGGCTAGAATGGGAGGGCCTGTGTAGTTCCGATGGCAGTATGCACCTAAACAGGAGTTCAAGCATCTTCGTGGGAAATGTAAGAATAAAGCCCGCATTGAAGCCTCCATAGCCGAGGCATACCTGAATGAGGAGGTGGCCATGACCACGACAAAGTACTATCATGACAGTATTCAGACTAGGTTAAATCCAGCTCCTCGTTACAATGAAGAACCCACCAGTATTGTTTCCGACCTTAGCCTCTTCGAGGGCCAAGGTGGCAAAGCAAGTGGACTGAAGCCCAAGAACTTTTCACCTACTGAGTGGTCGACTATTATGATCTATGTCTTGACCAACATGGAAGAAGTGCAACCGTACATAAAGTAAGTGTAGACACCTTTATTGACAACTACTCACTAGTCTTGAGTTCTAACTCGAATTCTTCCTATTGCTAGGGAATTCCAGAACGGATTCTGGAAGCTACCACGGCCTCCTAGCAACGAAGAATCAACAGACCTTCTGGAAGATACCAATGTTGATGGCGGTTTCATTTCTTGGTTCTCAAGAAAAGTAACTTTTCTAACTTTATGTTACTTCAAGTTGATCTTACTTGCCGGTAATGCTTCCACTAATGAACCAGACAATCTCCTATTATTCTTGTAGGCATATCAGGAGGTTGATATGGATGCCAAAGTGAGAGAAGTAGCCAAAGGTTTTGAATACGAGGCCAAGTCATTTAAGGCTTACAACATGAATGGGTATCGCTTCCACACTGATAAACACACGTGTGAGAGGCCCAACCGAAGGTCAATAAATAGTGCGGTCTATTGTCTAGGGACAGATGGACGTCACTAATATGGAACCATCGAAGAAATTTATGAGCTGCAGTATTGTGGTTTACAAGGAGTGAAGCCCATCGTATTCAGATGCAGCTGGCTCAATCTTGAGAAAGTGAGATGAACCCCTAGTGTAGGCTTTGTCGAAGTTGAACGAGCATCGAGATATGCAGGAAATGATGTCTATATTATGGCTCAACAGGCTACACAAGTGTTTTTTCTCCCATACGCGTGCACATCTACGGAATATATCGATCTCTTGAAGTGGGATGTCGTGTACAAGGTACCCCCGCGTATCAAGGTACCTACCCCAAACAAGTATGATTACCATATAAACCCTAACACATACGAGGGGGAGTTCTTTCAAGAAGCAGACACTGACGAAGACGAAGATGATGCAGAGGAAGATGATGGCATGCATCACGAACATGATGCTATGGAACATGAGGCCATGGATGACATCGAAGTAGATAATGCAGAGGACGGATACGAGGATGTTTCTGACCCACGAGATTTGGCATTACTTATGCGATGGCACATGGGTCTAGATGAGGATGAGGGCCCCCCTGAAGACTTCGAGGATGAATGTATGAACGGGCGTGATAGCGATGATGAAAGCCCTGATCCAAATGTTGCACCTAATATTGACCCTTATTTCTAACAACTCCATGTAATCGTGTGAGAACTCTATGTATGTGTGTCACAACTCTATGTATTCGTGTGTGTCACAACTCTATGTATTCGTGTATGTAGCAACTCTATGTATTCGTGTGTGCAACAACTCTATGTATTCATGTGTGCAACAACTCTATGTATTTGTGTGTGTAACAACTATATGTATTATTGTGACAATTCCATTTATTCTTCATATGTGATATATTTATTGTATTTACATCAAGTTGTATCATCTGTACTAACTGGTTTGTTCTTCTTCGTATCAGGTGATTGAAACATGACAGGTAGCAACAAGATTCCAAAGGAAAGTTTGAAAAAGTGAATGATCTGTACAATGATCAACTTGCTCGACCGGTGAAAGCGGTGGCCGCTCCTTCATCGGTTGCCACAACTGCCAAGAAGGCCAAAGGATTGGCGGGTCTAGACACCCGTCCGGCAAAACGTGTGAAACAAGGTCGAGTACCACGCCGGGGAGGAGTAGGAGGCGGACGATGAGGGGGAGTAGGTGAGGCAGGAGGAGGAGGTGGACGAGGAGGCAGACGAGGAGGGGAAGTAGGTGAGGCAGGAGGAGGAGGCGGATGAGGAGGCGGACGAGGACGGGGAGT
>NC_041393.1:553203335-553228869 GCF_002162155.2 Triticum dicoccoides | reverse complement strand
AGGAGGCGGACGAGGAGGGGGCGAGGGGGGCGAGGAGGGGGAGTAGAGGGACGAAGAGGGGGAGTAGGTGAGGCAGGAGGAGGAGGCGGACGAGGAGTACGTAAAGCAGCCCGGAGTAGAGCACCTCTTTCTTCTCCTCGACCCTCTGATGCAGTGCTTCACCGTGCTCAGGAGGAGGAAACAGAGGATGGGGATGAGGTGTGTGAGGAGGAGGACGAGGAGGATTTTGTGGAGGAGGTGGTGGAGGATGATGAGGAGGAGGTGGTGGAGGATGACACCACCGAGAGGAGGCTGGTTGTTTGTCAGGTTTCTGAGGGTGGGGATGGACCCTCACGGGTTACAGAGCACCACGAGGTGAGCGGTTCGCAACCGAGCGGTTTGACTATCAGCACTACTTCCAGAGGGAAAGTGTGGCTGCGTGGTCCTTCAAAGCTTCCAAGACGTCCATATGTGCATAGAGACGTGTTGATTAAACCAATGGGAGAGAAATAAGTGGTTATCTCGACTCATCGCATATAAATTGTACCTTTTGTCATTTCCTCACATATAATATGACTTCACTCTTAGAAATGCAGAAGCTTAGTAAAAGGTGGTGAGAGGCATCTGCCACGGTCGCCGAATGGCATCATTGGTGGTCTTTGTAGGTTAAATTATCCTGGACTGGTCACTTTGCCGAACGGTATCATTGAGCCAGCTTGGTCATGGGATCACTACAAACTTGCACCGGATTTCCTGGATATGCATCAGAGGGTTTATGATAACAGAGCCATGCGAGTGGTCAACGACTTCTGGGTAAGTCCTTTCAAACACCTAAATGTCAATACCAAAAGGTTTAAATTTGCCATAGTCATGATTTAACCCTTCTCACATATATGCATGTTTGTAGAATTTCTATACATGCGTTGAGGGTCAGAAGGATCGTGCAAATGTGGTGGTTGAGAATATTGCCAAGAAACTAGTCCACGGCATGCACTATGAGGAGCGCGTCCGGTTAGTGGTCAAGTATCACGTGGACTATCTAAACCATAGGATTTCCAAATAGGAGGCTCGAGGGACGCATCTTTCACGGGACAATTACTTCAAGGCAAGTGAAGATGGATGCTTGCTATTCCCTACATTACCGCGAAATTAGATGTATTTGTTTAATTTATAGGTGATTCCTCGGTGGTGCGCTGACAAACGTCTGTGCTGGGAGAAGATCGTCGAATTGTGGACTGATCCAGGGTGGCAGGATGAACACAAAGCAATATCTAAACAATGTAAGTTGATGGGGGGTCGAGGACACCGACAAGGCAACCTCACCATCCCAGGTGTCGTCTCAAAACATGTAGGCAACCACATCCTTTTCTTTTCATCATGTTCTCTTTCATTTGTGAGCATTCCCTTGATTGTTTGGTTCGCTTTCTTTTGCAGAAAGAAGACACTGGCAAGGATATCACTTACTTCGAGGCATGGACCATCAAACGTACCAAAGACAACAAGGACAAGGACCCTCTCCACCTAGAGAGGGACTGGATCAGCTCTAAAGCCCGGTCGGATGGAGAGAACTACACCAAAAAATTGAAGGAGACGTACGGGCCTGACGCTGACCCTCACGTGCTACCGTTTGACCCTCTTGTGGCCATTGCCACGGAAGGTGGTAGACCGAATGGCTGGATGGCGGTTCACCTTGATTCTGTCATAACCTCCTCCCTTCCGAGAGTCAACACGCTCCGTGCTATGAGTACTGGCTCTACTCCTATCGTAGAGCGTCACGTACCACATTCCGTGAGCATTATTGAGGATATTCATGTCAGTGCTTCTTCATTGATCCTTCATGGTCCTGCATATTTGCATTTCAACATTAATGACATTTGCATTGCCATATTGTAGACTCGACTGATTGACACCGAGAAAGAATGAGATGAAAATCGGGCCAAGCTGAAGGCACAAGATGATCTAGTGAACTCTTTACAACATATGGTGGCCAATCTTTATTCCATGCAAGGCCAACCAGTGCCAGAGATGCCACCGACACTGGAGTGGAACATTGTGAGTTTCGTTCAAAGTATTTCTATCACCATTTTTGGCATTACCATATGCATTCATCTCACTATTGGGTCAATCCATCACAGCTCAACCCATCACAAGGGTCGAACAATGTTCCGGTAGTTCCACCTCGAGTTTGTGGAGTTGGGGCAGCAAACGGAATGATCCCTTCTAATGTTGATGTTATCACTCTGGTTGATGGAGTTGGGGCAGCAAACGGAATGATGCCTTCTAATGTTGATGTTATCACTCCGATCTCCAAAATCGCGTGAACTTCATGTTATGTTATGTTTGAAACGGTTCCTTGTATGTTGAGAACTCTTGCATCTTGTGACTTGTAAACTTGTGGTAGTCGAGTGTCTTCACTACTATTTCACCTTTTATGCACTATTGCTTTTATGTGGAATGTTTTTCAGAATCAATCATTGCTTCTTTTGTTCAATGATGCCTATATGTGAAATGTTCTATGTGTGATGAACTATATGCTACTGCTGTATATGTTTCGCTACAGGAAAGAAACAGAAACAGGAAAAAAGGCTCCTGGGCACACCATTGCCGAGGGCAGCAAACGTGTACCAACCAGTAGAACCTGACACCTTTACCAAGAGGCCTCTCGGTAAACGATAATAACCTGTGGTAGCCCTGGAAACTTTACTGAGAGGTGCTCTCGGTAAAGGGAAAAGGATTGCCGACGCTGGCTCTCGGCAAAGTTGGCCCTCAGCCTGTTCTCGTGGTCCCACATGTCAGGAGGTGACACGTGTCAGCCTCCTACTGGTTACCTTTGCCGAGAGGGACTCTCGGCAAAGTTTGCCCTCGGCCTGCTCTCTTGGTCCCACATGTCAGGAGGTGACACGTGTCAGCCTCCTACTGGTTACCTTTGCCGAGGGGGACTCTCGGCAAAGTTTGCCCTCGGCCTTCTCTCTTGGTCCCACAAGTTAGGAGGTGACACGTGTCAGCCTCCTACTGGTTCTCTTTGCCGAGAGTGGCTCTCGGCAAAGTTGTCCCTCGGCCTGCTCTCTTGGTCCCACATGTCAGGAGGTGACACGTGTCAGCCTCCTACTGCTTCTCTTTGCTGAGAGTGGATCTCGGCAAAGTTGGCCCTCGGCCTGCTCTCTTGGTCCCACATGTCAGGAGGTGACACGTGTCAGCCTCCTATTGGTTCTCTTTGCCGAGAGCGGCTCTCAGCAAAGTTTGCCCTCGGCCTGCTCTCTTGGTCCCACATGTCAGGAGGTGACACGTGTCAGCCTCCTATTGGTTCTCTTTGCTAAGAGTGGCTCTCGGCAAAGTTGGCCCTCGGCCTGTTGTCGTGGACCCACATGTCAGGACACGACACATGTCAGCCACCTAGTATTTCGTTTTGCCGAGCGTAGCTCTCAGCAAAGTTTGTGTGGCCCCACATGTCTGGAGCTGACGGACTTATCCGTTAGCTGCTTTATTTTGCCAAGACGTGCAGCTTAGCTCTCGGCAATGGCTTTGCCGAGTGCTCATGTTATGGCTCTCGGCAAATCCCTGTTTGCCAAAGAGGTGTACGCCGGGTGGCTTTTGCCGAAGGTGACACTCGGCAAAGGCGTTGTCGGCGGTTTTTGGGCCTTTGCCGAGTGTCCGTGGCACTCAGCGTATAGGGTGATTCCAGTAGTGAATTATCTCCCTTCTATCTCATACTTCTCCGTTAACACATCATTCTTAACGGGAATGTTCCGGCCGGTCGTCTCTTTCCAATATCATTGTGTTCATAACCCTTTACAGGAAGACTCTTTTGCACTATCTCTTTTCAAAGAGGCTGCTATGTCATAGATGTTGTATCGCAACATCATGGGTTGAATAAGAACACATATATAAATTAGAAGCATGTTAATTTCCAAACAGTGGGACGACATTTATATTATGATAATATACATGGTCATCCCACCATCTCTCCTCTATAGTAGGCATGTTGTCGTTTGTGAAACAATCCAAGTGCATCTCTGATGTCTACTACACAACCTATCCTTGTAGACTCGTGTTGGGCCTCCAAGTGCAGAGTTTTGTAGGATAGTAGCAATTTTCCCTCAAGTGGATGACCCAAAGTTTATCAATCCATGGGAGGCGTAGGATGAAGATGGTCTCTCTCAAACAACCCTGCAATCAAATAACAAAAAGTCTCTTGTGTCCCGACACCCATTACAATGGTAAACTGTATAGGTGCACTAGTTCGGTAAAGAGATTGTGATCCAAGTGTAGTATGGATAATAGATATAGGTTTTTGTAATCTGAAAATAAAAAAACAGCAAGGTGGCAAGTGATAAAATGAGGCACAAACAGTACTGCAATGCATAGAAATAAGGCCTAGGGTTCATACTTTCACTAGTGCAATCTCTCACCCGTGCTAATATAATTGAATCATATAACAATCCCTCAACGTGCGATAAAGAATCACTGCAAAGTTCTTATCTAACAGAGAACATAAAATGAAATTGTTGTAGGATACGAAATCACCTCAAAGTTATCTTTTTCGATCAATCTATTGAGCTATTCTTGTAAGTGTCACGAACAACCCTAGAGTTCATACTAAAATAACACCATATGATATGGATCAACCAACTCTATTGTCACCTAGATACTCCAATGTCACTACAAGTATCCGTGAGTCAATTATACGATACGCATCAAACAACTTCAGATTCATAATATTCAATCCAACACAAAGAACTTGAAAGAGTGCCCCAAGTTTTCTATCGGAGAAAGTAGGACAAAAACGTGCATCAACCCCTATGCATAGATTACCCCAATGTCACCTCGGGAATCCGCGAGTTGAGTGCCAAAATATAAATCAAGTGAATCAATATAATATCCCATTGTTACCAGGGTATTCATATGCAAGACATACATCAAGTGTTCTCAAATCCATAAAAGTATTCAATCCAACAATAGTGAAACCTCAGATGTAAAAACTCATTTCATCACAACAAGATAGAGAGCGGGAAAAGACCATATAATCCAACTATATTAACAAAGCTCGTGGTACACCAAGATCGTGGCAAATCAAGAACACGAGAGAGAGAGAGAGAGAGAGAGAGAGAGAGAGAGAGAGAGATTAAACACATAGCTACTAGTACATACCCTTAGCCCCGAGGGTGAACTACTCCCTCCTCATCATGGTGGCTGTCAGGATGATGAAGATGGCCTTCGGTGATGATTTCCCCCTCCGGCAGGGTGCCGGAATAGGGCTCCATATGGTATTTCGAAGATACAGAGGCGTGCGGCGGTGGAGTCAAAGTTCTAGGGTTATTTCTGGGGGTTTATCTATTTATAGGATTTTTTGGCGTCGGCCTCACATCAAGATGGGCTTCGAGGGGCCTGTCGTGGTTCTAAGACTGACAATAGAGGACGGGGGTAGGTATGGAGAGGCAAGATCCCAGCTATGGTGAAGTTGTACATGCAAGTTTACGAGTTCAGTCCCTTCTCGGTGGAAGTAATAGCCCTACGTCTCGGAGCCCGGAGGCAGTCGATTGGTTTATGCGTGTGAAGATTACAGGGGGTGCGAACCGTTGTGCCAACGGAGGGGGGTGGCTTATATAGAGTGCGCCAGGACCCCAACCAACCCACGTTACAAGAGGTTCAATGTTCATAAAGAGGGAGCGTTACTGGTAACGCCAACATTAAGTGCTATAAATGGTATTGAATACTACGGAGTGAACGCCTGACCGTTAAGGTGTTGGTCGACTCCTGATCTTCAATAGGTCGAGTGATTCTTCATGCAGTCGAGTGATCACAGGAAGGACAGATCTCCGAGTGGTTGACCGGTCGAGTGGATGACACTCGACTCCTTGTCTGGGTCCTTCCTGTTATCCTTTGGGTTTCTTTTCTTCTTTGATAATAGACCTGGGTGGGATTAATAGGTCAGGCCTATGACCCTACCCTAGGTCTATGTCCTCATCAGGGCCCACTACCCACCAGCCCACGACCTAGGCCCTTTGCAAGCCCTGGTAGGTAGTGGCCACCTCCTTCACCTTATGGTCCTCCCAATAAGCTCTAGTGCCTCTTTTGTTCCAAAAAAATCGTCAAAAAGTTTCGCTGCATTTCGAGAACTTTATTTCTGCACAAACAACAACACCACGATAGTTCTGCTGAAAACAACGTCAGTCCGGGTTAGTTACATTCAAATCAAACCAAAACCATATAGAATTGTTGTAAACATGTCATGAATACTTCATAAATTATAGATACATTGGAGACGTATCAATCTGCAGGACCACCATGTCATCGATCTGCACTAGAGCTTCTTTCCCGTCGCTTTTGTTGACATAATCAATTATTTCTTCTTCGAAGCTCTTGCTGATCTCATCATCTTGGCCATGATGGACACCTTTCTTGGACTTCCGGTAAAATATGAAATCATCATATTTTAGAAATGATGATGTGAGTTTCCGTCATTTTGGGCTTCTCACCCTATGGCTGATTGATGACTGACCATCCTCTGTATCTACAAGAGGTTGTTTATGCTTCTTTGTTTCCGCGATTTGGCCTCTATTTTTTGTGTCACGCTTTGCTGCGAGGGGAAAATGTATCAGTTTAGATAAAAATAGTGTTGCTTACTAATACAATCTGTTTACTATACTAGTAGTCTAGCATATATAGCATACCTCAAATTCATGTGATAGGTAACCGTGAAGGTAGTCATGACACATATGGTGGTAAGCAAAGAATTCACGTTTTTTCTGGGTTTCAATACTTCTATCTTCTTTTGAAAATCGTCAAATTCCTTAGCTTCATTCATGAAGTCCCTGACTTGGATCTTTTTGCCCACATCTCTAAAATCAAGATTTTTGAATGTCGGCTTGCCATAGTTAAAGATCTTTGCGAATCAAGATTTTTTACTATGGCAAGCCGACATTCAAAAATCCTGATTTCAGAGATATGGGCAAAGAGAAAGTCCGAGTCAAAGACTTTGCGAATGAAGTTAAGAAATTTGACGATTTTCTATAGAAGGCGGAAGTATTGAAACTCACAAAAGAGCGTGACCGCTTACCATCAGATGCCTGAGGGCTACCTTCGTCGTAACCTATCACATGAATCCGAGGCATGCTATATATGCATGATTGCTAGTATATGAAACTTATGACTGGAGATTGTATCAGTATTTAGAACCACTTTTATTTAAACTGGTATTTTTGTCCCCTCCCAGCAGAGCGTGACACAAAAAATAGAGACCCAATTGCATAAACTAAAGATCCAGAAACAACCTCTTTTAGATACAGAGGATGATCGGTCATCAATCAGCGAGGGGCCCAGCATGACGGAAACGTACCTCATCGTTTCTAAGAAATGATGATTCTATATTTTACCAAAAGTTCAAGAAAGGTGCCCATCAAGGCTAGGATGATGAGATTCAGGAGATTCCTAAACCCAGGCAGAGCCCCGAAGAAGAAATAATGTATTATGTCCACAAGAGCGACAAGAAAGAAGCTCAAGTGCAAATCAACGTCATGGTCGTCCTACAAATTATCTTGGATTGTCTCACAAATGACAGCTTGCCTACTATAGAAATGAGATTGTTCGGGCCATGTAAATTATTGTAATATAAAATTTTGTCACACTGCTTGAAAATTAACATGCTTCTGATTTGCATATGTGTTCTTATTTAGTTTGTTGATGTCGTGATACAACATCTACGTCATAGGAGCCCCTTTGAAAAGAAGGCCGGAAGAGTCTTTCTCAAAATGGTTATGAACGCAATGATCTTGGAAAGATACGGCCCGACCATTCCCATAGAGAATGATGTGTTGACGGGGAAGTACAGGACACAAAAGGGAGATAATTATCTTCAACATGAATTGGTAAGTTTCAATAACTGATACATATCATATTTATCAACGTGTTGGCCAAATTACTTACTATTGCTTAAATGAATGACTTGGTAATAATATTGTGAAGTTTACTTAGCCGACTTGCCATGTTGTAGCCTCATAGGGCGTTTCTCCATATGAGTAGGCCTCTCTGAGTTTTGTGTGGCCTTAGGGGGTTTGCATTTCTGCGTATTGTGTTGTTGTGGATATTATTTATGTCGATCATTGATCGATGTAAATCATATTAAATATTTTTCTCTCAACTCTTGCGTTTACATTTATTTGTATTTTGATAACATTTATTGTGTTTAAGTTCACATGACTGTACAAAAGGACAGAAAGTGCATCATACCTGTTGGCCACTGAAATGAACTGTTGCATTACCCAAGCACTATAACGCCTTCCACCTTGGTTTCTTTTGCAGGTACATACCACACATGCATTCTCCAGAGCAGCAAATTGCACTTCTGCATTGAATCGAAGGCATCAGCGTCAACTGCAGACGTGCAAAGAAATCATGGCGGGCATTGCTGGTCTACGTTCAGGAAATAATTTAAGAAACTATTGGGGTGACCATGAAATTCTCATCTGATGGAAACACATGTAGAAAATTAAGATAAATATGGGTTATATAGTGATTCTAGCACTGCTCAAATACTTCTATGAGTTTTCTGGTCCAAATTAGTGAATGACAGGCGTACATACTTCAACATAAGAGCAGGTTAAGGCATATGCACATGGATTTCAAGATGAACTGGGTACTCTTGTGAAGCTCTCCTTCATTGATATATTCACAGCTTCGTAACAAATGCTATCCAAACCTGTCAATAAACATATACATGCAAGAAGAGATCACCAGAAAACCAGCGCCTTTGTATTTATCATAGCTATATTTCAAAGTTTGCACATACTGATTCTTGAAGCAGCAAACAAATAAAGGACAAATTTTAAAAGAGATGAATCACATAATTTACTGGTAAAAGGATGTGCATATCATCATCAATAGGTAGACAACCACCATAATTTTGACAACATTTTAATTAGAGTGTTTCTCCTGTAGCCAACCCATCTCCTTTTGTTGAATCCATACCACCAAATTCATTCTACAAGTTAAAAGTGACAGAGATAGTTTACACACAAGGACGAAATGAGTAGGAAATCAAACACACAAGTACTGCCAGGAGTTGTGCCTTTAGTTCAAACGCAAAATCATTATACACGAGGACTCATTAAGATCCAAAGTACCACACAACCATCTGGTTCGATTGAACAAGGTTGTAATTTTAGAAAGAAGAAAAATCCAAGCACACCTCGGCCCTCATAGCCACTGATGTTTGAAAATTTCACCCACTCCTTTTCATTTGTGATGATATAAAAGCACATCACAAATCTGAAGGTCTTAAATTATACAATCAAGGAAAGGCAAGGTGAGCTGAATTATATGATTTCAGTACACAAACTGCACAGATCATCAGCTTACCACCAGTATAACCATCCACATGAATTTAACAAGATAATTGGTGTAAAACTACTCCCTCTGTTCCATATTCAGTGTTACTGATTTAGTACAAAGTGTTGTATTACATCAGTGACACTTAGCATGGAACAGTGGGAGTAATATTTTTTTGTATTTATGACAAAAACTAATACATTTTCAAATCATGTGAAACAGTATTGATGTGTTTGGCAGCCGTAGCAGCCGGGCCTGGCTAGCTCAAGCCTGGCTCACATGAGGCTGGTTGAGCAAATGCAGGTTGTAATGCAACATCTGCATATTGTTTGGTTGCCTGCATCTAGTTCTCTCGTATTAGGGGATAGCTTAACGCACGGTGTCTAGTTGCCCGCATTGTCTGGACTCACACATAAGCACATTGTTTGGTTGCACACACGGTGTGAGGTGTGCTAACATTGTACCCTATGTTGTGAGGTTAGCTTATACATGATCACATCTAGCACACCAATGCCACAACACTGCAATATCGACGAACTGCACGATGATGGTCAAGTTCTTCACCGCAAGGCATGGCGCTGCCTTGGCAACTGCAACGTTTCCTACTTCAACCACGCCAACTGTGTGCTTTCGCATGTAGTTAGCATAAGCTTCTTCTACCGCCTGCCTAGTCTTAAACCCTTTATGGCTACTGTTGATATAGATGCAACTTGTTCACTTCAAGCTTCTCATGAACTGTAAACCCCTGGTGCCCTCCCGACGAATACCACATACCATTTGTTCTAGCGGTGCACAAGAGCAGTAGTTGAAGCAGCAAGCAAAAGAACAATCAATAAGCAAGCAATGGAGCAGAAGTAGTAAGCATGCATGATCATTTGGCATAGCAAGTTCTAACTGATACGTCTCCAATGTATTTATAATTTTTGATTGTTCCATGCTGTTTTATTATCAATCTTGGATGTTTTATAATCATTTTATAGTCATTTTATATCATTTTTTGGTACTAACCTATTGACATAGTGCCAAGTGCCAGTTGTTGTTTTTTCCATGTTTTTTACATCGTGGGAAATCAATATCAAACGGAGTCCAAGTGCCACAAAACTTCACGGAGATTTTTTATGGACTAGAAGGAAGCTATTGGGCCCTGGTTGCAGCTGGGGGAAGTCCCAAGGAGGGGACAACCCACCAGGGCGCGCCAGGAGGCTCAGACGTGCCCTGGTGGGTTGTGCCCACCTCGGGTCTTCGTTCTCATATATTTGCTTTGTGATCTATTTAATTTGCAATTTTTATTCAGATCTATTAAACCAAAAATACAAAAATACTTTCCTGCACTTTATTTTATTTGCGATCTATCTATCAATCTACTGCAAATTTACCTCACGTCCGTTTGCCTATCTTGAGGCGCCGTACCCGAAAGGGATTGACAACCCCTTTAACACGTCGAGTTGTGAGGTGTTGTTGTTTGTGTGCAGGGGCTGTTTACGTTGTGTTCCTTGGTTCTCCTACTGGTTCGATAACCTTGGTTTCATATCTGAGGGAAATACCTACCGCCGCTGTGCTGCATCATCCCTTCCTCTTTGGGGAAATACCGACGTAGCTTCAAGCGACATCAAAAGGAATTTCTGGCGCCGTTGTCAGGGAGGATCTTCAACATATACTAGGTTCCTAATCAAAAATCTCATCTCCTTGCAATTTACATTATTTGCCATTTGCCTATCGTTTTCCTCTCCCCCACTTCACAAAAAATTGCCGTTTTATTCGCCCTCTTTTTTGTTTGCCTTTTTATCGTCAGATATCATTTTTGCTTGTGTTGCCATGTGCCTTCTATTTGCTTGCATCTTCACTTGCTAAAAATATATTGTTATGGATCCTCATCCACTTGCTAATCTTTTCAAAAGATCCAATTATGATGAACCAATTGCTAGTGAATTGAGTGCACTAGATTATCTTTATGAAGTTTTGCTTGAGATTCGTGAATCTGAAAATTGTGATGAAGAAATTTATGAAGTGATTCATGATAGCTCCTTGAATGAAAAGCATGATTGCAATGATTTTACTATAAATTCTATTAATGGAAATTGTGCTAATAATATGCAAAAACCCAAGCTTGGGGATGTTAATTTTGATATGTTCACTACTTGTTGCAATGATCATGATTGGAGTGGTTCTTATTATGATCTTGAAAATTTATTTAAGCCTCATGATGAATATGTTTGCGATAATATTGAAAGTGGGCTTGGAGAGGTCATGACTTTATTTGATGATCCCACTATTTTGGATGAGTGTCAACTTTGCATGCATGTGGATCATAAAAAGAAAATTTTATTTGATAGCTATATAGTTGAATTTGATTATGATCCTACATGTAATTATTATGAGAGAGGAAAATATGGTTATAGAAATTGTCATGTTACTAATTTACCTCTCGTTATGTTGAGATTGCTATTGTTTCTTTCTTCTTCCTTGCATATGCTTGATATTTCTTGTCTTGATAATTTGTTTGCTTATAAAATTCCTATGCATAGGAAGTATGTTAGTCTTAAATGTGTTTGTCACATGTTTCATGATGCTCTCTTTGTGTTTCAATTACTATCTTTCATGTGAGCATCATTGAAATCTTATGCCTAGCTAGGAGGATAAAACGATAGCGCTTGTTGGGAGGCAACCCAATGAATAAATTTTATTTTTGACTTTTGCTTTATGTTCTTGAGTGTTAACACAATTATGCTACTTTTATGATTGTGTTTTTTGTGTTTTAATTAGTGTTTGTTTCAAGTAAAGCCTTTAGGATCTTCTTGGGTGATAGTTGTTTGAGCTTGCTGAAAAAGACAGAAACTTTGCGCTCACGAAACTAATTTTAATAAATCACAGTAAAGAGATTTTTCCCTGATTCTTTTTTCATAAGATTAATATACAAATTACCCTGGTCATACTAATTTGGTAGAATTTGTGGAGTTCCAGAAGTATTCGTAAAAGTCAGATTGCTACAGACTGTTCTGTTTTGATAGATTCTGTTTTCTTTGTGTTGTGTGCTTATTTTAATGGCTGTATGGTTTTCTTTGATGGGTTTTTTCCATAGAAAAGTTGGAATACAGTAGATATAATACAAAAAAATATTAATTGGTTTGATACAGCACTTATAGTAGTGGTTTGCTTTCTTATACTAACGGATCTCACGAAGGTTTTGTTGAGTTTTGTGTGATTGAAGTTTCCAAGTTTTGGGTTATCTTACGATGGATGAAAGAAGGATAGAAGAGCCTAAGCTTGGGGATGCCCCGGCATCCCAAGCTATTATCAAATAATGAGCAACCAACTAAGCTTGGGGATGCCCCCGAGTTGCATCCCCTCTTTCTTCTAACAACTATCGGTATTTTACTCGAAGCTATATTTTTATTCGTCACATGATATGTGTTTTGCTTGGAGCATCTTGTACGATATGAGTCTTTGCTTGTTTTATTTTGTGTTTTAAGTCATCAATCCTTGCTGGACACACCTATTTGAGAGAGCCAAAATTACGTCATGACTTGTTAGAATTGCTCTTTGTGCTTCACTTAAATCTTTTATGAGCTAGGACTTGCTCTAGTGCTTCATTTATATCTTTTTGAGCACGGTGTGCTTAATATTTTTGAAGAAATGCTCTCTTGCTTCACTTAGATTTATTTGAGAGTTAGTAAAAAAATTTTGAAGAAATTCTCTCTTGCTTCACTTAAATTATTTTGAGGGAAATAAAAAATTTATGCTCATGATCTTCACTTATATTTGTTTGAGCTTATGAAAAGCAACACATGAAAATTAGTCCCAAAGTGATAGATATCCAAGAAGGATAAGTAAAAAAATTCATGAAGATCTTGGACAAAATAAACTTGATTCTTAGTAATAGTTTTGAGATATGATGATGTGATATGTGAGTTATGTTGATGGATAATTATGCTTTAGTAAGAATGTTGGTGTTAAGGTTTGTGATTCCCTACGCAAGTACGAAAGTCAATAGTCATGCAATGAAATTATATCCTACTTGTGGTGCATTATTCGGTGTTAATTATGCTTAATGTTTGTTTACGAGATTATTCGTTTCTTGGTTGGTCGCTTTACAAACTTTTGCTAGCCTTCATTTTGCACCAAGTATGACCTCTACTTGTGCATCCAAAATCCTTTAAACCAGTTTTGCCACATGAGTCCACTATGTCTACCTATATGCGGTATTCTTTTGCCGTCCTAAGCAAATTTGCATGTGCCATCTCTAATTTTCAAAAGAAACTTCTCTTTTGTCTGTTTGTTTTGCTCGCGGAACGGTAACAGGTGGCTAATATTTTCCATGCTGGATGTGTTATTCTCATGATGAGTGTTTATTCACTTGTCATTGCACGAGAGTAAGGCAAAGGTTTTAGGGATGCCCAGTCCTGAAATGCAAAAATGAATTTATTTTATGTTTTCAATAATAAATTCCTTGGAAAGTGTTGGTATGGAGGGCAACCGTGGATATGGCTAGCCATGGAAAGTGAAAGAATGGTGGAAAAAGGAATGCACTTTATTTTTTGTTTGGGAACCGCCTATGGCATATCTAGCATGGAAAGTGTTCGGAACTCTGAGTCGTTTTCGTTGGTGGGATGGATACACCTCCCAAAATATTTTTATCTCTATTTTTTTTTGCTTTGAGCTATGGAACCTCTACAAATCCCTACTTCCCTCTGCGAAGGGTCTTTCTTTTACTTTATGCAATTTTTATTTTTGAATTTGAGTCTTCATCTTCTCTCATAAAAAGCTCCAACTAGGAGGCAATATGATCGTACTTAAGTATTGGGTGTAGCTAATATTCGAGTGTGTTTCATGAATGGATCAATGTTTGAGCATGATGGGCTAGGGATAACTTATTTTAGCATTGATATTTTGAAGGACATGGTTGCTTGTTGATATGCTTGAGTATCTAAATTATTATGTCAAAACTAGACTATTGCTTTGAATCACATAAAAGTCCAAATGCCCATGCTACAAAGAAAAGAATATGATATGATATGATAAACAACACTCCACATCAAAAATTCTATTTTTATCACTTACGCGAGGACGAGCAGGAGTTAAGCTTGGGGGTGCTGATACGTCTCCAACGTATCTATAATTTTTGATTGTTCCATGCTATTTTATTATCAATCTTGGATGTTTTATAATCATTTTATAGTCATTTTATATCATTTTTTGGTACTAACCTATTGACATAGTGCCAAGTGTCAGTTGATGTTTTTTCCATGTTTTTTATATCACAGGAAATCAATATCAAACGGAGTCCAAATGCCACGAAACTTCACGGAGATTTTTATGGACCAGAAGGAAGCTATTGGGCCCTGGTTGCACCTGGGGAAAGTCCCGATGAGGGGACAACCCACCAGGGCACGCCAGGAGGCCCAGCCACGCCCTGGTGGGTTGTGCCCACCTCGAGTGCCCCCCGGACCGCCTCTTTGCTCTATAAATACCCCAATATTCCATAAACCCTAGGGGAGTCGACGAAATATTCATCCAGCCGCCGGAAAGTCCAGAACCACTAGATCCAATCTAGACACCATCTCAGATGGGGTTCACCGCCTCCATTGGTACCTCTCCAATGATGCGTGAGTAGTTCTTTGTAGACCTTCGGGTCCGTAGTTAGTAGCTAGATGGCTTTCTCTCTCTCGCTGAATTCTCAATACAATGGTCTCTTGGAGATCCTTATGATGTAACTCTTTTGCGGTGCGTTTGTTGGGATCTGATGAACTTTGAGTTTATTATTAGTCATATCTTTTTATATCCATGAAAGTTATTTGGGTTTCGTTGATCTCTTATATGCATGATCTCTTATAGCCTCGTATTTCTTCTCTGATATTAGGGTTTTTTTTGGCCAACTTGATCTATTTATCTTGCAATGGGAAGAGGTGCCCGGTAGTGCGTTCGATCTTACGGTGCTTGATCCCAGTGACAGAAAGGAAAACGACACGTATGTATCGTTGCTACTAAGGATAAAACGATGGGGTCTATCTCTACATAGATAGATCTTGTCTACATCATGTCATCGTTCTTATTGCATTACTCTGTTTTTCCATGAACTTAATACACTAGATGCATGCTGTATAGCGGTCGATGTGTGGAGTAATAGTATTAGATGCAGGCAAGAGTCGGTCTACTAATCTTGGACGTGATCCCTATGTAATGATCATTGCCTGGATGTCGTCATAATTATTTGAGGTTCTATCAATCGCGCAACAGTAATTTGTTTACCCACCGTTAGCTATCTTTCTCAAGAGAAGCCAGCCTACGGCCCCCGGGTCTTCATTCTCATATATTTGCTTTGCGATCTATTTTATTTTCACTTAAACCACAAATACAAAAATACTTTGCTACACTTTATTTTATTTGCGATCTATCTACCAATCTACTACAAATTTACCTCACGTCGGTTTGCCTATCTTGAGGCGCCGTACCCGAAAGGGATTGACAACCCCTTTAACATGCCGGGTTGCGAGGTGTTGTTATTTGTGTGCAGGGGCTGTTTACGTTGTGTTGCTTGGTTCTCCTACTAGTTCGATAACCTTGGTTTCATATCGGAGGGAAATACCTACCGCCACCATGTTGCATCATCCTTTCCTCTTTGGGGAAATACCGACGTAGCTTCAAGCAACATCACTAACCTAGCACTACTATGGTGTCATGCTACCACCACATCAAAAAGAGGGCTTCATCCTACCACCGCTAGTTCACGATCATCATGAGGGGTCAGTATATACCACCTCAACAAAATATATTGACCATATCAAACAGTTTTGAAGCCCTAGCTACACAAAATATACATCGTCATCGCGGTCTCCATCGTCATCCAGGATCATGCACGCGCTAACTAGCAGGAAGCTCTAGTAGTAGTGCTTGCCCAGCCAACTTCTGGGCTAGAGCACCCTCTGGGCGTTTGCCATGGCAACAAACCCAACACCCTGGGCTTTGTTGTCCAGCAGGTGGCTCAGGGCTGCCATGAGAGCCTCATCGCTGAAGCCAGCTTGCTCCATGACGACGTTGTATAGGTCAGGGTGGAGGTCCAGGGTCTTGCTCTCCCTAATGGCGGTTGCCACCTCCTTCACGGCCTCAGTCATGCTAGTGAAGACACTGATCTCCACCTCCTTCATGTCCTTAGTCATGTTTAGAAAACTGGTGCTAGTATTATATCTTATCTAATGACATGGGAAAAAGAATATGAAAGAAATCTCATAGCCGAATGGGGTGATGCAAAATATGAACCATTTGTTTGCTTAACTCCAAATCCGTTCTCACAGCAAGATCGGCTAGAAAACAAGAAGTATACCTTCAATTCAAGCATGTGTGATCAAATATTTGATTTGTTGCTAAAAGGAAATTACATTTGAATTCTTGATCACCATGTCAAGCCATAAATCCAAGGACGAATGTATTGTAAGTTGCATGATTCGTCCAAGCATAATTTTGAGGATTGCTATATGTTTCATCAAATAGTTAAATCAGCCATTGATAAAGGACGATTGAAATTTGTTGAAACACCAAGAGATGGCCAGTCTATTCCAATTAGTACTGATGGAAAAAGTTTTTCGCATCGGCTGCTTCAAGCCGGTCCATTTAAATATGAGAAGGTAGAAACTACAAGTGACAGGATCAACCTTTTATGTAAAGAAGTTGTTGAAGAGCCTAGTGAACATAAACTTGAGAGCAATAATTCCATCGAAGCTACAAAGAAGACGCCAAGGAATGGGGGCAATAAGCAAATCCAATGATCTATGAAAGCAAACCAAAAGAAAGCAAATTCCGAGGTAAGCACAAAGGTAAAAGGTCAAAATTCACTTTCACACAACTATTGGAAAAATATCAGAAGTAGAGTGAGGAGAAGAGTGCTTATCGGTCGGGTAATTTAAAAGTATCAAGATCACCCCCTAGGTGCAAATCCGATGATCGGTATTGGCAAAGTGAGAATCTCAATGCATCATATTCATATCCTTACTTTGGGCCGCCAATGCCAATGTTGTGGATACCTCCCTATGCTCATGTTAATCCATATACATCATGGGAGAGGTACGATACAAGGGCACATTATCCATCTTATATTATACCATCTCAGCAACATTATGCAGCTCCAAAAAGACCAACATTTGATGAACAATCACACGTCAAAGACCATTTCAATCGTAAGGAATTGGTCCGGAGCTCAAGGAACAAGAAAAGGTGGTCAAGCAAATTTACCGTGTTAAAAAAGATGACCGTAAGAGTGCTACTTCAAATTTGATCTCAAATGAAAAGGAGCCAACTGAAGTGTTGACATTGGCTACTAAAGGCAATGAGGCAAGTCAATCAAGTGCCAAATCTGTAGAGAAGAAGTTGAGAGTGGACAAGATAAAACAAGGATTGTCGTTGCTTCAAACAAAATTACAGCCAGGGTGCCCGCCCGGCTTATCATATTGGCAAAGGAAGAAATTACAAAAATTTAGTACACAAGAACTTGAGGAAAGGAATATGGCATAGGTTCCCAAAGGAAGTACTCAAAATAAGAATTATGTGCAAGCTTCCATTACAAGAAGTGCGGAAAAGGTGAAGAGGGAAAAGAGTGAAACTATGAAGGACCAAGCCATAGGTTTCAACATCTTCGATCCACACATTATCCTTATTCTTCAGCTATGCCATTAATGCCTATGCCATGGATTTTGTCATTAGGTATAATTCCTCAATTGGCTTATTTTAATCCATGGATGCAATATACTCCCTCCATTCCCTTATACAAGGCCACAAACTCAAATTACAGGTACCTAGGCAAAATTTAATTACTACTTTGCAAGCCAACTTTTCTTCTTGTTAAATGGGATCATTAATACGCCCGCATGCATGCAAGGAAGGAATAAGAAGGAAATAGCACAATGTCATTATGACTACATGCATGCAAGTGTTAAACAAGCTGCTACTACGAGAAAACATCATTAAATTTTGCCTCGGTTACTGTTAGTGGCCTTGTATAGATGCAAAATGTATTTTTTTATATTGGCCTTGTATAAGGGAATGGAGGGAGTAATTTCTTACATCATGAAAGGGTATTACCAAATCATCATACGTTCGATTAGCTTTACTTTTGTTGCTAATCTAAATGGCCGATACACGATTATCGCCCTAAGAAATAAAATGGCTGATATATACTTATCGTCCTAAGCACGCACAAAATGGCCGGTCTAGTTTTTACATCGTGGTAAGAACAAATTTTGTGCAAGTTATTTTTCAGGACACAAGTTTTGCCGAAAAACAGGGGGGCATGTGTTGACACCAGATTTTGGCACCGTCAAGAACTTAATTAAGATGTCCTTAAATGGAGAAGTGATCTACACGAAAGAGTTCCATATTGTCGACGTGAGAATCTTTGAAGTTCGGGCCATCTCCATCCGATCTCATCACAAGGGCCGAAACTATGCTCAAAGTACTAAGATTTTGTATTCACATTATTCTTCGGCCAATTAAGCCACCAAGACGGTCTCATATGAGAAAAGTTTCTACACGGATTGTCTTCGTATCATCGAAACGGTCGATTTGGATATAAAAACTTCTCAATTGGAATTTGTATGCAAAAATTAGAGCCAAAATGGTGTGCTGCAGGAGTCTGCCCTGGAAGTTCCGGGCAAAACTTCCGGGGAGGTTCCGGGCTAAATTTACACGCGGTGCACCCCGCAAACTAGAATTTCAACATTATTTGTGGATTTGCGGACCAGAATTCCACCTCAAGATGATCTCGGATGATAAAGAAATCAACTGAAGAGTTTATATCCATTGCAAGATCTACAACTTTGCTTTTAGGACCATCGCTATCCGAAGCCATATGTGACCTGCAGGAGTGGTGCAAGAGGGCTACTTGATATAATTTTAGCACAGAAGTATCGGGCCGACCGGAAGTTCTGGCCCCCTAGTTCGAGTTAGGTTAACTTTTGATGTTTTGGACGTGATCTGAGTCCTTTTTTTGTACGAAAAGTCCAGCCGCCTCATATATATGTAAAAGGCGACGGCCGATTAAATAACAACACACAATCCAACAAATCAATCTACCACTTTTTATCTTTACCTTTTACCTTCTCCCTTGTATCTTTCTTCTCGTTCTTCGTCTGTTCTTCTTCTTGGAGGGCATCGATCCACGAGGCCCTGGGGGCTGTCAGGTCGACCTAGGGCAGCCCATAATCGTCGTGCGTCTAGATGGGGTCCCTCCTGGACATGTGGGGTTTCATGTCCTCAAAAGCACTCGCCGAATTGCTTGCGTTCCGCGCTTTCGGACGGGCCTCCTTTGATGTGAGTTGCGGTGCATCATCCCCGACGACGAGGGTACACGGTGACGTGTTCGTGTGCGGACAAGCACATTCACAAAGCATTAATATTTGTTGTCATAAAATGTCAAATCAAAATAAAAAACATTGCCTGAGATACAAAAGGCAAATTTGACACCAATGTGATAATGGGCCAATTCTAAAGCCCAACCACTATTAGTGTTAAATTTGTCATTTATGTATCCCAAGCAATGTTTTGAATTTTGATTTCAAAATTTTGCAACAATAAACATTGATGTTGTGTGAATGTGCTCAATGGTTTTTACTTTTTTTTGAAACTTTTTAAAGTGTGCTACGGAGGTCCAGTGCACCGGTAGCACCACAAGCACCGGTGCACTATATATTTCCCTACCCCAAGTCTTCTCGCCATTGCCGCCCAACCTCTGCCTTTGTTGAAGAAACCATTTGCGGTATCAACTAGCAGTGATGCCACGCCATGAAGCGTTTGTCGTTTTCCGTTCCTGTGTAGGCCAGCCCAATACGAAATTCAATAAGAGATTTGAAAGAACAATACACTAGGATCATGTGGGTAAACAATACACCAGTGCAGTGGATCGTTCATAGGGCAAAGACACAAAAATATGTTTTCTATTTCTAAAGTTTTGAGTTGGTGGTCGTCCGTTCAATTCTAAAATCATGCATAATGTTAGGTGTTTAGGGAGGTACTTAGAAAAATAAACCGGGTTTTTTTCTGAAGCATCAGTGTCTATTTGTACAGGACAAACGCCTAATTAAACGCCTGCCCTCTACAAATAAGTACCAGTGTTTCAAAAAACACTGATTTATTTCTTTAAGTACCTCACTAAACGCCTTGCATTGTACAAGGCATAATGCTCCACCTGCTCTTATATTAGGATTATCGATATAAACAACCAGTACAATAGACTAGACTAAGATCTAAAACGAACCGGTTAAAAAGACCCACATAGCGGAAAAGCCGAAAGATTTGTCTGCCGGGCTTATAGTCTCGGATCTCATGTTGAACACCTCTCTATTGTTGATAAAATAAATAGCATCCTCTTCAATCTCGCCACCTGCAAAACAAGACTTGCTAGAGCGTTTACTCAGAAACAGTGCACGGCCATGTAGCCCACTCGATACAGGCACCCACGTGCTTGCACTGATGTCCACCTCAAAAACCTGCACCTTGCGAGTGAAACCCTCCTGGCCACAGGGAGGATGCATCTCGCGCCTCACCATAAGCAGCCTCCCTTGCAATTCGACCAGGTATTAGATGGTCACCACAACAATATGGGGTCTCTCAACATTGTCTGCAAAGTGCATACTATCGTTGATTATGTAGTCGCATGTTCTCTTTGTCAATGCATCCTTGTCTTTCTCAAGATTGCCGACCGAGCGGGCCTGTGATGACGCGCTTAGAGCAACTCCAACGGGGCGACCCAAATGGACACGCGCTTTGTCCGCTTTTTATTCGTTTGGGTCGATCAGGCGGACGTGCGCGTCCGCATTTTAAAATGGGTCGGCTTGACCGTCCAACGGGGAGGCCGACCC
The DNA here is from genome assembly GCF_002162155.2 of Triticum dicoccoides. Classification (NCBI taxonomy): domain Eukaryota; kingdom Viridiplantae; phylum Streptophyta; class Magnoliopsida; order Poales; family Poaceae; genus Triticum; species Triticum dicoccoides. The sequence continues at coordinate 553,207,723 of NC_041393.1, read as the reverse complement.
AAATGTGCCGGCTTGCCCTAGACGTCGTCGGTCTTGCCCTTGCCCTTGCCCTCGATGCCGTCGTCGTCGGTGAGGTCGATGAAGACCGGAGCAGGGCCAGCCCACCCGAACGCCGCCTGGTACGCTGCAAGGGCAGCCTCCTCCGGCGTCTGCAGGGGCGGCGGCATTGCGGCAAGCCGCGCGCTCCTCCTCCTCCTCGAGCCGGAGCGCCTCCGCGTCGCGTTCGAGCATGGCGTCGTAGCACATCTGCTCCTCGCCGTCGGCCTGCTCCTGACGGAGCCAGTGCTCCTTCCATCGCTCGAGGTGGGCCGCCTCCTCCTCCGACGTGGCGGCGAAGTGGACGGGAGGCGCGCTGACCCACTCGCGGTACTGGCCCGTCCACGAGTAGGCCTCCTCCGGCCAAGTGGGTGGAGGCGGGGAGCGCTTACGCGACGGCTCTGGCTCCGGCTCTGGCTTGGGCTGGACGGGCGGCGACGGTGGAGGCGGCGGCACGAAGAGCGGGGAGTGGACGGAGTCCCCCGCCGCCGACAGGACAAGGGCTTGCTCCAGCCCGTCCCAGTGCGCGTCCTCGTCGATGCGGCTAGCCTCCAGCGCGTGCTGCAGGGCCTCCTTGAGGGCGGCTTGGTACTCCGCCTCCGCCTCCATGTCCTCCGGCTCTACATCCGGGGGCGGCGGTGGGAACGGCGGCGGGACGGCGTCGACACCCGAGCGCCGTTGCTCCTCGTGTTCGAGGGCGAACCAAGCCTCCTAGTTGGGAGAGTCGGCGGCGTACTCGGGAAGCCGATGCTGCTCCGGCGTGAGCAGCGCGCGGCGCCGGCGCACCTCGTCGTCGTGCGCCCGCTGGGTCCGCGGGACCGCTGGCACCGGGATCCGGTTTGGATCCAAATGCCAATGGTGCGGCAGCGTCACGTCGGGGTAGGGGAGGGGCTGCCTGTACTCCCAGTGCCACCGCGCTTGGTGCACCGGGATGTGTAGGCGCCGGCGTTCAGGGCGGAAACGCGACGGCTGTGGAGGGGGAGGGGAAGCTCGGGATGACGAGGCGCCGGGAGTGCCCTTGCCCTTGCTGCTGCCGAAGAGGCCCATGGTCGCGCTAGGGTTTGCGGTCGCCGGCGAGGAAGCAAAGGGAGTGGTGGGGGGCCAGATGTGGACGGGAGAAGTGGATGAGGCCGACCCGCCGCACGCGTGGTTAAAAAAGAACGTGCGCACTGGCTGACGCATGGGCCCGCTGTCGGTGGTCGTCATAAATAAGACGACCGGTGGCGGTTGGGTGACCGCCAGACGGGGACGCGGCGGACGGCGAGGAGACGCGCAGCGCGTCCGCTTCGCGTCCGCGCCGACGCATTCCAGACGCAAATTTGGACCGCAAATGCGTCGGCGCGGACGCGACGCGGACGTGAAATAGGTTTGGGTCGGCGCGTTGGGCCGTCATTTTTGTCCGCGCCGACCCAAACGAACGCGGGCGGACGAAATGGGTCGCCCCATTGAATTTGCTCTTAATGCTGGTAACCGTGGGTATGCCCTTGCTATCAAAGGCGACGCCGAAGGAGATGAGATTATCAGCCAGTGTGATGGCATAGAGTGTGTCTCCGAGAAATGCGGCGGCGTCGATGATACGGGTGAAGGGTTGATGTCGTGGCTTGGGTAGCCACACGCCCTTGCCTGGCTTTAGCAAGATGATGGGATGATTGCGGTTGTTGATCCCTATAGCGACGAGACCATCGAGGCCCGAGTGCATGAGCACCTTGTGGATCCTAAATGATTCGGAAACACTGCCAATGACCGTGTCGAGCTCCGGGAGCTCCACTAACGTCCTTGAGAAAGGATTAAGCAGCGTGTAGGTATGCCGGTTCCGATCAACATCGGTGAGGCGACGGGCAAGAAAGCCGTCGGTGGAACCAATGGCACGCTCGTTTTCCGGGAGGGGGAAGATATTCTCAAAGGGACGCAACAAGAAGCCAGTCGGATGCACGACGATGGGTAGCTTAGCTTGATGGGGTAGGGCCGTAGGGCACCGAGTGCCAGGAACGGTAGACTGCTCGAAAACGAGCGTGGTGAATCGGGTCAGGGTCTCAGGGAGGCCGGCGATGATGATACGTGGAAGCTCTCGCGGGAGATCCGACCACGCCGAAACGGACACCATCATCATCATCCATCTATGCTGATCGATGGATACAGCAGTTGGTACTAGACTAGATAGATCCTACGTACGTATATTTATTTAATAAAATACAAGTAGCTAACACGGACGTACACGGAACAGAAAACTAGTCTCCGGGTTGGCTAGAACATGCATGTTTCCTTGTAGGTCTAGCATCGGACGGGGCCTACGCTACTTATAAATCTCTCTTTCCTGTTGCAAAAAAACTTGTACTAGTATACGTATCCGTAAGTAGGATCATCATATCATATATATATATAGCAGCTGAATCGAGCAGCGCACGTAGATCAATGCTCGGATCTCCCCCCGATAACTTTCTTTCAGCTGGTAAGCTTCTCCTTCCTTCCTGGTGCAATTAAGTTACTCCATCCATAGTCTGTATATATGTCCGATGTTTCATGGTTGTACGCTTTAATTTGTGATCCATGGGTGCAAAAAATCTGATGCTCCGCTAGCTGCACTTTTGTTCCAGAGTAGGCACCAACGGCTTGATTCATCCATGGCGTCATGGTCGGATCTCCCCGGAGAGCTTCTACGCGTCATCATCGCCGCCCTCCCCGACCCGATTCACCATGCTCGCTTCCAAGCAGTCTGCCGTTCCTGGCGCTCTGTCCCCTCTCCGCGCAAGCTACCCAGGGTCCTGCTCCCAACAGGATCCCTGTTGCTCCCCTTTGACAGCGCCCCCCACAGAATATTTCCCCTCCCAGAAAACCAGCGCTTCGTTGGCTCCACCGACTGTTTTCTCACCATCGATGTCATCGATGCTCACAACAAGCATACATACGTGCTCACTAATCCTTTCTCAAGGACCATGCTGGAGCTCCCGGAGCTTGACGCTGTCATCGGCAATGTTCCCAAAACCTTTGGGATCCACAAGGTGCTCACGCACTCTGGCCTCCATGGTCTCGTCGTCATAAGGACCAACAACCGCAATCATCCCATCATCTTGCTAAACCCAGGCAAGGGTGTGTGGTTACCCAAGCCACGACATCAACCCTTCACCCGCATCATCGACGTCGCGTTTCTCGGAGACACACTCTATGCCATCACACAGGCTGAGAACCTCATCTCCTTGGGCGTCGCCTTTGATACCAAGGGCATATCCATGGTGACCAGCATTAAGCGCGTCATCACAGGCCCGATTGTCACTCTTGAGAAAGACAAAGATGCACCGGGAAAGAGATCACCCCGCGACTGCATAATTAATGACGCTATGCACTTGGCACGCGACCACGAGAGACCTCATGTTGATATCCTGACCGCCTAGTACCTGGTACAATCGCATGGGAAGCTGCTTATGGTGAGACGTGAGATGGAATGTACTAGCTACCTTGAAGGTTTCACTCGTAAGGTGGAGGTTTTTGAAGCGGACGTCGGTGCAAGAACGCCCGTGTCTACTGGTCTACATGGCCATGCGCTCTTTCTTAGCAAACACTCTAGCAAGTCTATTGTTGCGGGTGACGAGATTGAAGAAGATGCTATTTATTTTATTGACAACGGTGAAGTATTCAACCTGAGATCCAAGACTACAAGCCCCCCAAATAAAGATTTCGGTTTCGATGCGATGTGGCTCTTTTATCCCAGTTCATTGTAGATCAAAGTTGTTTTTTTGGGATAGATCATATTATTATTATTATTGAAGGGAAAAGATAGATCATAGTTCTTTTTTTTTTGCGAGGGATAGATAATAGTTTGTTGTACTAGTTGTTTACCGAAAATTGTAAGAGCATATTATTAAACATATATAAATTGATGTGTTTTGATCTATCTATCTACAAGTGTGGGTGTACATTTTCCCCTAGTCCAAAGTCCAAACACGCAATGTATGCGTACACGTTTCAAACGACTTCTGCATTGCTTTTTAGAGACAAGGCAGACTATATGTTTTTTTGCCACAGCGTGTTGGTCTCCTTTGTTGTTATGAGTAAAATGCAGAAGCACCACTTTCGTGTCACAACTCTTAGAAAATCATCACTTTACAAAACGTTACACTTGCACCGAACCGGAGATTTGCCAGTGGCAAAGCACACTGATGGTAGATGCTAAGCACTTTGACGACGTCACTAATTGGCCAGACCCATTCATCGGGCTGAGTTGGCAGAAAGAAAAAGCCTCCACATAGGTTAAAAAACTGCCACGTAGACACTCTCTTCTTCGTCCTCCTCCATTCTCTTTTTCCCCCTCCCTCAACTCTCCATTCCCACCCGCCACTACCAGTGACCTTGCTGCC
>NC_041393.1:553200024-553203070 GCF_002162155.2 Triticum dicoccoides | reverse complement strand
ACTCAAATATAGGTGACCTCGGTCACCGCCCTCTCTCTTTGAGAGGCTTGGCTACTTTTGGTTTGAGTTGTGCATTCGTGTCGTAGGCTTTCGGGTGTTGGATGATACGTCTCCAACGTATCTATAATTTTTTATTGTTCCATGCTATTATATCACTACTAGGAAAGGGCTATAGATGGAAATGACACTAATGGCGCACCAGACTTGTGGTGCGCCATTAGTATATACTAATGGCGCACCACCTTCTGATGCGCCATTAGTGTTGAAACTACTAATGGCGCACCCTGCCGACGGTGCGCCATTAGTACCAATTTTTTTTTTGAACTAGTGCGCCTGTCCAAACATACTAATGGCGCATCAACTGGTGGTGCGCCATTACTAGTTGTAACTAGTTATGGCGCACCAGCCAGAAGGTGCGCCACTAATGTTATTTTTTTATTATTGTTTTTATTCCTTTTTTTGCAAAAGTACTAATGGCGCACCACCAGGGGGTGCGCCATTAGTAACCTGGATTACTAATGGCGCATTTGCTGCTGGTGCGCCATTAGTAAGTGGGCAGCAACAAGATATTTTGGACAGCCTCTCTTCCCACACTCACTTTCTCCCCACTTCATTCTCTCCACCGCCTCCTCCTTGTCTCGGGTGCCTCCTCTTTTTCACCTCATTTCCACCATAGATTCATTCAAATTAAGTGGTTAAGTTACCTTGTTTTGCTAGGTAAGTAAGGGGGGAAGCTATATTTATGTTGTTCTCCCTACAACAATGTGCACATGCACTTTTTATGGCCTAGCTAGATCTATGTATGTTCGTGGTGTTGCATATGTTTGTGGTGTTGCATATGTGTTTGTGTTTGGGGGTGTACCGGTATTTGAAATGCGATAGTTGCCAATATTTTGCCGGAATGTTGATTCATTTCCGTTTCGCGAGAATTTTGGCATTAAGCATTCTTTTTGGTCCTATTTTTAGGGAAAGTCATGCCAAATTTTTTCTTGGTTCTAAAATATCGTTTTGCTCTACCCCGCAGGCGACCATGGTCCGCAGGATGACCGAAGGCATCGTGAATAGGTTTTTGAGGTCCGTGAAGGCCGAGATGCTTCAAAAGAACGAGACGGAGATAAGATGTCCGTGTCGAAGATGCAAGCTGAATAGCCTTATTGCGGACCCGGATTCCGGGCAGGTGCGGGACCACCTGCTCTTGCGTGGTTTCATGGATGGCTATAGGTGGCAAGGTGATGAAGATGACTACGAAGTCGTCCATGGGGGCCGGGCAAGAAATGAGGAAGGGCAGCAAGACAACCACCGCGGCTCGGGGGGGCGAGAAGACGAAGAATCCCCAGGAGAAGATCACGACGGTGATGTTGTACACAGTCATCATGTAGAAGATGCAGGACATGATGATGATGCCGGCGGAGCAGACGACGCTGGACCATCGATGGGCTGGGTGCAGGACCCTCATATTCAAGAGCTGCTTCTCAAGCAGACGGATAACGCAAGAGCTGCCGCCCGAGAGAAAGCCAAGATGGATCAACTTGAAAGTAACGCCTGAAAGTAACGCTCATGGCTCTGGAGATGAAGGTAAAACACAAAATGACCGACGCATGCTTCGACGAGAACATGTCATTCTGGCACGAACGTCTTCCCAAGGGGAACAAGTGCCCGACCAGTTTGGAGGAGGCGAAGAAAATCGTGTGTCCTCTGGATTTACCGCACGTGAAATACCATGTGTGCATGAACAATTGCATCATTTATCGGGACGAGCACGCGGAGTCTACCATATGTCCGGTGTGCGGTGTCACTCGATACAAGAAGAGGAAGAAAGCTCCTCGAAAAGTGGTGTGGTACTTTCCGATCACTCCTCGTCTGCAGCGGTATTTCGCGGACCCTAAGGTAGCAAAGCTCCTGCGTTGGCACGCGGATAGGGAGGAGAAGAAGCGAGAAGATGACGCAAATGATCCGGAGATAGATAAAAAAGACAAGATGCTGAGTCACCCTAAGGATGCGAGCCAGTGGCAAGCGTTGAACTTCGAATACCCAGAATTTGGGAACGATCCAAGGAACATCATGCTGGGCGCGAGCACCGATGGAGTCAATCCGTTTGGCAGCCAGAGAAGCACACATAGCACCTGGCCTGTGTTCGTGTGGATGTACAACCTTCCCCCCTGGTTGTGCATGAAGAGGAAGTACATTCACATGAGTATGCTAATTGAAGGGCCGAAACAACCAGGGAACGACATCAATCTGTATCAGGGGCTGCTGAAAGAGGAGATTGACACGCTGTGGAAAACGCCAGCCAATACGTGGGACGCCGCAGAGAAAGAATATTTCCCTATGAGAGCCGCACTGCTCACGACGGTGCACGACTATCTCGGTTATGGATATCTTGCGGGGCAGGTAGTCCACGGATTTTCTGGATGCGTAAGGTGCATGGATGACACAACGTATCGCCAGCTAGATAGAGATCCCGGGTCTTCGAAAACCGTGTTCATGGGACATCGAAGGTGGCTTCGCGACGATGACCCGTGGAGGAAACGCAAGGATCTGTTCGATGGTGAAACCGAACCCCGAAAACGCCCGTGTACGAGGAGCGGCGAGGAAATAGACAAGCTGTTGAAAAATTGTAAAGACTGCCCACTGCCGGGAAAGAAGCAAAAGGCGCCAGAGCCGCTGCTGAAGGTATGGAAAACGAGGTCTGTTTTCTGGGACTTGCCGTACTGGAAGATCCACCATGTGCCTCACAGCCTTGATGTCATGCATATCACGAAGAACGTGTGCGAGAGTCTGCTTGGTACCCTGCTCAACATGCCAGAGAGGACCAAAGATGGGCCGAAAGCAAGGGCAGACTTGAAATCAATGGGCATCAGGCAGGAGCTTCACGCTATATATGATGATGATGATGATGATGATGATGATGATGATGATGATGATGATGAGGCGAAGCAGGACACAGAAAGTCGTCGCAAAGGCAAAAAGGCCAAGAAGACCGGAAATGACTACCCTCCCGCGTGCTTCACTCTAAGTCAGGAGGAGATCGAGCAGTTTTTCACCT
>NC_041393.1:553185565-553196829 GCF_002162155.2 Triticum dicoccoides | reverse complement strand
CCGCCTCGACGCGACCCCGCCGCCCGGACGCCGCCCCGTCCACACCACCGTCCCGCCGCCCGGACGCCGCCCCGTCCACACCATCGGACGCCGCCTCCTCCACCCCGGCCCGCTCCTCCAAGGTAAGCTACCGCCCCGACCCCTATCCCCTTCCCTCCTCCCATCCCATCTCCATATGAGCATGATAATTTGCACTCAGCTTCCGCCAGGACCAGTTTGATGCACATTTCATTCATTGCCTCGGTTGATTTTGCTTCCTGTTGTTTCCTGTTGTTGATATTGTTTCAGTAGGTTGCCTCGGTTGACATTTGATGCACATCTCCATATGAGCATGATAATCTGGATGCTTTGCTTCCTGTTGTTGATATTGTTTCAGTAGGTTGTCTGATCTGTCTTGTAGCATGAATTTTAGCGCAGCTTATTATCCCACGGTTGACTTTAGCTGACACGATGGGCTATGTATTTTTAGTTCTCCAGTGGTGTCATCCTAGATTAATTCACTCACATCAGAGTTGTTCCTCTTGGTTCACTGGAACACTTTTTCATGTAACCAGAGGTTTTAGTATGAACATTGTATGGCTGTCTTGTTTTACACTGGAGATTAGTTAGTCTCCTGGAAGGATGGGGATATCAGGGTGTAGATGATTTGTACTGCGGTTGTCTGATCTGTCTTGTAGCATGATTTTTTTTTACTTGCCGTGGCTTTGCTCAGATTCCTATAATTTAGAGAAGCATATTGTTATATGATTAACTCTGGCCAACACGATGGGCTGTGCATTTTTAATTTTCCAGCGGGTGTGATGTTAGCTTAGTTTACTGTATCGTTGCTCTTGGTTCACAGGTTTTTAGTATGAAGAATGCGTTATTATTTGTGTCTGCCTTTGATTGTTTTTCACTGGAGAATTAGTTGTGTCTCTCCTGGAAAGGGTGAGGGGACACAAAAGACTGGAAGGTAGATTGCAATCAGATGAGATGATATGTGGTCTGATAAGACGCTTTCCGTCCTGTTGGTGATATATGTTTTGTGTAGGTTGCTTCCACCAGTGATGCATACATGCACAATGAACCAGTGATGCCTTGCTTCTACCAGAAGGAAAGTGAAGGAGAAAAATGAACACAATGAACTATTTAATTTTTTATATAACTCATAAAACAAAAAAAATGGCTCCATTGGGTTTTGGTGCTTCCCCATGGCCAGGACAAGATAACTTTATCATTGTCCTGCTGCTACTTGTCCATTGGGTTTGGGTTTTGCTTGGCAGTATAAAGTACTAGTAAGTATAGATAAGAGGTTGGTTTTTTGAGGAATCAACAGTTAACGGGTGAGGCTCAGGCTGCAGTGATGGCTGCAGTATAAAGTAATATTCTTGTTTCGGTGTACATATGTAGGACACAAACAATTAAGGTGTCTATTTTGATTTAGTGCCTTTGCCTCCACTGCCTTTATCTGGATTGAAGCTTGCTTGTGTTTACTTCTGATTACAAGATCTCCATACTCGGAGATTTCTTTATATATGTTGTAGTATAAATATATTGTTTTGTCATTCTGTAATTGTTAGTGGAATTTACACTGTAAATGTTAGTGGGTTTACAGTGTACTTCTAGTGGATTTTTGCTCTGTATTTTCTAGTGGCATTTTTACTGAAACTAAATTGAAAATGGGACTCTGTGCACCAAGTGCATGCATGCTGCTGCTGCTGCTGTACTACTTGTCAAGTGATGCTGCTGCTGCTATCTGCGAGTTGCTGCTGCTAGTTGTGATTTTGTCAAGTGATGCTGCTGCTACTTGTGATCTTCTAAAATGACCCCTTTCTCCTGAAACATTGATTAATTTCCGTTTCGGTTGAGAAATGGGGCACTCCAAGGTCAAGAAAATTAGCAAAGGTCATGCCCAATTTTCTTGACCTAGAAGGTGCCCGATTCTCAACCGAAATAAAAATTAATTTGCTTTAGTGGTTGGATTAGTTTAGTATTTTTTTCACACACTCAGACACCCTTGCTTGCCATGTGTGTGAGAGAGATAGTGAGAGGAGACAAGAAGAAGGGGGTTAGGAAGATGTTGCCTGCTCATCAAATCTAACCATCTCCCCCTTTTCACCCCTTTTCCTTTGTCTTTTGTGGGTTGCAAGGAAGCTACTGTATTAGCTAGCTTAGCTTGTGCACAAATCCCAGTGTTACAATCTAGAAAATTAGCCTGCAAAGATGAGGTCCCATGCTGGCTGTACCACTGCATCATGCAACAGTGCCTTCAAGATCCAAGGCAATATCACAAACATCATAGGCAATTTGACCAAACTCACAACGTTGTATCTTTGCAGCAACCAACTTTCTAGACACACCCCTCAAGAACTAGGTTACCCTGAGAATTAGGTTATTTGGTTAACTTAGAGATCTTGTTCCTTGACAATAACCAACTTTTTGACCAAACTTTGTTTCTATTTAGAGAGAAACATGGCCCACAACGATGAGGCCGGGGGTTCGGGCGGCAAGGCATTCTGGGAGCTGTCCCAGGAGCTGGAGGAACAACCTCACTTGTATGAGGCCGCCGCCTTCCCCACCGATCCTGAGACCACAGATGGTGCCGCCAAGGATGACCACACTGATGCCACCACTGATGGTGTCGCCGAGGATGCCACCACTGATGATGGCAGCGCACGCATAGATGGCAGCCAACCGAAGAGGCAACGGAAGGACCGGCGCCCGATCGTGCTCCGCACCCTCAAGGAGGAAGTTACTGAAGTGGACTCCAACGGGAATCCAACGGCGCCCGAACGAATAGTCAAGGGGTACTCGCTTTAGCTCGGGTGCATTGTCCGGAGCACCGTCTCGATCAACACCGAGAACCTGAGGCATCCTGACCGAGGGAATTTGCGCAACCTCCTCTTCACAAAGCTGCACGAACGATACAAGTTCCCCGCTGAATTTGAAAACACAAGCCTCAAAGGGAATAAAGTGAACAATGCTGCCCTCACGAAGATGAGCAAGGCCCTGTCTACTTGGAAAAGCAATGTGAAGAGAATGATCGAGAAAGGTGAGAGTTATCAGAAGATCAAGGAGAAAAATCCTTCGATCACCGAAGATGACTACAACGACTTCAAGATCAATTGCTCGAGCACCGCAAGCTCCCAATCAAGTGAGTGGGGGAAACAAATGCGGGAGCTGAACATAGGGGAACACACACTCGGTCCCGGCGGTTACAGAGTGGCGGAGCCTATATGGGACAAGGAGGACGCGGACCGTGCCGAGCAAGGCCTACCGCCCCGCTTCGAGAAATACAGCGGTAACAAGCAGACTAGGAACTATGTCAGGGCCCGGTACAAGGAGGACCCGATAACAAAGGAGCTTACCACGGATCCGAAGACCAGGGCGCTTGAGCTTGTTCTGGTAAGGAATACACCCTCGCGTAATTAGCTCCATATGGTTGCATTCTAATTAATGAAGCCAAATTTCTAAATGGTTCACATTCCTTCCGCAGGCGACTGAAAGCAGTAGCGCGGAGTCGACTAAGAGCAACCCTTGGGACACCACTCTAAATAGGGGGTTGAATGTAATGAAGAACAAGGATAAGCTCAGTAAGCCGACGTCAGCTGGTCGTGTGGCCGGCAAAGGCTTGTCGACAAAATGGGGGTCATACTATACCGCTGGTGTGCGGAAGGAGAAAAAGACCAGCTCGGAAAGCCAGGCGCGAGAGGTTCAAGAACTCAAGGCACAGGTGGCGCGGATTCCGGAGATTGTCCAAGAGCAAGTGGAACAACGACTCGGAGCGACGATCACCGCCCTTGTGCCTACCTTGATCTGGGGTTGAGTGCGTGGATTGCGGGCGGCCAACAGGGGCCGCCCCCGATTCCTAGCTTCACGGCCAGCAACTTGCATAATGCGATGGCGGGGCCATTGGTGCCTCCGGCGGAGGCGGCATTGGTGTCTCCGACGCCGGCACGGGAGCTTAATGCACCCGGGTGTATGTCGGCCGGCACCTCTTCAGCAAGCGGCCCCTCCGTCAACTGCACGCCCGCCGGTGGCGGTGCCTCGACATTAGCCGAGCTCGACGCCATCATCACGGTAACTAATTAAGCCTCTCTCGGCCGAGGACTTCATCTCCTTGCCTTTGACTGGGCATCCCTGACGCCCTACATGTTTTCGCAGGGCGCCGCCGACGTTCTGTGCACTCTCCTCCACTTTGTGAACAACGAGTTGGTCGATGTCGCCAAGGGCAAAATCATTCAACCGGGCAACCCCTTGTTCCACGGTACCCAGATGCCACCCAACTTGTTTAGGGTTCAACTGGTTCGGGTGCTGCCAAGCTGCGACAACTTGTTACCTCCGATTCGACCCGTCGGGGCCGACGATGAAGACGTGATGACCCTCAGCGCCTGCCTGAGCTGGCCCCTGCTTTGGCCGAAGAGCCAGATTCGTTTGGGGGCGGGGGACACCACCCCAAAGACAACACCGCCAGTCGTGTCGGCGCCAAGTCGGCCCCATGGCAAGACCGCCGTAACGGTGCCGGACATCCCTATGCCACTAGATCCAAACATGCATATGGCACAGGATCAGAACGACGACGACGACGACGATGATACATTTGGCAATGTCGATCAGTACTTTGCCGAGCATGGGTACGATGGCGACTTCATGGGGCCTCCTTCTCAAGAACCAAACCCAACAAAAGACGTGTGCGATCTAGCTCGTACCGCGGAGAAGCCAAGTTGCAACAGGCGCCGTCTGGCGTTCAGCTCTCAGGAGACGCCTCCAGCTGCCGACTTCACCGAGCCTCAGATAGGCGAGGTGCAAAATATTATCAGCCCCAACACACTCAAGAAGGCGGTCTGTGAGCAGAACTCGGTCCCATTACAGGAGAAGAAGAAGGCACGCAAAAGAAAGACTAAGAAGGGTGCGAGCCAGCCGGCACCGAGTACGATCCGTGCTCAGGACGGGCCACCTTCACCGCAGGATATCTCGAGGAGGGTGCATGTGGCGGGTAGGGCGATGCTACCGACAAATATGCTCAATGCTGCAACCGGTGCTATGCGGAGTCTGCATGACAGTGTTCTTGCTTTGGAGAAGCGGCGTCTCAGAGAGAAGGATGTGGCATACCCGGTTTTCGCGGCCAAGGTGCCAGAGGGCAAGGGCTTTGTGGATAACTCCATCGGGCGTACGATCGTCCTGCGTTTTGATGACATCCATGCTATGTTGAACTTTCATCCGCTGCACTACACCTTCGTTCGGCTATTTTCGCTGAGTATGGAGATGCGGATCATTCGCGACAAGACCCCGGACATCGTGATAGTCTACCCCTTCTACATGCGTGCCAAGATCTTGGGCAGCGCTGGGGACCGGCAAGTCGCGAGTTCTTACCTCGAAGGCGTCATTCTGGCAAACCAAGATAAGGATAACTTCCTCGTGCCTTACTTTCCCGCGTAAGTCCTCCCCTCAACCGGCCCGTAACATATGAATTCTTACATTTCGATCGTTTTTCTTTTAACATTCCGTGTTTTCTGCAGTAACACACGTTGCACGCTCATCCTCCTAAGCCCCAAATATTCCATGGCCACGTATTTCGACCCGGACCGTCAGTCGAACGTAGACACACAAATGTCAAGAAGGTTCTTGATGATGTTCTCCCCGGCTACGCCCAATATGGAGGCACCTTCACCAGGCCTATTCGTAAGTACGGCAAGCACATGTTCTCCCACAATACGACGTTCTGCTGCGTCAAGCAGCCGCCTGGCGGTCAGAAGGGTGCCTACTACGCCATCCATCACATGCGGGCGATCGTACGGGACCATCATCAACTTCTGCTACCGAGTAAACTCAAAGATTGGGCCACGAGCGTGTCGGCAATCCAGGACGCGGACCTCCGACAAGAATTCTTTCGCATCCAGTCGGAGTTTGCAGAAATCATCCATCAAGATGTCCTTCGTACCTCGGGGCAGTTCTACCTCAGAAATCAACCATCCAACAGTGACATCGACACAATGCTACAAATGCAGGATGACAACGCCCGTTCTTTCATGACTCCCACGATAGACGGCGGCTTCATCCACGCTCCGGTCCCTTGAGTCGAGTTGTCTAGTTCTGAAACATCGATTGGCTCATGTTGTAATTAAACTTTAATGAACTTGTAGTATGTCTCTTTGGTTTCGAGAGTCGTTCAACTTAGATGTAATCGATGCTATTAATGTCTTGCTTTTCTCTTCCGATCGTTCTGTTGCATACTTATATATTGCTTATGTATTGTTTGTGAATTGGTACTAACGTTTCGTTTGGCTAGTGCATAGCGATGCCGACGTATGTCGTGTACAAGGGTAAGGTTCCCGGAGTCTACGATGACTGGGAGGAGTGTCGGAGACAGGTTCACCGATTCAGCGGTAACAGTTACAAAGGGTACACCACTAGGGCCGAGGCCAAATCTAGATACGCCCGCTATCTAGCGGGAGAGGGGAGGGAGCGTTGGAGGAACCGGATGAAGACGAGTTTCATCATGATGATGCTCATCGTGATGACCGCGGCTCTCTTCTATGTGATGGTAGTTTAGATGATCGATATCGACTTGTAATGTGAAGACAGACTCGCTACTCGCGGTCTCGAGACTTGTAATATAATGTTCTATCTTTGTTCGGTCTTTTCAATTCGGAGACTAATATGATGAATTGTATTCGGAGACTAATATGATGAATTGTATTCAAAGACTAATCTTCTATTGTATTTGATGAATCTGTTGTTGATGTGTGCTGTCTATATTTTGTCAAATTATACATTTTGTAACCTGTGCAAAAAACAGAAAATAAAAAAATAAAAAAAAACCTAATATTCATACTAATGGCGCATCACATGACAGTGCGCCATTAGTATGACAGTGCATACTAATGGCGCATCACTGGGCAGTGCGCCATTAGTATGCCGCGGTTACTAATGGCGCATCCAGAGGTGGTGCGCCATTAGTATGCCAAAGCACCTGGGTATACATGGCCCCTGGGAGGCATACTAATGGCGCACCTGGCCTATACTAATGGCGCACCCGAGGTGCGCCAGTAGTATACCAGATACTAATGGCGCACCAGGTGGTGCGCCATTAGTAAAAATTACTAATGGCGTGCTGTTAATGGCGCACCACAGATGCGCCATTAATGGCCATATTAGGTGCGCCATTAGTAGGGGTTTTTCTAGTAGTGTATTATCTGTTTTGGATGTTTATAATGGGCTTTATTATGCACTTTTATATTATTTTTGGGACTAACTTATTAACCAAAGGCCCAGTGCAAATTGCTGTTTTTTTGCCTATTTTAGTGTTTCGCAGAAAAGGAATATCAAACGGAATCCAAACGGAATGAAACCTTCGCGAGGATCGTTTTTGGAACAAACGCAATCCACAAGACTTGGAGTGGACGTCAAGGAAGCAATGAGGCGGCCACGAGATAGGGAGGCGCGCCCCCACCCTCGTGGGCCCCTCGTGGCTCCACCGACCTAATTCTTTCGCCTATATATACTTATATACCCTAAAAACATCCAGGAGCACCACGAAACCCTATTTCCACCGCTGCAACCTTCTGTACCCGTGAGATCCCATCTTGGGGCCTATTCCGGCGCTCCGCTGGAGGGGGAATCGATCACAGAGGGCTTCTACATCAACACCATAGCCTCTCCGATAATGTGTGAGTAGTTTACCACACACCTTCGGGTCCATAGTTATTAGCTAGATGGCTTCTTCTCTCTCTTTGGATCTCAATACAAAGTTCTCGTCGATCTTCTTGGAGATCTGTTCGATGTAATACTTTTTACGGTGTGTTTGTTGAGATCCGATGGATTGTGGGTTTATGATCAAGTTTATCTATGACCATTATTTGAATCTTCTCTGAATTCTTATATGCATGATTTGATATCTTTGCAAGTCTCTTTGAATTATCAGTTTGGCTTGGCCTACTAGATTGATCTTTCTTGCAATGGGAGAAGTGCTTAGCTTTGGGTTCAAGCTTGTGGTTTCCTTTCCCAGTGACAGCAGGGGCAGCAAGGCACGTATTGTATTGTTGCCATCGAGGATAAAAAGATGGGGTTTATATCATATTGCTTGAGTTTATCCCTCTACATCATGTCATCTTGCCAAATGCGTTACTCTGTTCTTATGAACTTAATACTCTAGATGTATGCTGGATAGCGGTCGATGTGTGGAGTAATAGTAGTAGATTCAGAATCGTTTCGGTCTACTTGACATCGACGTGATGCCTATATACATGACCATGCCTACATATTCCCATAACTATGCACTTTTCTATCAATTGCTCGACAGTAATTTGTTCACCCACCGTAAAATATGCTATGTTGAGAGAAGCCACTAGTGAAACCTATGGCCCCCGGGTCTATCTTCCATCATATTAATCTTCCGCCAACTAGCTATTTATGTCGCCGTTTATTTTGCAATCTTTACTTTTCAATCTATACAACAAAAATACCAAAAATATTTATCTTACTATCTTTATCAGATCTCACTTTTGCAAGTGGCCGTGAAGGGATTGACAACCCCTTTATCACGTTGTATGCAAGGTTCTTAATTCTTTTTGCAGGTACTAGGGATTTGTGTGTAGTCTCCTACTGGATGGATACCTTGGTTCTCAAAAACTGAGGGAAATACTTACGCTACTTTGCTGCATCACCCTTTCCTCTTCAAGGGAAAACCAATGCATGCTCAAGAGGTAGCAAGAAGGATTTCTGGCGCCGTTGCCAGGGAGATCTACGCACAAGTCAAGACATACCAAGTACCCATCACAAACTCTTATCCCTCGCATTATATTATTTGCCATTTGCCTCTCGTTTTCCTCTCCCTCACTTCACCTTTGCCGTTTTATTCACCCTTTTTTTCGTTCGCCTCTTTTCGCTTGCTTTTTGTTTGCTTGTGTGTTGGATTGATTGCTTGTCACAATGGCTCAAGACAATACTAAATTGTGTGACTTTTCCAATACCAACAACAATGATTTTATTAGCACTCCGATTGCTCCTATTACCGATGTTGAATCTTGTGAAATTAATGCTGCCTTGTTGAATCTTGTAATGAAAGATCAATTTTCTGGCCTTCCTAGTGAAGATGCCGCTACCCATCTAAACAACTTTGTTGATTTGTGTGATATGCAAAAGAAGAAAGATGTGGATAATGATATTGTCAAATTGAAGCTATTTCAGTTTTCGCTTAGAGATCATGCTAAAACTTGGTTCTCTTCTTTACCTAAAAATAGTATTGATTCATGGAATAAGTGCAAAGATGTTTTTATCTCTAAGTATTTTCCTCCTGCTAAGATCATCTCTCTTAGAAACAATATTATGAATTTTAAGCAACTTGATCATGAGCATGTTGCACAAGCTTGGGAGAGGATGAAATTAATGATACGTAATTGCCCTACACATGGTTTGAATTTATGGATGATTATACAAAAAATTATGCTAGATTAAATTCTGCTTCTAGAAATCGTTTAGATTCGGCCGCAGGAGGCACTTTCATGGAAATCACTTTAGGATAAGCTACTAAACTCCTAGATAATATTATGGTTAATTATTCTCAATGGCACACCGAAAGATCTACTAGTAAAAGGTTCATGCAATAGAAGAGATTAATGTTTTAAGTGGAAAGATGGATGAACTTATGAAATTGTTTGCTAATAAGAGTGTTTCTTCTGATCCTAATGATATGCCTTTGTCCACTTTGATTGAGAATGATAATGAATCTATGGATGTGAATTTTGTTGGTAGGAACAATTTTGGTAACAACGCATATAAAGGAAACTTTAATTCTAGGTCGTACCCGAGTAATTCCTCTAATAATTATGGTAATTCCTACAACAACTCTTATGGAAATTTTAATAAGACTCCCTCTGATTTTCAGACTAGTGTTAAAGAATTTATGAATTCGCAAAAGAATTTCAATACTTTGCTTGAATAAAAATTGCTTAAGATTGATGAGTTGGCTAGGAACGTGGATAGAATTTCTCTTGATGTTGATTCTTTGAAACTTAGATCTATTCCACCTAAGCATAATATCAATGAGTCTCTCAAAGCTATGAGAATTTCCATTGATTAGTGCAAAGAAAGAACCGCTAGGATGCGTGCTAAAAAAGATTGCTTTGTGAAAGCGTGTTCTTCTAGTTTTCATGATAATAATGATGAAGATCTAAAAGTGATTGATGTGTCCCCTATTAAATCTTTGCTTTCTAATATGAATCTTTATAATGATGGGACTGTAGATGAGTCAACTTTAGTTAAAAGGCGTCCCAATGATTCAGAGTTTTTAGATCTTGATGCAAAAATTGGTAAAAGTGGGATTGAAGAGGTCAAAACTTTACATAGCAATGAACCCACTATTTTGTATTTCAAGGAATTTAATTATGATAATTGCTCTTTGATAGATTGTATTTCCTTGTTGCAATCTGTGCTAAATTCTCCTTATGATTATAATCAAAATAAAGCTTTTACTAAACATATTGTTGATGCTTTAATGCAATCTTATGAAGAAAAGCTTGAATTAGAAGTTTATATCCCTAGAAAACTTTATGATGAGTGGGAACCTACTATTAAAATTAATATTAAAGATCACGAATGCTATGATTTGTGTGATTTGGGTGCTAGTGTTTCCACGATTCCAAAAACTGTGTGTGATATGTTAGGTTTCCGCGAATTTGATTGTCACATCCCTGGTCCTGTTATGCACTAAGCTAGACCTCATGTGAGCATCATGTTTTTAATTCAAATGAAATTTGAATTGAGGGATTTTCAAAGCCTCAGAAACCTTCTAAAAATGATCAACATTAAAATCCTCTCAAAGAAGTCCAAGAAAATGTTCCTCTTAGTCTCTGAAAATATTGCAAAGAGGTAAAACTCAAAACAATATTTTTGGTATCTCAGAGTTAATTATTTTGGGCCTTTGAATTAAATAACTAACTATTTGCATTGGATATATATTTGATATATAAATAATATATGTCCAATAATACTGGAACATTTTATGTGGTTTGGTATATTTTCGTTCTAGCCACATAACTATTTTCAGGATTTTATAAAATGGTTTAGTATTTTACTAAACTAAAACAACACAGAACAAAATAGATAAATAAAAACAGAAATAGGAAAAGCAGAGAGGAGAGAAACCTTACCTGGCGCTCACCTGGTAGCCCAGCCGGCCCAGCTCCTGTGCGGCCCAGCCCACCAGGCGCCCCCCCCCCCTGTCGTCTTCCTCCCCTCGCCCCGAAGCAGCTCGGTGGCGAGCGCTGGCGATGCCCCGGCCACCT
>NC_041393.1:553177851-553185153 GCF_002162155.2 Triticum dicoccoides | reverse complement strand
CTCCCCCCTCTCGCGCCCGAGCGGAGCTCGTCGCCGCCGTCCACCGCCACCACGGCCACCGGGCCTCCCTCGCTTCCCCGACTAGCCCACAAGCTCCGCCACTCCGTCCTCGACCCACCTCACCAAGCCTTGCCCCTCCAGAAGCCCCCGAACGGCCTCACCGGGCTCGTCTTCTACCTCGGACCCGCCGGCCATCACCGTCAAATTCGTCGGCTCCGGACCGTCCCCGACCTCGCCGAGGCCACCGCTGCACCCGCTGTGAGCTCCGCCACCGTTTCCCCCTCTTCCCCTCTTCATTTGATTGCCGTAGCCGTCGCCCCCTTGATGACCGAGATGCACCGCCGCCTGAGCTCGCCGTCGACGATGCTCCGGTGACCAAATGGTCACCCTGGAGTGTCCAACCTACTCCTCGCGATGCGTAGCACCCTTCTAGCCCCTTGCCCCGCTCTTCTACGCACTGAAACGCGATCCCTCGCGCAACCGAACTCCGGCGGCCACCTAAGTCATCGCCGGCGCCGATTCCGGCCACCCCGACCCCAGCTAACTCCACCAAGAGCTTTGGCTCGTCCCCAGCTCCACCTAGATGCCCTCCGCGGCCCTTTTGGTCGTCGGAGTGGCCAAAACCACTCTCGCCGCCGCGTCGGGCTCGCCGGCGGCTAAACGCCGGCGCAGCTGACGTTGACTTTGACCACGGGTGGGCCCTGGTTGACTCCGATGAGTCACTGACAGGTGGGGCCCAGCCCTGTTAATTAACCCAGTTTAGTTTAATTAAATTCTAACTAAACTAATTTCACTGACACGCGGGACCCACTGTCAGGTTTGACTGGACAGTGACCTGTTGACCTGCTGACGTCACACTGACGTCAGGCTGACGCAATAATGAATTACTGGAATTATTAATATTCTGAAATTCCAGAAAATTGTATAAACTTCTAAAATTCATAGAAATTCAACCGTAACTCCAAATTAAATAAATTATATATGAAAAATTATCAGAAAAATTCAAGGAATCCATCTGTACCATTTTCATGCATGTTAGAATAACTTATAGCTGCTGTTTAGCACAAAACAAGTAAAGGGCATTTAAATAATCACATATGGAGTTTGAATTTGAATCTTGTATTCAAACCAACTTCATTTAAATCATAGCTAAGTGCATTAGCCCAAAACACATTCATATTGCCATGTCATAGCATGCATCATATTGTGCATTGCATTGATCGTGTTTCCTCTGTGTTTGCCGGTGTTGTTCCCCCTCGATAGACGTTGTACCGACGATGTGACCGTTGACACTGATGAAGACTCAATGTTATCTTCAGAAGTGCCAGGCAAGCAAAACCCCCTTGTTCATTCCGATACAATCCCACTCTCTCGCTCCTGCTCTCTTTTACTGCATTAGGACAACACCGATTCAACTGTTACATGCTGCGGTAGTTGAACCCCTTTATCCTCTGCATGACCTGTCATTGCCACAGTAAATAGATGAAACCCACTAGCATGAGTAGGAGTTGTTTGAGCCCTGATGTGCCTACTCATTCATGCTTGTTTGTCATGCCTGCTACTGCTTAGAGTTGAGTCAGGTCTGATTCATCGGGGATGAATCAGAGGCGTGTGAACATGTCCTACTGTGTGTGAGCTAAGTGTGTGAACACGATTTGGTAAAGGTAGCGGTGAGAGGCCATGTAGGAGTACATGGTGGGTTGTCTCATTGAAGCTGTTCTTAGGAACTGAGTTCTGTGTTTGTGATCCATGATTCAGCTACTACCATACATTGGGCCCTGAAATATGACCCCGCTCGACTTCTTATTCACCCTCGTCCTCTGTCCAGGAGTTGCAAGTAGTTTCTGGTGTTTGTAGTATGCTGGAGGCCGTGGACAGCGCTGACCGTAGGGGTGGGCTGTGATGCGGTAGGCACGTGGCCGGGTAAACCGGGCACCCGTTTGGTGTCACGGAACCCTGTTCACATCGTTTGGGGCTGTGAGCGAAACTCCGGCCGGATCTCCTCATGGATGGAACCCGAATAGGCGATAAACCTGGACTACAGACTTGAGTGTTTAGGTAGGTCGTGGTCTACACCCACGTCGGCTTTCGCTTGAAGTCTGCCGAGCACATGTCGTGTGCAGACGCTAAGTGGTGGAAACATGTATGAAGAAGTACACCCCTGCAGGGTTAACATCATCTATTCGAATAGCCGTGTCCGCAGTAAAGGACTTCTGGGTTGCTTATATCAGTTCATAGACAAGTGAAAGTGGATACCCTAAAATACGCAAGATAAGCGTGAGTGCTATGGATGGCGTTCTCGTAGGGAGACGGGAGCGGATCCATAGTGGTGTATTGATATGGTGAATATGTGGACTCGTGTGCGCCACCTCAAAGAGTCGCTTGCAGTCATAGTTCAGGATAGCCACCGAGTCAAAGCTGGCTTGCTACAGTTAAACTCCACCACCCCCTTTGTTGATAATGATGCATATGTAGTTAGTTCTGATGTAAGTCTTGCTGGGTACATTTGTACTCACGATGCTTAATTTATGTTTTTGCAGAGAGACTTCGGTCTCGCTAGTAGTTCCACGTGGACTTCGACGTTTAGCTTGATACCTCAGCTACGATCTTGTGCCCTCGGCAGGATCTGGTAGATAGTCAGGCTTCTCAGCCTTTTTCATTTATAGATGTCTGTACTCAGACATGATAGCTTCCGCTTGTGCTTTGATTTGTATGCTCTGAATGTTGCGTCGTGAGACCCATGTTTGTAATATCTCGCTCCTCGGAGCCTATTGAATAAATACTTGAGTCGTAGAGTCGTGTTGTGATGCCATGTTGTGTTTGCACATATCGAGCATATTGCGTGTATGTTATTGAAATGCTTGGTATGTGTGGGATCTGACTATCTAGTTGTTTATCTTTAGTAGCCTCTCTTACTGGGAAATGTCTCCTAGTGCTTCCACCGAGCCATGGTAGCTTGCTACTGGTCCGGAACACTTAGGCTGGCCGGCATGTGTCCTTCTTCGTTCCTGTGTCTGTCCCTTCGGGGAAATGTCACGCGATGAATACCAGAGTCCTGTTAGCCCGCTACAGCCCGGTTCACCGGAGTCCTGCTAGCCCAGTGCTACAGCCTGGATTCACTCGCTGATGACCGACACGTTCGATGTTGGGTCATGGATGCCTGTCCCTGTAAGTTTGTGCCACTTTGGGTTTACGACTAGCCATGTCAGCCTGGGCTCCTTATCATATGGATGCTAGCGACACTATCATATACGTGTGCCAAAAGACGCAAACGGTCCCGGGCAAAGGTAAGGCGACACCCGTGGGAATACCGTGCGTGAGGCCGCAAAGTGATATGAGGTGTTACATGCTAGATCGATGTGGCATTGAGTCGGGGTCCTGACAGCGTTGGTATCAGAGCTTGACTGCCTGTAGGATTACCAAGCCAAACTGGTCGAAGTTGAGTCTAGAAATTCTTTAGTTATATAAGGGAATTGATTGTGGGATGGGAACGTAAGGCTCTTTTTACTCCTTATATCTCATGCCTTCTGATCTGAGTCATCTTATCTTTCCTGTGGGGTTAAGGAACTAGGCTTTCTCTTCTTTCTATCAGGATCACGTGTTACTAATCCTTAGACCTATAGAACTGTTGGACTTAAGCCTCAGTCCAGTTCCTACTACTTCTGTATGTTAACTGTTGATCTCGAAACCTTGATATTGTGCTTCCGAGTGGTTTTGCCACCATTTTTGTGATTGTCTCAAATCTTTTTGAGCATTTACAGTCGTTATGCTGTCCGAGTCATCCCAGGTTTCTAAAATAGTCGGATGCATTTGCAAATCCCTTCCCTCTGTTTCCAATGTGCTTTTGGTCAGATTAATCACACAAATCAGTGAGTTGAGGTACTTTATTGGCTTGACATATATGTTGGAGCTATTATTATGACCCTAGGTGTTTTAGGGAGTCACCTAGTAATCTAGCAATGTTTTGTGTTCCCAATGTGAAGATTCTGGCCATCATTCTCGAAAGCATCCCGTGGTGCTACTTAGTAGTAGGTATTCTATTCCTGGGTTTTGAACCCGAGATTCACCCTACTTGCTTCATGTTGATAGTTTCTGCTCGTTCCTTTAGGTTATTAGCAACCTTTGCGATAGTCCTTGAAGTCCGTGGTATCTTCTTCTTCCAAATACCATGAACTACTTATGGCAGAAGTTCCTCGTTGAACTGAATGATCACAACCAGAGTGCTCTTGATGAGTTCTCCATTATATATTGTGGCTCTGCCAGTTCTACTTTTCTGCATGGGTTATCCGGAAGAAATATGTTGAACTTCGTTCGACATGCTAAACCATGCGTCCACAACTCAGAAAATCGTATGTTCCTTTGAGTTGTCCCCCTTTAGTTGTCTTCTGACCGTCGTCTATCAATTGATAGTCAAGAGTATGCGTGCGTTCGTTTATCGATGCCTATTACTCTTGTGGTCCGTCAAGCCATTCTATCGCGGAATGACTAGGAGAAACAAACTCCAGTACCTCTTCCATATCCAGGATTGGGTCAAAGAAGTTGTGCTCCACAGAACAAATTGCTAATCCAGCTTTTGTTCTGCTCTACCTTGGAATATTACCATCTTTATATCGGGATTGTTATAGGAATTGCACACCATCCTATGAACTCCTGGTACAGTGATACTTCTTGCCATCATTGTCCATTCCTCGGTTCCTGTGTTATTGTAACCAGAATGCCGACAAATGAATTGTGATGTGTGAAATCAATACTCCTAGCAACCTCGTTGCTTGGTAGTTAAAGGACAATAATTTCATTCTTAGCGTGTTGGTTTTTGAATCATCCTTCTAAGACTGATCGTGCTACCTAGTCCTTATTCCGGTGCACCCTTCGATTGATGAGTTAGGATCTTGTCAAGTCCTCACTCATTTGATCATATCGTCTTGCCCTCAAAAGCGAGATTGTTCTCGAGCTTAGTAACATACCGGTGGTTCGTGATTTTCCGAAGATCTTCTCAGAAGTATTACCAGGTTGTCACCTGACCGCTGTGTTGAGCTCGTGATCAAGTTGGTTTCTTGTGAACCACCCTTCTCCAAGAATCTGTGTTGGATATCCGTGAGCTAGTTGGTTAAGCTAGACAACAACTTGGAGAGTTGGAAGATAAAAGCTTGCCTGACTTAGTTCGTTCCAAAGGGATATCCTTGTGTAGTATGTGTTGACGAAAGATGATATCTTCATCGATTGGTCCCTGTGATCAGTTGCTGGACCTATCATTTTTATCTAACCTTTGATTGGAGTATGGGCTATCATCCAATCAGACCAGAACCAATGATATTCGTAATGTTGTCTTACTCGTGGTTGATCCCTCGAGCATACACCATTATATCTTTCGGGTCTGACCAATGCTATCACTTGTTCACTTAACTATGGAATTCCTTTTAAAGGGAAACCCGGAAGAATTGTTGTTGAGCCCATTGGCAACATCCTTATCTCCTCCATGATGTTGTTGAACATTAAGCTAGTGTTGGAAACTTTTGAAAGCATTTTCTTCATGCTAGCTCATGAAGTATTTGTTTGATGAAAGGAGTGACTTCCTCTTATACACGTGCATTTGGTGAAAGTTGCCGCCGTGAATTTGAGAAAGATTGTTTTGTTTCCTTTGGAATCATCCCAAATTAGTCATGCACACGTGCGAAGTATTATGTAGTCTGGAGACTTGCAACCTTCATTCTATATGTGTCCCTAGCACACTAAGCCACTGATTGACTTGTTCAAGGAAAAGAAGTCTATGCTTGGGATCTAATCCATGGACTTGCGTAAAGACTTCGATATCCTCGATTATGGTTCCCCACCCGAACTCGGTAGTGTTTGATTATAAGACTACTACGTGGCCATGCTTGTCTGGGACAACGTGTTCACATGTTAGTAGCAGAACCAGCTCATCTTTGGAGCTTGCTATCGTAGTTCATTCCCGAGAATCTCGCAACGTCATCTCATCGATTTGTGTTACAAACTTTCGTTTTTCTTCCTAGACTCGATGAGTCTGGAATATCCTGACACCAACCAGATCTGAATCTCAGGTAGATATGATGGTTTGGAACATTTCCCAAGAACTAATATCGGTCCCTCGAAAACCGGTAAAGTGGATGTCGTGGCCAACACACCTAGCCGGAAGACCTGTTATTATAATATCTTGATTGAGGAAGTTGGCCACCTCCCCATAAGGATTTCGTAGGATTTACTCCCTAGTTGTGCCTTATGATTTTTGAGATCCCGAAGTCCGACCTTTTTACTTGATGTTCTAGATACCAGACCATTGTTATGAATGGGTTACACTAGCACATCAAGGAGAACATTAGAAGCGGAGTGCTAAATGTCTCTCGGTCGATCATCCAGATTTTATTTCCTTGGCCCCGCCAAGGGTGAAACCTGAGAAAGTGTTATCTTCCTTTGCATCTGCATCCTCCATCACCATTCATCATGGTAGTAAGTTGTGTTACCGGACCCTTGACACGGATGTTGGTAAAACCTTGATGATTATGGAATTGCTCAAGTTCTTGAGAGCACGCGCAAGTGCTAGGTTTGATCGTCGGCATTAACTGTATAGCGCTCTCAGTTTCCTCGGTTATGCTATAACCATTCCAATAGTGGAATAACTCTCTATTGTTGAGCCTCTCCCCAGTTACTAGAATCATTCCCATCATTTGTGTTTTGTTCCCAGCTTTCACCGCCAATGTGCCATTCTACCATGGGTCTCTTCCATTTCCGGTGATAAGCAAAAATCATCCATTGCGTTGTCTTCAACAAGGTAGTCCACATCATCCATTCTAGTCCGAGTGTACCATTCCTTTGCACCCCGCCAATCGATTGCTGTGATTTGCCTTAGGGTGATATAGAGAGTCTCAATGATCTCTATATCAAAGGTAATTCTTTTTGCCACCTAAGGTAATAATCTACGAATCACCCTCCTCCAGGATGTCCCGCTGTGGCATCATGGAAACTCAATTCCTCGCTACGTTGACAATCGTTTACACCTTTTTAAGTGTGGAATTGTTGTCCACCTAGTGAACCTTCGTCATCCGTTTCTTTCCACCCCTCTTGATGTGTATCTCGTGTCTCAACTCGAGAGATGTTGCTATGTCTCATTCTGTGAGTTAATCCTGAGTTATTCGACCTTCAAGAAGACCGATCCTTCTAGAGTCTCCTTCTCCTCTCATTGTCATAATAACTGGAGTTCTCAGAACAAGACGTCGAGACAAAGATGGTGATCGAAACAACGTTCCTATGAAGTGCAACCTGGATCGTGAAGATTGTGCTAGTTTG
>NC_041393.1:553168042-553177097 GCF_002162155.2 Triticum dicoccoides | reverse complement strand
CTCCCTTCTCTGCTCTCCCCCCTCTCGCGCCCAAGCGGAGCTCGTCGCCGCCGTCCACCGCCACCACGGCCACCGGGCCTCCCTCGCTTCCCCGACTAGCCCACAAGCTCCGCCACTCCGTCCTTGACCCACCTCACCAAGCCTTGCCCCTCCAGAAGCCCCCGAACAGCCTCACCGGGCTCGTCTTCTACCTCGGACCCGCCGGCCATCACTGTCAAATTCGTCGGCTCCGGACCGTCCCCGACCTCGCCGAGGCCACCGCTGCACCCGCTGTGAGCTCCGCCACCGTTTCCCCCTCTTCCCCTCTTCGTTTGATTGCCGTAGCCGTCGCCCCCTTGATGACCGAGATGCACCGCCGCCTGAGCTCGCCGTCGACGATGCTCCGGTGACCAAATGGTCACCCTGGAGTGTCCAACCTACTCCTCGCGATGCGTAGCACCCTTCTAGCCCCTTGCCCCGCTCTTCTACGCACTGAAACGCGATCCCGCGCGCAATCGAACTCCGGCGGCCACCTAAGTCGTCGCCGGCGCCGATTCCGGCCACCCCGACCCCAGCTAACTCCACCAAGAGCTTCGGCTCATCCCCAGCTCCACCTAGATGCCCTCCGCGGCCCTTTTGGTCGTCGGAGTGGCCAAAACCACTCTCGCCGCCGCGTCGGGCTCGCCGGCGGCTAAACGCTGGCGCAGCTGACGTTGACTTTGACCACGGGTGGGCCCTGGTTGACTCCGATGAGTCACTGACAGGTGGGGCCCAGCCCTGTTAATTAACCCAGTTTAGTTTAATTAAATTCTAACTAAACTAATTTCACTGACACACGGGACCCACTGTCAGGTTTGACTGGACAGTGACCTGTTGACCTGCTGACGTCACACTGACGTCAGGCTGACGCAATAATGAATTACTGGAATTATTAATATTCTGAAATTCCAGAAAATTGTATAAACTTCTAAAATTCATAGAAATTCAACCGTAACTCCAAATTAAATAAATTATATATGAAAAATTATCAGAAAAATTCAAGGAATCCATCTGTACCATTTTCATGCATGTTAGAACAACTTATAGCTGCTGTTTAGCACAAAACAAGTAAAGGGCATTTAAATAATCACATATGGAGTTTGAATTTGAATCTTGTATTCAAACCAACTTCATTTAAATCATAGCTAAGTGCATTAGCCCAAAACACATTCATATTGCCATGTCATAGCATGCATCATATTGTGCATTGCATTGATCGTGTTTCCTCTGTGTTTGCCGGTGTTGTTCCCCCTCGATAGACGTTGTACCGATGATGTGACCGTTGACACTGATGAAGACTCAATGTTATCTTCAGAAGTGCCAGGCAAGCAAAACCCCCTTGTTCATTCCGATACAATCCCACTCTCTCGCTCCTGCTCTCTTTTACTGCATTAGGACAACACCGATTCAACTGTTACATGCTGCGGTAGTTGAACCCCTTTATCCTCTGCATGACCTGTCATTGCCACAGTAAATAGATGAAACCCACTAGCATGAGTAGGAGTTGTTTGAGCCCTGATGTGCCTACTCATTCATGCTTGTTTGTCATGCCTGCTACTGCTTAGAGTTGAGTCAGGTCTGATTCATCGGGGATGAATCAGAGGCGTGTGAACATGTCCTACTGTGTGTGAGCTAAGTGTGTGAACACGATTTGGTAAAGGTAGCGGTGAGAGGCCATGTAGGAGTACATGGTGGGTTGTCTCATTGAAGCCGTTCTTAGGAACTGAGTTCTGTGTTTGTGATCCATGATTCAGCTACTACCATACATTGGGCCCTGAAATATGACCCCGCTCGACTTCTTATTCACCCTCGTCCTCTGTCCAGGAGTTGCAAGTAGTTTCTGGTGTTTGTAGTATGCTGGAGGCCGTGGACAGCGCTGACCATAGGGGTGGGCTGTGATGCGGTAGGCACGTGGCCGGGTAAACCGGGCACCCGTTTGGTGTCACGGAACCCTGTTCACATCGTTTGGGGCTGTGAGCGAAACTCCGGCCGGATCTCCTCATGGATGGAACCCGAATAGGCGATAAACCTGGACTAGAGACTTGAGTGTTTAGGTAGGTCGTGGTCTACACCCACGTCGGCTTTCGCTTGAAGTCTGTCGAGCACATGTCGTGTGCAGACGCTAAGTGGTGGAAACATGTATGAAGAAGTACACCCCTGCAGGGTTAACATCATCTATTCGAATAGCCGTGTCCGCGGTAAAGGACTTCTGGGTTGCTTATATCAGTTCATAGACAAGTGAAAGTGGATACCCTAAAATACGCAAGATAAGCGTGAGTGCTATGGATGGCGTTCTCGTAGGGAGACGGGAGCGGATCCATAGTGGTGTATTGATATGGTGAATATGTGGACTCGTGTGCGCCACCTCAAAGAGTCGCTTGAAGTTATAGTTCAGGATAGCCACCGAGTCAAAGCTGGCTTGCTACAGTTAAACTCCACCACCCCCTTTGTTGATAATGATGCATATGTAGTTAGTTCTGATGTAAGTCTTGCTGGGTACATTTGTACTCACGATGCTTAATTTATGTTTTTGCAGAGAGACTTCGGTCTCGCTAGTAGTTCCACGTGGACTTCGACGTTTAGCTTGATACCTCAGCTACGATCTTGTGCCCTCGGCAGGATCTGGATAGTCAGGCTTGTTAGCCTTTTTCATTTATAGATGTCTGTACTCAGACATGATAGCTTCCGCTTGTGCTTTGATTTGTATGCTCTGAATGTTGGGTCGTGAGACCCCTGTTTGTAATATCTCGCTCCTCGGAGCCTATTGAATAAATACTTGAGTCGTAGAGTCATGTTGTGATGCCATGTTGTGTTTGCACATATCGAGCATATTGCGTGTATGTTATTGAAATGCTTGGTATGTGTGGGATCTGACTATCTAGTTGTTTATCTTTAGTAGCCTCTCTTACCGGGAAATGTCTCCTAGTGCTTCCACCGAGCCATGGTAGCTTGCTACTGGTCCGGAACACTTAGGCTGGCCGGCATGTGTCCTTCTTCGTTCTTGTGTCTGTCCCTTCGGGGAAATGTCACGCGATGAATACCGGAGTCCTGTTAGCCCGCTACAGCCTGGTTCACCGGAGTCCTGCTAGCCCAGTGCTACAGCCTGGATTCACTCGCTGATGACCGACACGTTCAATGTTGGGTCATGTATGCCTGTCCCTGTAAGTTTGTGCCACTTTGGGTTTACGACTAGCCATGTCAGCCTGGGCTCCTTATCATATGGATGCTAGCGACACTATCATATACGTGTGCCAAAAGACGCAAACGGTCCCGGGCAAAGGTAAGGCGACACCCGTGGGAATACCGTGCGTGAGGCCGCAAAGTGATATGAGGTGTTACATGCTAGATCGATGTGGCATTGAGTCGGGGTCCTGACATTGATAATTGTTCTCTAAATTTGCATCTTGCGGATTCCACCATTAAGAAAGCTATGGGAAGGATTAATGATGTTCTTATTGTTGCAAATAGGAATTATGTGCCCATAGATTTTATTGTTCTTGATATATATTGCAATCATACATGTCCTATTATTCTTGGTAGACCTTTCCTTAGAACGATTGGTGAAATTATTAATACTCCCTCCGTCCAGGTGAATAAGTCATTCACGTAGTTCTAGGTCATCGATTTGAGAAATTGAATATGTGGTATATGTCATGAAAAGTATATCACTAGATTTCTACACGGATTTAGTTTCTAAATATATATTTTTTGTTACATATAATACATATTTAG
The DNA here is from genome assembly GCF_002162155.2 of Triticum dicoccoides. Lineage (NCBI taxonomy): Eukaryota > Viridiplantae > Streptophyta > Magnoliopsida > Poales > Poaceae > Triticum > Triticum dicoccoides. The sequence goes on along the minus strand of NC_041393.1, from coordinate 553,173,347 downwards.
ATAGTTAAATCCTCAACCTAGAACTACGCGAATGACTTATTCACCGAGACGGAGGTAGTATGAAAGAAGGTAATATTAGATTCCAATTTTCATTAAGGAAAGGCATGGAACACTTCCCTAGGAAGAAAATTAAATTACCTTATGAATCTATTATGAGAGCCACTTATGGATTGCATACCAAAGACGATGATACCTAGATCTATTCTCGTTTTTATGCCTAGGTAGGGGCGTTAAACGATAGTGCGTGTTGGGAGGCAACCCAATTTTATTTTTGTTCCTTGATTTTTGTTCCTGTTTAGTAATAAGTAATTAATCTAGCCTCTGTTTAGATGTGATTTTATGTTTTAATTAGTCTTTGTGCCAAGTAGAACCTTTGGGAAGACTTGGGTGAAGTCTATGTGATCTTGTTGTAAAAAACAGAAACTTTAGCGCTCGTGAGATTAGCTGCATTGTTTACTGGAGAGTGATTTTAGGTTGATTCCTTTTCCAGATGATTAATAGATAAATTCCTCACGTCCACCACTTTATTTCAGAATTTTTGGAGTTCCAGAAGTTTGCATTTCATACAGATTACTAAAGACTGTTCTGTTTTTGACAGATTTTGTTTTTCGTGTGTTGTTTGCTTATTTTGATGAATCTATGGCTAGTATCGGGGATATAAACCATAGAGAAGTTGGAATACAGTAGGTTTAACCAAAAGCCCAAGGCACCCCAAGGTAAAATTAAAGTACAACCAAAAGCCTAAGCTTGGGGATGCCCCGGAAGGCATCCCCTCTTTCGTCTTCGTCCATCGGTAACTTTACTTGAGGCTATATTTTTATTCACCACATGATATGTGTTTTGCTTGGAGCGTCTTGTATGATTTGAGTCTTTGCTTTTTAGTTTACCACAATCATCCTTGCTGTACACACCTTTTGGAGAGACACACATGAATCGGAATTTATTAGAATACTCTATGTGCTTCACTTATATCTTTTGAGTTAGATAATTTTGCTCTAGTGCTTCGCTTATATCTTTTTAGAGCACGGTGGTGGTTTTATTTTATAGAAAATATTGATCTCTCATGCTTCAATTATATTATTTCGAGAGTCCTTTAGAACAGCATGGTAATTTGCTTTGGCTATAAAATTAGTCCTAATATGATAGGCATCCAAGATGGGTATAATAAAAACTTTCATAAAGAGTGCATTGAATACTATGAGAAGTTTGATACTTGATGATTGTTTTGAGATATGAAGATGGTGATATTAGAGTTGTGCTACTTGAGTAATCCTGAATTTGAGAAATACTTGTTTTGGAGTTTGCAAGTCCTGTAGCATGCACGTATGGTAACCATTGCGTAACAAATTTGAAGCATGAGGTATTTCTTTGATTGTCATCCTTTGTGTGGAGGTCGGGATCGCGTGATGGTTAACTCCTACCAACCCTTCCCCTAGGAGCATGTGTGTAGTGCTTGGTTTTGATGACTTGTAGATTTTTGCCATAACTATGTGAGTTCTTTATGACTAATTTTGAGTCCATGGATTATACGTACTCTCACCCTTCCATCATTGCTAGCCTCTTCGGTACCGTGCATTGCCCTTTCTCACCTTGAGAGTTGGTGCAAACTTCGCCAGTGCATCCAAACCACGTGATATGATACGCTCTATCACACATAAACCTCCTTATATCTTGCTCAAAACAGCCACCATACCTACCTATGATGGCATTTCCATAGCCATTTCGAGATATATTGCCATGCAACTCTCCACCGTTTCATTTATTATGACATGCTTCATCATTGTCATATTGCCTTGCATGATCATGTAGTTGACATCTTATTTGTGGCAAATCCACCATGCATAATTTATCATACATGTCACTCTTGATTCATTGCCCATCCCGGTACACCGCCAAAGGCATTCATATAGTCATATTTTGTTCTAGTATCAAGTTGTAATCTTTGAGTTGTAAATAAATAGAAGTGTGATGATCATCATTATTAGAGCATTGTCCCGAAAAAAAAGGCCAAATAAAAAAAGAGAAAGGCCAAAAAAAGGCCAAATAAAAAAAAGGAAAGGCCCAAAAATAAGAAAATAAAAAATAAAAGGGACAATGCTACTATCTTTTTTTTCCACACTTGTGCTTCAAAGTAGCACCATGATCTTTATGATAGAGAGTCTCTTATTTTGCCAATTTCAGATAGTAGTGGGAATTTTTCATTATAGAACTTGTCTTGTGTATTACAACAATGGTCTTCCTCAAATGCCCTAGGTCTTCGTGAGCAAGCAAGTTGGATGCAAACCCACTTAGTTTCTTTTGTTGAGCTTTCATACATTTATAGCTCTAGTGCATCTGTTGCATGGCAATCCCTACTCCTTGCATTGACATCAATTGATGGGCATCTCCCTAGCCCGTTGATTAGCTGCGTCAATGTGAGACTTTCTCCTTTTTTTCTCCACACAACCTCCATTATCATATTCTATTCCACCCATAGTGCTATATCCATGGCTCACGCTCATGTATTGCGTGAAAGTTGAAAAAGTTTGAAAAGGCTAAAGTATGAAACAAGTGCTTGGCTGAAACCGGGGTTGTGCATGATTTGAATATTTTGTTTGACAAAGATGGAACATAGCCAAACTATATGATTTTGTAGGGATGAACTTTCTTTGGCCATGTTATTTTGAGAAGACATGATTGCTTAGTTAGTATGCTTGAAGTATTATTATTTTTATGTCAATATTAAACTTTTATCTTGAATCTTTCGGATCTGAACATTCATGCCACAATAAAAGAAAATTACATTGAAGATTATGTTAGGTAGCATTCCACATCGAAAATTCTATTTTTATCATTTACCTACTCGAGGATGAGCAGGAATTAAGCTTGGGGATGCTTGATAAATCTCCAACGTATCTATAATTTTTTGTTGTTCCATGCTATTATATTATCTGTTTTGGATGTTTAATGGGCTTTATTATGCACTTTTATATTACTTTTGAGACTATCCTATTAACCAAAGGCCCAGTGCAAATTGTTGTTTTTTGCCTATTTCAGTGTTTTGCAGAAAAGGAATATCAAATGGAATCCAAACGGAATGAAACCTTCGCAAGGATCGTTTTTGGAACAAACGCAATCCAGGAGACTTGGAGTGGACGTCAAGGAAGCAACAAGGAGTCCACGAGATAGGGAGGTGCGCCCAGGGGGGTAGGCGCGCCCCCCACCCTCGTGGGCCCCTCGTGGCTCCACCGACCTACTTCTTTCGCCTATATATACTCATATACCCTGAAAACATCTAGGAGCACCACGAAACCCTATTTCCACCGCCGCAAACTTCTGTACCCGTGAGAACCCATCTTGGGGCCTTTTCCGACACTCCGTCGGAGGGGGAATCGATCACGGAGGGCTTCTACATCAACACCATAGCCTCTCCGATGATGTGTGAGTAGTTTACCACAGACCTTTGGGTCCATAGTTATTAGCTAGATGGCTTCTTCTCTCTCTTTGGATCTCAATACAAAGTTCTCGTCGATCTTCTTGGAGATCTATTCGATGTAATACTTTTTGCGGTGTGTTTGTCGAGATACGATGAATTGTGGGTTTATGATCAAGTTTATCTATGAACATTATTTGAATCTTCTCTGAATTCTTATATGCATGATTTGATATCTTTGCAAGTCTCTTCAAATTATCAGTTTGGTTTGGCCTACTAGATTGATCTTTCTTGCAATGGGAGAAGTGCTTAGCTTTGGGTTCAAGCTTGCGATGTCCTTTCCCAGTGACAGCAGTGACAGCAAGGCACATATTGTATTGTTGCCATCGGGGATAAAAAGATGGGGTTTATATCATATCGCTTGAGTTTATCCCTCTATATCTTGTCATCTTTCCTAATGCGTTACTCTGTTCTTATGAACTTAATACTCTACATGCATGCTGGATAGCGGTCGATGTGTGGAGTAATAGTAGTAGATGTAGAATCGTTTCGGTCTACTTGACACGGACGTGATGCCTATATACATGATCATGCCTAGATATTATCATAACTATGCACTTTTCTATCAATTGCTCGACGGTAATTTGTTCACCCACCGTAAAATATGCAATCTTGAGAGAAGCCACTAGTGAAACCTATGGTCCCAGGGTCTGTCTTCCATCATATTAATCTTCCACCAACTAGCAATTTCTGTCACCGTTTATTTTGCAATCTTTACTTTTCAATCTACACAACAAAAATACCAAAAATATTTATCTTACTATCTTTATCTGATCTCACTTTTGCAAGTGGTCGTGAAGGGATTGACAACCCCTTTATCACGTTGCTTGCAAGGTTCTTAATTTTTTGTGCAGGTACTAGGGATTTGCGTGTAGTCTCCTACTGGATTGATACCTTGGTTATCAAAACCTGAGGGAAATACTTACGCTACTTTGCTGCATCACCCTTTCCTCTTCAAGGGAAAACCAATGCATGCTCAAGAGGTAGCATTGGACTACTCCAAGTGTGCTCCCTTTTTGGTTGTTTTCAACCTTGGAGTACTCCTTTCCTTCTGTTGTCTTACTTTCTCCAACTCAAGCCTTCCTATCCTCAACCTCCCAAATATTGCATAAGCCCTTGTTCTCTTCTTGATCAAGTGCAGTTTTCTGGTAGCAAGCGGTACTACCGCTGGCAAGAACGATACTACCGCGCATAGGCCAACAGTACTGCCACTGAGTGTAGTGTGTTTACCCCCTGTCGACGCACTGATGCGGTACAGCCACTATAGGGCACAGTACTACCGCTCAGGCATACTACCGCTGACCCCAGCGGTACTACCGCTTCGAGGACCCACAAGGGGGCACTACAAAAAAAAGACACATCCGTGACATTTTGGGCGGAACGAAATTTTTTTCTGTCATACATATTACACTTCTATGACGATAATTGTGACAAAACCTGGTATGATCATAGATGTGGTGGGCTCCTACTTCTATGACAAATAATCATGACAGAAAATGGGCTTTTCGTCCTGGGCGGGCCGGAGATGCAGCTGCATGACATTCTTTGGGCCGTCCATGACGGAAAAAACCGTGGTAGAAGCGAGGGGGAGGAAAATTTCGGGGAGTTGCCGGTTACGGTGGGAGGTCGGGGGCGGAGCGATGTGTGTTTCTCTCGTACGTACGCGCGTGTGTGCGAGGCATTGGCTCTAACTGAAGCCGAGCGATTGCACTGCAGGCTACGCGTTACTGAACCCGAGCGATCGATCGATGGCTGTTAACTGAACCCGATGGAGTGATTCCTTTGCTACTGCTGCTAACTGAAGCCGATCGATGCTGCCTTTGGGATGAACAG
>NC_041393.1:553166922-553167624 GCF_002162155.2 Triticum dicoccoides | reverse complement strand
TAGCGCTCCAACACAAGTCCGTTTCGTCCGTTTTGCGGTACGCCACACCCCTCCCGATCAACAGGACCCCCGTTTCGACCATAGGAGGTCCGTTTCGTCCGTTTTGCGATACGCCACACCCCTCCTGATCAATAGGACCCCCGTTTTGACCGTAGGAGGTCCGTTTCTTCCGTTTTGCGGTACGCCAGGCCCCTCCCGATCAACATGACCCTGTTTCGAACGTGGCCGGTCGAACACAAGACCATTTCCTCCGTTGTGCGGTACGCCAGGCCTCGTTTCCATCGCCTGTTCCATCCAAGCCCTCCCGATGAACACGACCACGCATTCCGTTCGGACCCAGCCGGTTGGCTCCCCATGAACACGACGACGACGATGTTTCTCCGTTCCGACCCAGCCATGTACGTATGCGCGATATGCGTTAGAGACCCTGCCCGTATGTACGTACGTTGCCGTATTTTCTTTCTTGCACCCTCGCCGCTGTACGTACGTGTACATGCTACGTGCGCGCCTCTACTACGACACGTGCGCGCCTATACATCCACCAATATATATGTACGTACACGTTCGCGACCAGAATGACAACGGTACGTACGCTTCGACCAGGTGGGTCCCGACTGTCAGGCACTTCCTTGCCTGCGAAGATGTAGCTGGTGGGTCCCAGTAGTCAGGGGGCGAATTGTTTTGCTTTTTTTTTTGCCCGGA
>NC_041393.1:553151516-553166755 GCF_002162155.2 Triticum dicoccoides | reverse complement strand
ACACTTCCTTGCGTGCAAAGATGTAGCTAGTGGGTCCCAGCAGTTAGGGGGGCGAATCGTTTTTTTTTTGCCCGGACGCACTTCCTTGCGTGCGAAGATGTAGCTGGTGGGTCCCACTAGTCAGGGGGGCGAATCGTTTTTTTTGCCCGGACACACTTCCTTGCGTGCAAAGGTGCAGCTGGTGGGTCCCAGCAGTCAGGGGGGAAACGTTTTTTTCGCGAAATATTGTGGCCCGTCCGGTGGGTCCCTGTTGTCAGGTGGACGAATAATTATTTTCCGCATAATAAGGAGGCACTTCCTTGCTGTGGCCGTGGACCCAGATGTCAGCCTCTCCACATAGAATCCACGTCCGATGGAAGTCGTTCCTTGACCACGTTGACCACGCCGCGCCGAGAGCACCAGGGCGGTGGACGACAGCGAGGCCTAGGAAGGGGACGACGGGGAGCCGGGGAAGACGCGACAATGGAAGCCCGCGCGGAGAGGAGTACGAGGGTTCACTGGTTCGGCTGTGGTGTGAGGCTGCCGTCGCCATAGGGCCTGGCCAGCGGTGGGAATAGTAGGGGGCGGTGAGGCCTCCGCGACAGCACATCCGGCCACGGGTAGCAGGAGCATGTGGCACAACCGGCGCTGCTTTGGGCGTCTGGAGCAAGAAGACCAGAGGTTGAAGAAGCACTACGGCCGTTGGATGGACATCGTACGGTCACTGGAGCTAGAATCGTTTATATTGACTAAGTTGACAAAGCTCTTCGTCCCCGTCAACTTAGTAGGCCCACAAGTCAGCCTCCCACCAAGGCGGGTCCCAGCTAGCAGGGGTATTCATTTTTTTGTGCGTAATAAGGAGGCATTTCCGGTGGGTCCGAGCTGACAACACGGGGAACGTTTTTTTTGCGAAATACGGTGGCCTGTCGGGTGGGTCCCAGCAGTCAGGGGCAAACGTTTTTTTTCACGAAATACTGGTGGCCCGTCCGGTGGGTCCCTCCTGTCAGGTGGAGGAATAATTATCTTCTGCATAATAAGGAGGCACTTCCTTGCGGCTGCCGTGGACCCAGCTGTCAGCCTCTTCACGTACAGTATTCTTCCGATGGAATTCGGTCGTTGACCACATTGACCACGCCACGCCGAGAGCACCACGGCGATGGATGACGGCGAGGCCTAGGAAGGGGACTACGCGGAGCCGGGGAAGACGCGGCAGTGGATGCCCATGCGGAGAGGAGTACGAGGGTTCACTGGTTCGGCTGCACTGCCATCGCCGCAGAATAACAGGGGGTGTGGGTGAGTGGAGTGGAGGGATGGCCTGGCCAGCGGTGGGAGTAGTATGGAGGCGGTGAGGCCTCCATGGCAGCACAGCCGGCCACGGGAGGCAGGAGCAGGCGGCACGACTAGCGCTACTTTGGGCGGCTGGAGCAAGAAGACCAGAGGTTGAAGAAGCACTACGGCCGTTGGATGGACATCGTACGGTCACTAGAGCTAGAATCGTTTATATTGACTAAGTTGACAAAGCCCTCCGTCCCCGTCAACTTAGTAGGCCCACAAGTCAGCTTCCCACCAAGGTGAGTCCCAGCTAGCAGGGGGAGTATTCATTTTTTTTTGTAATAAAGAGACACTTCCGGTGGGTCCGAGCTGACAGCGGGGGGAACGTTTTTTTGCGAAATACGGTGGCCCGTCCAGTGGGTACCAGCAGTCAGGGGGGAAATGTTTTTTTCATGAAATAAGGTGGCCCGTCCGGCGGGTCCCTGCTGTCAGGTGGAGGAATAATTATTTTGCACGTAATAAGGAGGCACTTCCTTGCGGCTGCCGTGGACCTAGCTGTCAGCCTCTCCACGTACAGTACTCTTCCGATGGAAGTCGGTCGTTGACCATGTTTACCACACCACGCCGAGAGCACCAGGGCGGTGGACGACGGCGACACCTAGGAAGGGGATGACGCGGAGCCGGGGAAGACGCAGTAGTGGAAGCCCGCGCGGAGAGGAGTACGAGGGTTCACTGGTTCGGCTGCGGTGTGAGGCTGCCATCACCGCAGAATAACAGGGGGTGTGGGTGAGTGGAGGGATGGCCTGGCCAGCGGTGGGAGTAGTATGGGGGCGGTGAGGCCTCCGCGGCAGCACAGCCGACAACGGGAGGCAGGAGCAGGCGGCATGACCGGCGCTGCTTTGGGCGGCTGGACCAAGAACACCAGAGGTTGAAGAAGCACTACGGCTGTTGGATGGACATCGTACGGTCACTGAAGCTAGAATCGTTTATATTGACTAAGTTGACAAAGCCCTTTGTATGCTCCAACTTAGTAGGCCCACAGGTCAGCCTCCAAAACGGTGCGCCCCAGATGTCAGGGGGAGGAATCATTTTTTGGGCGGCCGAAGCTAAGAATATCCGAGATTGAAGAAGAAGCACGACATCCGTTGGATAGACATCCAATGGCCACTTCTGCTAGAACCGTGTGTTGACTATAATAAGTTGACAAAGCCTTGCATACGCGTCAACTTATTTTTTTAGGGGACGCGTCACTTAGTAGGCCCACAAGTGTGTGGCAGAGAACTTATAGCCCATTTGCGTTTTGTAAGAATGTACAGCCCATTTTTGAATTCTAATGGAATTTACAACAGCCCATTTACAGTTTGTTAAAAGTACAGCCCATTTTCTAGCTAGGACAATGATTAATAATTTCAACCAACCGTTGAAGACAGAATTCAATAAAATTTCCCACATTTTGATGGGATCCGAAATATTTTTATCCCGAAATTTCTATTCAGATTAAATATAAATTTGTATTACGTAAAAATCCAACGAAACATTGCGCACGCAACAATGAAAATTTAAGATTTTCAAAATCCATAAATAATATTTTATAAACTAATTTCGTGTTTGGTGCATTTTTTATAGTTACTGCCCAGTTTTTATAATTACATCCCATTTATTATTTTTAAAGCCCATTTTCCTGTTAAGCCTAATGCATCCCTCCTAGTAAAAATTTGCAGCACAGCGGGGCGGAGAATAACAAGTTGACCTTGCTTGGGTATTCCTCAAAAAGACGTATAGTTGGGCTAGCCATTTTCATCTTGAAAAAAGTAGTATCTGGGCTGGATATCTGGCCTGGGCTAGATGGGCCACAGCCCGCCAGTTAATACCCTGCTCTCCTCTGAACAACAACGAAATCATCGCCAAGAAAAACTCTGCAATGCTCACGCCTCAAAAACACAAATACTACTCGAGCTGCTTGGTCCCAGCTATCGGCCGCACCTTGTGCAATTCTCTCGTTTATATTGACTACATAGGTTGACAATGGTGTGGGACCGTGATGTCAGGAAACCAGGAGAAAGCAAAAAAAATAGTTATACATAATAAGGAGGCAGTTGCATACATACGGCTATGGCCCTAGTGGGTCCCTAGTGTCATCCAGTCAAAATAAAGTCATCTCCTGAATCCTCATGTTCGTTGACCATGTTAACAATGCTCGGAGCCACGGCGAGCGCAACAACTTGAAGGACAACAGAGAGGGCCTCGCGGGCCCTACGGAGGTCTGATACAGCGCCCGCTGCTCATTCAGGAAGCCAGGATCATCGGGCACCTATGAGCACCTTTGAGAAACTGAGACGGCATGAAACGGTAAGGCCGCGCTTGGGAGCTCTGGTTTATTTCAAACCTGTATTAACATACAAGTGTAATTTACTCGTCATCGGAAGGCCCGAGGTCTGTAAGTAAAACCGGCGGGTTACGCGTGTAATTTGAGAGACCAGTGTATATTTTACGAGCATTGCTATATGGACGACATTACCAGACGATACATGCACGACGTGCATATCATGCCATCCATGGGCAAGGCTGAAACAGCAGCTAACGGCTGGATTAGAAATCGTCCGAGTGTCGTTCAGCGTTTTTATCGTGTGTGAAGTACTTCCGATATTTTACTAGTCGAAATCGACCAACCAAGCGCCTTCGCCCGAGACTATCTGCTTTAATTTACAAGCGTCAGTTTTACAAGCGGTTTTGGTTGGAAAACGATGATCCAATCACGGCCTAATATCATGAGTTGGTCGGAAGATCATATGGTTTCACGTCTAACCTACCCGACATGTCGTATAGGCTATGAATGAAACATCAGACGATGAACTTCTTACACACGGAAACAACAAAAGAGGATGATCTTCTTAACAAGCAAATCACCGGCATTAGATCAGCATGCAAAACAATACGAAGCATTATTCTCAGGAGGCACGGTGAACAACTCGTGATGCCGCATGCCACAACATTCCAAGATCAACTTTGCAATCAAACACAAGGCCTGGCATTACATAGACAATATTCAGAACAAACTCTTAACACAGGAATATCTTAGCAGAGTAACTATTTACTTCTAAACTGAACACAGGAATAGGAAAAAACACTCGACACTGCTCACAGGAAGGGCGTCCCACTCAAAAATATCAAATGCATGTCTTCTGGCTAACATCAATGAGCAAATTTTGACAAGGTTTTCCAATTCCAATATATTAAACTAACGTCTTCTTGCTAACATCAATGAGCAAATTTTGACAAGGTTTTCCAATTCCAATATATTAAACTAACATCTTCTGCTAACATCAATGATTAAACTTTGACAAGCTTTTCCCATTCAAAATATGTAATGCCTATGATCGTGTCCTGTCTTAGCTTCTTGTACTTGTTTGGGCACTTTTTGCCCAGGGCACTCCACGTGTTGTTAAATTGCCAATGGTCTCTGCAGACTAGTCATGTCACCGGTGTCTAATAATACTCCTGTAAAGCTTCTCGATCATTCCTTCTGTAATGTACCGCATCCAGTGACTGCTTCTTTCTGCTCCTTTTGTGCAGTAACGCAGCAGTTTGCCTTGGACACATTGGCTCCTTTTGTGCAGTTCAACTAAAATCGAAGTCGGAATAAAATCGGGCTTTAATTTTGATATCCCTGTAAGCAACAATAGGTATAAGGGAAACAATTACTGAGAAATAACGGTTGATGACTTGTCTTAATGGGAAACAAAGCAGGAGAGGAGCAATTCTCCATCAGTGTGATTCATTCATATTCACTCCTGTTTTAACAGAGGCAAAAAAGGAAACAATTACTTGCCAATAAAGGAGGATGAAACAAACGGTGACAGAAAGAAGCATCTAACTTATCTTGGATGGAAAACAAAGTAGGATAGTAGCATTTCTAAAACGGTAGCATTGATTCATATTAACAGAGACACTCTCTTGAAACAACATTCGTTAAAAAGTGTAATTTACTTTTAACAGTGGCATTGCTTCAATTTTCCGGCGGCATTCTAGCAAAATAGTTGTATGGGACAAGCTAGCACCATGTGCGTCCACACGTATAATAGGGTGATGCAGAGTATGTAGCCAAGAAGCATATCTATGTTGGTCCCATATTTGTTCTCTTTGAACTTTTTTCCTATGTGAGGGCAGCAAATCTAGTCCTGCACAAACTACCCGACCCCCCCCCAGTTTCTTTCCCTTTTCAACAAAGAGATCGGTTCCTTACAGATGTATGTACTGGGTTACCCCCTTTTTCCCTTTTCGACCAACAAAGCGGCTAGATAGCCAGTCTATACTACTTTTCCTCCCTCATTTCTTCATTGAACCACGTCCTAGATTCATGCTCCACCCCACCGCACCTTTCTTTCCTCTTTGAACCAAGACCTAGATTTGACTACAGATCGAAAAAGATCCACATGCTGCTAGAGCAACGACGGTTTCAAAGAAACTTATACCTTAGGGTCGTCAGGATGTGGCAAGGCGTGTGGTGGGAGGCCGGATCTGCCCACACTACGTACGGCAACGAGGAAGAAGGGGTCTGTGGCCCTCCCGCACATGCGCTGGGTGAAAGAGAACAGCGCAGCCAGCAGTGGATTGTCTCCCTCGCCGAAGGCGATAGAGTTAACGCTGCACCTCCTCCCCTTCCCGGTGCGACGGGATACGGACGCCTCCTTCACCAGCTGTGAGGGGGGAGAGAGAGAAGAGGCCAACGCAGTCTTGTTTAGATCTGGTGAAGAGAGGGTGAGAGACTGTGAATATAGCAAACCCTAGGAAATGAACGTTGAGCCTCCAGCGTGTAACATATATGTATTGCGGCGAGCGTGTGGAGAGTGCAAACCCTAGCGAACAAGCGCTGAGGCTCCCGCTTATATATATACTAATGTAGTATGGACTAAGCTCCGGTGCCTTCACTCCATCTGCTTTTGGCTGTATGACAGGTGAGCCAGCCACATTTTGGGCCCACCTGTCATAAACCCAAAGGCAGGTGCACTAAGTCAATGAAGTTGCGTCCATATAGTACTCTCGTGTGTATATGACTAATATATAGTGGAGTGGTTTTCTTATTTTCTCCATAACAATCGTTTTAAATTGTGTAAGTACGAAACGAAACTCTTTATTTAATGTACAAAGGGAGTACTACTTCCGATGAACTAACGATCCACGCCCATGTGTCCTGGTCGCACTTCCTGTCCTTCACGTGTGGTACACTACCCTCCCTTAAGTGAACAACCACACATGCGCCAAATTATCGGAAACGTGTGAGAGTGTGTACAAATAAAGAATTTTAATTTCAATTATCGGAAAGGTTTGAGAGTATTACAAAGTTTGACTTCAGTCAAATCTAATATGCGGAGTAAATAAAAATGGAGGGCTACTACGTCCATCCGGGTTTTTAGTCCACACCATTTTTTAAATCAAAGTTAATAACTGGACAAATAAAATTACAGGGGAGCTGGAGACAAAGTTGTGAGAAGGCTAGAAATCAATACAAAACTTATGCTCTTAGTACCAACGTCGATCCTTCTTCGAGGAAACATTTGGTTCATAGCCAATTGTGTGATAAAATTGCACCAACGTGAAAGACGACTGCGTCTCCAACGCAACCAAGGTGAACTGACGAAGGATATCATCTTTGTGTGTAACAAGCAAAGAGCACTGATGGAAGACAGCTTGTTTTTCATTGAAAATCGATCAGCTTCACCAGCCGACGCAACCATGAGGCGCGACCATGAGCATCGATAGTTTGTGGTCTATTTTTTTGTCCTAGTTTTTTTGTTTCTTGTTGCTACATTATATACTTGTGGGAGCTTAGATGTGATATCCTTAAATAACATCTAGATGTGAATTGGTCAAACTAATTTTCTAACGTACCAAGAAAGAAAACCCGATCAAAAACACAACCCCACTTTCAGGTCGCGAGAGTCGTCGCGCATACACACATAGACATAGACATGCATATCCGTGTTTACGTAAAATTCCATTTCCATCTCCATCTCCAATCATATTTGTCCAACTGGCACATTATTCACGTTGTTAATTATATATGCAGCAATATTAACATACATCATCTCTTGTTTGCGCACGTCCGGACCGCTGCCATGGCCGATCCTAACCAACCCGAACCCTCTTCATCACCCGCGCGTGCTTCCCACCCGAAACGGTCAGTGCCGCATTCATGCCCAACCAGAGCAGACGCGACCTCTCACTGGTGCCGGCATTGAAGCGGCGCGCCGGCCGAGAGAGCGTCGCCCGCGCCGCTTCCGGGTGCACGCGGCTGCTCCACGTTCAAAGGTCGCAATAGCCGGCTACAACATGCATGTAAAAAGTTTTTGGGAGTCCGTGCTATAGCTAGCTGTCCTCCTCCAACTCATCAATCTCTTCTAGTAGTGCTAGTAGTACTCCATGGCGCGATCCATCGACAAGCAGGCGGGAAAGTTATCGTATACTCGGTTTGCGGTGAGTGGCATGCCGAGCGACCGTGTGGGGTCGAGCCGTGGAGGAGGGTGAGACACGAACACGACAGACGTGATTTACTGTGTGATTTGACTGCTCCTTAGTGGCCCCTACACGTACTCCCCCTACGTGTATGCAACAATCACACGTACACATGAACGAAAAAACGCGAGTGACGCCCTAATGCATGCATGTCCGAGCACACGACGGAACACACACGGTCACGCTAAGTACTCAACCAACACGTGCATGCACACACATACTCAGTCAGGGTGAGCTAGTGACCGTATAAACACCGGAAAATATATATATTGAGCGCAATGAGCGTATTATGAAGTCCACTGACCGTATTTTTACAAATATACAGTGACAGACAGTGTATTTATCTCGTTTGAAATTAATCCATATTAACCGGAGAGGAGGTAGTATGGACTAGCATTACTTGCGCGCGGTGGCTCGCAGGACAAGGAGAAACTTTTGACTAATGCAAGCTCTCCCTCACTCAGGCAGTGGACGTGCAACAGTTAATTCGGTGTCAGATTGCCAGAAGCATATACTACTAGTGCTACTATTGTTCGACTTCCCGAATAGGCAAACAGCCAAGCACAAAGTTTACTAATATAGTCTATAAAGGTACGCACTATACTAATACTAGGAACCGGGTGGAGGAGCGTCTGCACTCTTATTATAATTTTAAAATGTGATAAAGCAATCTTCAACACATTTGGTTATCTTCGAGGGTTCTCACATTTGATAATGTAAGTTGATTGCATGGAACACTCGCCACAATTCTCGCTTAATTCTGGCTCATATCCTGTTACAAATAGTAGCGCTCGGTAATATTTCCTCTTTTTTTGTTATTCAGCATGTAAACAGGTCAGCAAACCTTGCGGCGCATCTTCGTGCGAACCGTGCTTGCTGCACTTTGAATGTGGCCGAGAGCTGGCTTGATGAAACACCTCGCTTCCTACTTCTTTTTTTGCGGGGTACCTTGCATCCTAGTGACCAGTGTCTTGGCTGATCGTCCTAAGAATGATTATATATGACTAAAGCTCTCTCATTTACCCGCAAAAAGGATTGAGCCATATTAACCGGAAAGGAGGGAGTGTGGACTAGCACTACTTTTTGGTGTGTCCCGTCAACTCGCAGAATGAGGAGAAGCTTGCAGGACAAGGTGAAGCTCGCTTACGCCTTTTGACTAATGCAACCTACCCTCGGTGGACATGCATCAGTCCATTCGGTGTCAGATTGTCAGAGGCATACACTGTAGTACTACCTCCGTCCGAGTTTATTGGTCCCTATTGTATTTCGTGCCAAATTTTGACCATAGATTAAACTAACAAAATGTTCACGCATGTCATCAAATATTATATTTTTGAAAACTATGTTCAAATACGAATCCAATGACATAATTTTTCTTGAGATGCATTAATATTTTGTTAGTTAACTCTTTAGTCAAAATTTGGCACAAACTACAAAGGGGACCTACCCTCGGTGGACATGCATCAGTCCATTCGGTGTTAGATTGTCAGAGGCATACACTGTAGTACCCAGCATGCGGAGTACCATCATTGTTCGACTTCACGGAGAGGCGAAGAGCCAAGCGCAGTAGTACGAGTAGTACTACTAATAGAACCGCATGGTGGAGCATTTGTACTCTTATTTCTTTTTATCTCTGATAAAGTACACGTTTATTCCGGAGAAGGGCGGAAAACGACAGCCCAACATCAACATGGAATGAATGATATCGATCAACCAACAATGCTCGAATATATCTTGGCCTCCATGCGAACCCGTCTGTGTGTTCTCGCTCCTCGTCTCTCTCAAGGAACGTCGGGTTGGCTCTTTGCCGTCAATTGAGATCGGTTTGCTCACACTCCTGTCCCACATGTCAGTGATATGCCAAGAGGAGGTGCGTTGACCGACTGGCCATACGGGTACTTGGTTTTGAACCTTCATACTACTCCTCCCTCCGTCATAGTTTACAGGGCGCGCTTCATTATGATGCATTTCTCTCAATGCATTTCCAGCACCAGAGAGACTTTAAACGCCTTTGGTTTAATGCTCAATTAATTAGGGCGTGGTAACCGCAATCAAGTCCATAATTTTCTCTCCATGTAACTACGGAATGGAGTAAGTGCATGCATGTGTGTACCTGGGGTGGAAGCACTGCATGCATGTGTGTACGCATTATTTCCTCTACTATTAATAGATGCCGTGCTATAACTACCAATGCTATTTTTCAGGCCGATCGCTAGTCGCCTTGGTCCCACAGATCTTTTTTCTTTTTTCTGAAGCGCACTGTATAAACAGTGACGGATGGAGTAGTATGAGCGGATTCAAAGAAGAGGGTATTGATGGTTGCTTCTTCAGAGCAACTTACAGTGGGAAAGGTGGGGCTTACGATTTGACTGCTCATTACTCACTATTAATGCGGCGCAACGACCAAGATGAGTTTCCCATGCGGTTGTGCACTACCCCCTCGGTTCTTAAATATACTCCGGAGTATATTTTTCTTTCTAGAGATTTCAACGAGTGACTACTCAAATATTTGTCTTTTAGAGATTTCAAATGGACTGGCACATAAGGATGTATATACATATTTTAGAGTGTAGATTCTCTCATTTTGCTCCGTATGTAGTCACTTGTTGAAATCTAGAAAGACGAATAGAATATTTAGGAACGGAGGGAGTACACATACGAAGCAAAATGAGTGAATCTACACTCTAAACTATACCCATTTGAAATTTGTAAAAAGACAAATATTTAGGAACGAAGGAGTATAATTTTGTGCATGGCACATGGACCTGGATGATGAAGAGGCTTCTGGCAATGCTATCAAGCTTCCATCATTTGTTTACATAATTGACATACTATACAAATAATTTTCCAGCGAGACATGAAATTGTACAATGGTGTGAGCTTTCAGCTTCTGTTTCGCGTGTCTTGCCATCGATGCTCTTTCGGAAACAATAAAAAACTAACTTCCTTGCTAATGCATGTCAATTATTAGCAGATCAGAGCTAATAATTACATCACAACTGAAGACAGAGTTGTGAGAAGGTGTTAAATTAAAATTGATCCATGCTTTCATTGGCAACAACGTCCCCCCAGCTCTGTCTAAATCAACAAGGCATGTTGGGAAAAAAGTAGCTGTCTGGAGCATGCAACATTCCGATCATTTTGTGCAGTTCCACTAAAATAGAGCTGAGCGTCCCTGTTCCAAAGATATTAAGTGTGATTACGATAATAGAGGACTGCTGATGAAACAATAAACACATAAATAGAAGTCGGTCACCTTTGCAGTCTCTTTTAAGACTAACTAGTTGGAGAAGATTAGGCTCGGAGTTGGATGAGGAGGATAGAGCAAAACCAATCTCCCTTTGTGCAGTCGCACTGAAATGTAGAGACGTTGCCCATGTGACATTTTAGTACAACTGCACAAAACACTCTTAAGAAAAAAGTGATTTGTGCAACTCACCAAAAGGTCACAATAGCAACGAGGTGAAATGGATAGCCCTGTTTGCAAAAAAGAGGTAGAAAGAAAACAATTACTGGCCAATAACAATTGATGACACATGCGACGACAAAAAAGAAGCATATTCCTTGCCCTAAGGGAAGATAACAACACGGTTGTGTTTGTCTAAAACGGTGTGAGGACGAGACTGCAATATGGAAAGTACGCTGGACGAGCTACATTTTGGGCAAACAACTATGGAAGATCCACATGCAGCAACGTGGGAAGATGGGCAGTGGAGCAAGGCCGGAGGGGATACCTGGAGGTCGTCGGGATGTAACTAGGTGAGCGGCGACGGGCAGAATCTGCGAGCAGGTGGCGTAGGCCCTGCCGCGCCGGAGCTTGGTCAGAGAGAACGGCGTGTACCGCACATCGGAACGTGCTGCCTCGGCACCATCGAATGGAGAAACAATGCACTTCCTCCCTTTCCCCTGGCGGACGGGATGCGGCCGGATCAGTGACCAACGGTGGGAGAGAGAGAGGCCACCGCACTCCCTTTCCCCTGGCGGACGGCATGCGGCCGGATCAGTGACCAACGGTGAGAGAGAGAGAGGCCATCGCAGCCTTGTGTGAGATACTCTGAAGAGCGACAAACCAGGCACGCAAGGCTCCATTGTATATAGTGAGCGGACTACCTTTTTATCCATAAAAATCTTTTTACATTCTGTGTACGTGCCATTGAGCGCTATAACTTTATTTAAAAATTACGCGGCAACGCGTCAAGTCAAACTTTGTTTCGTGCAGGCATGGTACACGACCTCCCTAGGTAAACAACCGCTACAGGCGTTCAAATTAGCACGTGGGCTGCCATTTCATAAAGCAATGAGCTCTACCGTGTACCCACGCGGGTGTGGCTGGGCACGAAGCGTGAGTACGTGCACGGTGCACCTATTATCTTCTTGTATACATAAACCACCTACGTGGGGTTGTGTGAGAGAGATACAAACCTAGAGAGATATAGTGTGTGGGTTCTTGAGAGTTTTTTTTTGGGGGGGGGGGTTCAATCAAAAAATGTAACATATGCAATGTGTGTGAAATAGAGTCCTGGATATAACATATATATAGAGGGGGCGATCCACGAGAAGAGAGTGGAGGTATCACCAGCTTGAGGTGTCCATAGAATCGAAAAGAGGAATGATGTGTGTGTGTGCGCGCGCGATCGATAAGAGTGACATCAAATTTGTGTGTGCCCACGTCAAAGATATAGAGTGGCTAGCCTACTGGAACGTGAGAGGGGACATGTGCAGTTTTTCCCTGTGGCATGGATACCTACCTGCAGCGCTCGACTATCGGTGTGGGGTGGGGGAAGAGGGAGGCCCAATTAACTATAGAGGTACAATGGCTGGTATATGTGTGGAGGAGGAGAGAGGCCTACCTCATGTATTAAGGAGATCGATCTGCCTCATGTATTAAGGGAGATCGATCGGCATCCATGCATATGTGCATGAGAGGAATAAGGTTGGGAGAGAGACAGAGCTAGAGTGTTGGAGGGGGTGGTAGTGGAGTTGCTTCTAACAAATGGTGGGATAGGCTTACTAGACAAACGGAGGGCACGCCCGCAATATCAATAAGAGAGTGGATGGTTGCTTGTTGTCTGTACACGTGCGTGTGAGAGACGGGTCAGGAGGCATGCAAGAATGATGAGGGGGGACGATGTGGATGTGGTAAGCAGACATAACTACATAGGAAGATCAATCGCCCTTTGTTAGAGAAAGGAGAGACATAACTTGTGAGGTACGTCGATCGATGGGGGGATAGTTAAAGTCGATCCAGGTATATGTTGGGAGATCGATCGGTATACATGCATGTGTGTTTTAGAAGCAAACGAGGCACGAGGAGAAGGATAGAGATAGAGGGATGCATGTAGGAGGTGGTACGAGAGGCATACTATATCGAGCGGGGAGGAGTGTGCGAGTACGAGAACGATGAAAAGAGTGGTGGAGTGAGGCATGGACGGTGACAAGAGAAGAGGGGAAGCTTATGTTTGTGCTAGGCACACCTGGCTAGAGAGGCATATCGATCGATGTGTGCCGTAAAGAAGGAGCTGGGGGGCCTACACACACCGTGGGTGAACGACCTAAAGTGAAAAGACGAATTTGCGCGATGGAGCTAGAGAATGTTGAGGGAGGGTGAGAGGGATGCGGGCGTGTGCATGCACAAGAGAAAGTTAGCGCTAGCTACAAAGATAAGAGGGTTGTGTGGGTGTAAAAGACGAATAGAGATCATATATACTTCATTATAAAAAGCGAATTTGGATATTTGAAGAATTTATCATAGTGTTTTAAACCGACGTATGTGTGAATATATATAACGGTGATACACATGGTGTGTTTATGAACATGTTATACTACATTTAATATATTTTATCTCTACTCTTATAAAAAACGGAGTTGTTGATGATGGTATGCCTGCCATCCTGCATTATAGGCTGTCCGATTTATATCTGGCGGATAGCAAGGAAACTATGATGGTTGAAATTGGCAACAATCATGATTGTAGATTCTTATTGAAATAGAGAAAAGAATTCAAATTTAGTTCGAATTGCAGCGGTAGTATAGACATTTGGAATGCACTAAAATGTTGGTATGAGTAGGTTACATGCATTATACAGCAAAGCGAAAAAAATTAATCGGACATAACATGGATTCATACTCCCTCCTTCCATCTATATAGGGCGTAATGAGATTTTTAAGACCGCCTTTGACTATTGACAAGATTAATAGTACATGACATGCACAATGTGAAAATTATATCATTGAAGAACCTTTCACAGACGAAGTTAACGGTGTGCTTTGTGTAAGTTGCATGTCATATATCATTGCTCTAATATTTGGTCAAAGTTAGCATTGAAAAACGCATTAGGCCCTATATAGATGGAAGGAGGGAGTAGCTTTGAATAGCATTTGTATAGTAAAACGGGGCAAGACTCTCTCTTTGTGTGGTGTGAATACTTTTATTTTTTTCGTTTTCTTTTTGGTTGAGGGAAGTGCGAATTGATTTGGTACGTACAAGTACAATATTACTACACGTTAGGCTTGTCCCTAAAATTCAACCCGTGTCTTGTTATATCCCGAAAATTCAGATATCGTGCTCCCAAAACTGGCGCCTTCACAACCCGCGCCTTGCTATCCCGAAATTACAACGCGCACGAAAACTCCCTCCAGCTGCCAAATCCCGACACGCGAAATCCCCCTTCTAACCTTGAGCCGAAAGGGCCGCTAGTTCAAATCGGTGGGGGGTACTTTTGTAAACACCCTACATTTTGGACAAGCGCGTCCCTAAGTCATGCTTCACCCCCTCCCATCGCCCCCTCTTCGCCATTCAAAATCCCAGGCCGCCATAACCTCTCCGCTCTAGCCGCGAAACCCCACCCTCCTTTGTCCGTCACGTCACCGCTGCCCAGCCGGAGCCTCTTCCTCGACGACGTCGTCCACCGCAACAGCTCGACATCCCTCGTCCACCTCCCCGGATGAGGATCCGTCGTCCATCTCGCCGTCCCGCCGGTTCAGCCGCCCCGTCCTCCACCTCCAAGGAGCTGCTCCGATGATTGCCTTGTCTATCGCGGCTGCTCCATCCCCACAGCGCCGCCTTAACCTGCTCCACCGGAACCGCAGCATCCTCACCGACTCCTCGGACGAAGCCGAGGCCTACTCGACGCCACCAAAGAGGTTGTACATTCATCGCATCGCACCTTCTCCTTAACTCGACCTCCCGGCGCTGATGGTGCTCCATCCCGCACCGCCATGGAGCGGCTACCTTGAAGCCGGCGCCACGGGCGACATCTCCACGGCGGCTCTCCCCCAGTGTGAGGACCCTTCAGCGGCGGCGTCCATACTAGCCGGATCTGTTGCTGCTGCTCCGGCTCTCGCTCGCTCGCTCACGCTGCTGCTGCTGCTCCGGCTCTCGCTCGATCGCTCGCTCGCCCAGCTGTTGCTGCTGCTCTCCCCCTCGCTCGTGCTGTTGCAATGCTCCGATTAAGCCACACTTCAGTCAACTGATT
>NC_041393.1:553140634-553151170 GCF_002162155.2 Triticum dicoccoides | reverse complement strand
TATCTTAGGGTTCAGGGTGGGGGTGGGGGCCTAGAGGGCTGGCCGGGGCGGCGGTGGCGAGTTGTTTCGGGGCGGCGAGGCGGTGTTGGGGCCAGCGGTTCGGCCGGTGGTGGCAGGCGGCTCAGGGGTGTGCAGGTTGAAGATGAACTGCAGGCCCTCCCTAAACTACATGTCAAGTGTCTCTCTGCTACCATTGCGTTCAGTTTCGACAGTAGCATTCAGATTCCACAGTTAATTTCAGTTTCGACAGTTAAGTTCAGAGTCAACAGTTTTTACCTCATCTGTTGTAGTCAGGTGGTTTTTGGTTATGTTAATTTTACATCCATTTTTCATCATCTATTGGAGATGCTATTAGAATCCCACTTGAGATTGACGATGTCTGTCTTGTGCTGCTTCAGCCTTGACGTCTTACGGCTCACCGGAGATGCTCCAACGACAAAACGATCCATCACAACAGAGCAGTGCCCTGGATGCCGTCTACAGATTCCTTAGATCTTCCTCCACACCTCTGACAGCCACCTCTGCCTCAACTACTTCAGCGACCAACCCAATGATGCTGAGGTTGACACGGCTACGGCAAAGAGGTTGTATACTTGTTGCGTCACTTATTACTATACATTCACGTCGATCCATTAGGGCTATTTTGGTTCAACGGAAAAACATAGCAATAGGGAACTTTCCAATGGCACTCTACTATTCAATTATTCATGCATTTTGTTGAAAGGAATGAAGCAAAACATCCACCTGGACCTACTTTTCAAAATCCTATGCATGAAAACAAGACCAAGTGCATTAGTGCCATAATAACATTCTAACTGTACACGCTTTCATATGGTTTCTCTTTATTTTGGCCATGTTTCTTTGCATTCCTCTGCTCTTCCAATTCCTGTAAACCAAACACCCAAGTTGCTAGAAATCCTGTGTTTACAAATGCTCTGTTTACCATGTGCATTTTCCTATCCTATTCCGGTGTTTTTCCTATCCCTGCGTTTTAAGAATCATGCAAGCCAAATGAGCCCTTACAGAATTACTTCAGTTACAGGTACGTGTCGAAGGGAACTTTGTGTGGTTTGTCCTGCTCCTGCCGCGACGTCGTCCACCTCATCTGAGCTGCTCCATCGACAGAAGCATCCACCAAACCAGACATCACGACTCCTGACCGTCTTTCGCCGCCTCAGATCGCCTTCCCTGCCGCCGGCATGCACCCCAATGACAACACCATCATCGACTCAGCAGATGAACCTGAGGAGTACACGGGTCCACAAGAGAGGCTGCACTCTTTTGTTTCTGCTTATGTTATGCATTGCCTAAACTTACCTGCTACTTTATCGTCCTGTTCAGCTCTTGGACTCCCAACTCAGGTCCAAATTCATGTTCAAACTTGAGTTCTAAATTAGTTGTGGGGCACATATCGAGGCAGCAATGAATAGTATGTCTGGCTAATATCTGGTTCACCTAGGGTATGCCTATGTTGTACATCTTGGGTGGGAAACAAATAGTAAAGCAATCATCATCTGTCATTTTATTAATTTAAAGCAATCATCAGCCTGCTATCATTATTCTTGGATCCATCCACTGGTTGTTACCATCACTCTAAATTTCTGCATGCTCTCCTTACATAATCTCACCATATTTTTTTCGTATGCATGTCAGATATTGTACACAGTCATGCTGAACATGTAGAGAAAAAGAGAAGAGTTTTGCACGGCAATACAATGTCATGCAGACATCGCTCCATGGTGGGTTCAATGGCAAACCCTCCCCACCCCTCTCCAGATTATAATCCAGAGGAAGATATCTGTTCTAAGGCGTATTCAGACGCCGCTGACCACTCCTATTTACCCCCCAAGGTGTTTGCTCTACCTTGGCATGATGATGTTAGTCATATCATGCATATGTTGGCTTGCAGTGCCTACTTTTGACATCATATATGTCATCTGCTTAGTTTAGACATGTTCGGTACTGCCACCTGTTTAGTTTCTATATCATATATGGGAATTATGTAGTCTCATGTCTTTTAGCCAGCCATAATATATGTGAAATGTGCAATGCCATCCTGTTTAACCAGGCATCATATATTTGAATGATATCTTGCCCATCCTTTTCTTCATTACATTTCCATTTGTCGACAATGTTTGTACATTAAACTACTCTTCCTGTGAATCAGCCATTTGGGTGGGAGATGGAAAAATCTGGAGTGAAAACAAGGCCTTCAGAGCAGACAGTGCTACCTGTTGAAGCAGATCTCTTGTTGGGTCCCGATAGCTCCTCAGAGATGGATGCAGAGACAGATGACCAGTCCTATTCCCGCACTAAGGTGTATGCTCTAACTTGGCACGGTTATACTGCTCATATCATGCATACGGTGTCTTGCATTGCATAGTTTAGACATCATATACACAATATTCAACACCATGTTCTTAGTTCAGACATCATATCGAATGGCCTCTGTTTAGCATATAAATCACATATGTGAATTAAATGATGTGATCCTGATTACTTAGATAACATGTAGGTGAATTATATCATGCGATCATGTTTAGTTATTCATCATATCTTTGAATTATGTTATGCTATGCTATCCAGTTTAGATAGACATCATATATGTGAAATTATGTCATGCTATCCGTTTTAGTTAAACAATATACATGTCAACTATTTCATGCCCTCTTTTTTCCACACTATCTATTGCATCTGTCTCTCATACAATATCTGTACATTCAACTATGTTTCCTGTTTATCGGCCATTTGAATTGGAGCGGGTGATGCCAGTATCTAGCGGAATAAGAACACGGTCTTCAAATAAAACAGTGCTACCTCTTGGTGGAGATAGCACCCCGGTTGTACATGCACAAGAACCAGCCCTACCACACATAACCCAAACTCTCGCAGATTGTACCCCTACTGCGATGGACAGAGAACCAGCTTCACCCAATCTAACCCCAACCCCAGCCGATAGTAACCCAGTTCCTGTTGACACAGCACCATCTCCACCACAGAGCTCCCAAACAAGAGCAGTTAGTAAGGCAGCTCCAGTGCCCAAAGGGCCAGTACTATCACGGCGAACCCCAACTCCACCAGTTAGTACGCCTATTCCTGTGGAGGAAGCACAACCATCCAGTCGTAGTTTAGCATCTATCGCATTTGACGTTGTTAAATCGTATGTGCATATCTTCCCATCTTGGAAATATTATACTGAAGATGAAGGAAAATGTCAGTTGTAGGTGTTTGTCCAAGAGTTATGTGTAAGTAATGTTATTCATGGAAATTACTTTGCTTCGTCCCATACATTCTACCTCCATGATGGTTATAATACAGCAAATTTTCCCATTTTTCTCTATAGAGAAGGACCGATTTGGAAACTCAAGATGAGGTAACCTGTGCTAATACCTCTGCTATCTTCAAGAATGCTTGGTGGTAGTATCGGAATTACCTGAAGAAAATGTACTTCACCGGCAAAGAAACTCATCAAATTCCCTTACGTTCTCCTGAGACACATTTACTGGACAATGACTGGGAACGCCTTGTTCTGTACTGGTCCCGAACCAAGAATGTGGTAAGGTCTATGAGCTCATTTTCTATTTCTAAGTATTTTATTCTTGCATCTTATTGTACTCTGTTCATGTAGAACAAGTGCCTAAACCTGAAGAACAACTGTTCTAATTTAAGATTCCATTGCTATCATAGTTCAAAAAAGCGCTAGGCGTTAATTGTGCGTTTTGCCACCGCCTTGCGCTTTACTGACCAAAGCGCATGCTTATGCGCAGTTATGCACAGATTATGTGTAGTTATGCGCAATGCGTTTTGCCAACGCCTAGAGCCTAGGCGCGCTTAAGCGCTCGCTTAGGCGCGCCTTTTTTAACTATGATTGCTTTGCTCTTGTATCATTGTATTTACTGATACGAACTTATTTTTAAATTGAAGGATCCAATCGAAACTCCAATGGCACAGCAGGTATGTTCACGCATGTTTCTTTAACAGATTTGCTCTTATCAATAGCTCTGTTGATTTCAATTTCAATTGTGTATACAGTTCACTTTCATATCATGCACATTACTAGCATCACAACAGAGCCAATAGTGTTGTTGTACATGTAGACCCGTGGTACCCATCTGAAATCTTGTTGCACCATGTAGTTTCCCACGCTTTCTATTCTTTCACTGCTGCTTTGTCTTGAACTGATATGATTTGAACCGTGTCTCTATTTTTATTTGGCAAGACAATGCAGTGACCATAGGACATAGATATATGTTTGTTTGATGCTTTTATTATGTACTAGTACTTGGAAATAGAAGACTTGGTAGTTTAATCCTGTCCACCTTACTAATGAACTAGTTCACCGAAATGAGTTTCATATACTAGTACATGCTAAACTTGTTATGTGTCTGCTTGTTTCTTCTTTTAGAATGCTGACAGAATATTGGGGAAGAGTGCCTTATTAAGCAATGGTAAAGGAAGTAATGCAGATAAGGTTCAGGATAGTGACACATCCTTGTTGGTCTCCAACAAAGATGATAAAACACCTAAGGAAGACTATCTTGAAGACAGTGAGACAGCCCCAAAGTCCTGTCTTGGTTTAGTGTTCGAGTTACTGGCCACTACCGCATGAACAAGCTATTCAAACTCACTGCCTGAATCACTTCGGTTTCTTGAGTCTCAACTACAAGCTGAAAGACATCGATCAGCTGTGCTGCGACAAGAAGCGGAAGGACTGCGGAAGTCCCTAGAGCATTCAGATGCATACTTTCTGGTGCAACAGCAAGCATTGGAGGATTTTAGCGCCAAACAGGACAAAGCTAATCAGCTCGCTAAGCTTATTGCCAGCATGGTGGATACCCAGGATAATGTTTCTTGAGCTCTTCTGAAGTTGTTTCAGTTATGCTCTTGTTTTGCTGCCGCGTTTATTTGCACTGGTGGCCAATTTTGACGGCCAAGTGTATGTAATGTGCTGCTTTGTTCCCTATATTTGCACTGGTGGCGAACTTTGATGCCCAGTGGATGTAATATGTGTAATAGCGGTAATAGGCTAGCCTTAATTGCTTGCTTATTTATTTCCTTATTGTCTTGTTTAGTTGTTTGCTTGTAGTCATTGCAGTTCTTTTTCTGTGTTTTTCTAGTGGCCACAATAGCCTATTTTTGGTAACTAGGCCAAAATAATCATGGCAACACACGGACTGTTGTAACCATGGGCCTCCTGCAGGCTGTATGATCCATGGGCATTCGTTCGGCCGTAGGACCATTGGCCTTCTATACGGGCCGTAGGATCCATCGGCCTTCTATACGGGCCTTAGGGATCAATGGGCCTTCTACGGGCCGTAGGGTTCATGGGCCTTCTACGGGCCATACCATCCATGGGCCTCATACGGGCCGTAGGATCCATGGGCCTTCTACGGGGTGTATCATCATTTCGCCAATCATGGGTTGTACTATTCGTGGACCATAACGGGCCGTTAATAGGCCGTATTTGATAACTCTATGAAAATAGCCCAACGGGTTTTTTTGACATGAAAACGGCCCAACGTATTAACGGTCCGCAAATGGGCCGATTGTAACGCCGGGCTAAATTTGGCCCACAAGCAGAAAATGACAGTAACGGGCTGTATGTAACTGAATGCTGCAAATGAACCCAAGAATCAATGGGCCCTGAGAAGGCCGAAAGATAACTTGGGTTAGAAACGGCCCAATGGAATAACGGGCCGTTAATGGGTATAAAGTGATACACTGTTCATTATGGGCCAGTTTCACAACGGGCCGTTAATGGGCCAAGAATTACAAAGGTCCTCATATGGGCCGAAATAAGTCATGGGCCACACATGGGCCGGAAGTTAAAACGGGCTGAATCATATTGGACGGCCCAGATGACGCTACTCGGCCTAATTCGGATAGGGCGTAACGGTCCCTTGGTTAGCGGGCTGTAAATGGGCTATATGCGAACATGCCATTAACAGGCTTCCCGTGGGCCAGCCCGCCACCTTTTAACCAAGTCAAACGGGCCGGCCTTTTCACAGGAATGGGCCTTTGTTGGGTCGTGCCACGTGTCGACGTATCATAGGCGCCTTCTGTCCAATGAGTGGATGACATCTGTCAAAACGGTGAGCCGACACGTGTTTCCTCCAGCCAATGATGATTTTACACATGGAAAATCCCCATTGGTCGGGGCTGTTAACGGGTTATCGGATCCAAAACCCGACCCGATAGCTTAACGGTGTTCCGTTATGGTGGATGCCACGTGTCGGTTACCCTTGACGAAAGCAATTCTGTGACGCGCGATTTATCGTCATGGAAGTGGACACTTCCGTGATGATAATTTTGGTAATGTCATGGAACACTTCTACGACAGTACAGGTATGACTATCTTGATTCTGCCATAAATTTGTCATGGATGTACATGCATGACAAAAAAACACGACCTACTGTGACAAACACGTATCATCACGGAAGTGTAATTTTTTTGTAGTGGGGTTAAGTGATAAGCCCGGGGAGTTCTAACTCCCCCATACCTATTCACTTCCTCTTTGTGTTCTCTCTCTTAGGAGACTCAAAACTGCTCCAGAGGCCGGCTCCAGCCCTCCTAATCCGTATCGTCTTCTCCGTTTCCGACCGGTGGGATCGATGCCCACCTTTTCCTTTCCTACGGTTCTAATTTTTGAATCTTGGTTCTAGGGAAATGCATGTGGTATCCATAGGTTTTTGGCTAAATCTAGGCATGAGTAGGATGAGGGATGACTGCTGGATAGGAGTATAGTAGTTTTTGCCAAAAGTTTGCATCTTCACGTCACTGGTACTACCGGATCCACACCGCAGAAGTCATCCCGTCGGGTGGTCGGTACTACCGCTTGGATGCAGATGGTGCTACTGCTTGCAGCGGTACTACCGCTCTTATCCAGCGGAACTACCGCTTACCCTTCGGTGGTACTACCGCTGTGATTTGGATTTTCACACTTTTTGCACTTACTTCTATTCTCATTTTATGTCTCTTGGCTTATGTTATGGCTTTACACCTGCTTTTCCCTTGCTCTGTGCTTGTGGGCTCCAGGTGATGGTAGCTCTGTTCATCATGCTCGTCGCAAGAACCCCGAGCGTCTGGGTGGATCTAAGTGTTACCGTACCTCATATGGCACTCCTGCTAGTTCTAGTGGTCCTCCCAGGCGGCACGTGAAGTCAACAGCCAGTAAGCAAAAGGAGAAGGAGAAGTCCACCCCTCCTGATGAGATGACTGCAAAGGAGTTTGAGATGTTCTGCATTTGCAATCCGTATCGTCGTGCTAAGGATGAGGCACTTGTTGGTCGTCCCTTCTGGACCAAGGAGCAATCGTTTATCTACCTTGACATTCTGAAGTCCAAGAAGAACTTGTTTGTGACCGTCAAGTCTATTGATGTCTCTCATATGGAGAAGGATCCATCATACTTTGGAGAGGCTCTTGCTCTTTGTCATCAATGGGGACTCATTCCCTTCATCACATACAACAAGGACTGTGATCCAAAGATTGTGGCTCAATTCTATGCCACGGTTCACTTCCATGCAAATGAGGAGAAATCTATGTCATGGATGACCGGTGGAAGGAGATTCAAGGTTGATTGGAAGGACTTCATGGATTGTTTGGGCATTGCTGATGAGAGAGAAGACAACCAGTTGGTCTCCGGCACAACTCAAAGCTTATCCGCTACTCCAGGACAGTGAAGACTCTCAAGGAGACTCGCACGGAGCTCATTCTGTTTTTGTACATTATGCACTGGATCTTTCGCAGCTCTCTGTTCCCTCGCATTAGGAATTTGGATATGGTGCACTCCTATTTGGTGTTTCTCCTCTTAATGTGCATCAAGCAGCAGGGCAAGTCATCTACTTTGGACATCTCATACATCATGTGGCGTGAGCTTCGCTCTATCGTGCCTGACCGAAGGTGCAAATCTATGTCCCTTATCTGTTTAAACTGATTGAGGAGAACTGGGTTGCTGAGTTTCTAGGTGAGGCACTTCCTACTGTGGTGACTCATGTGATGCTGAATATGCACCTGAAGGAGAACCGGGGGGTTGTGCCTGCTGCCTCCGGTGAGTAGATTGCCCCTGCTGATTCTAATGATGAGGCTGAGCCAGATTATGATTTTGTTCCCTCTCTTGAGAAGCTACCATCTTGGCCATCTAAGCTCAAGTCGAAGATGAAGAGGCTTTTCCGCATGGAGGCCAAGGGTCAGTACAGGGCTCATGTGGCTGAGAAGGCTGCTTGCACTCACCAAAGGTCATGATGAGGGCACTAGGTTAGGAGATCACTAGTGGCTCTGAGGAGCAGGTCACGGATGAGGAGACCTGGATCTCGCAGCATTGCAAGTGGTCAGACTCAGAGGCGGTGCATCAGGCAGCTGCAGCAGAGGAGTCGGAGGAGCACGAGGACTCAGATGAACATGAGGAGTTTTGATGATATGGAGCATGACCATCACACTGGACGTGTTTCGTGCTATTTGCCTTTTTAGTGTTTCGATGCCAAAGGGGGAGAGAGTTTTGGGATTTGACGAGTCACGAGTGTGTTGATACGTCTCCAATGTATCTATAATTTCTTATTATTCCATGCTATTATATTAGCAATCTTGGATGTTTTATATGCATTTATGTGCTGTTTTATATGATTTTTGGGACTAACCTATTAACCTAGAGCCCAGTGCCAGTTTCTGTTTTTTCCTTGTTTTTGAGTTTTGCAAAAAAGGAAAATCAAACGGAGTCCAATTGACCTGAAAATTTACGGTGATTTTTTATGGACCAGAAGAAGCCCCCGAATCAAAAGAGTTGGGCCAGAAGAGTCCCGAGCCAACCATAAGGTTGGAGGGCGTGCCCTACCCCTCGGGCGCATCCTCCGTCCTTGTCGTTGACTCGTGGACCCCCCCTGACTTGTTCTCAATGCCAAAACTTCCTAAAAATACAGAAACCCCCAAAAATAAACCTAGATCGGGAGTTCCGCCTCCGCAAGCCTCTGTAGCCATGAAAAACAAATCGGGAGCCCATTTTGGCACCCTACCAGAGGAGGAAACCATCATCGGTGGCCATCTTCATCATCTCGGCACTCTCCATAACAAGGAGGGAGTAGTTCACTGTCGGGGGAAACTGACACCTATAGAATCACTGGGATCCCCTCTACGGTTGGCGGGCGCGAGGTTGTGCAAAGAGCGGCTCTGACAGGAAGCACATGGATCGTTTACCCAGGTTCGGGCCGCAGAGATGCGTAATACCCTAGTCCTGCTTTGGTGGATGTATTTCAGTGTTCTTGTGTTCTTGAGCTAGCTATAGGGTGTGACTTGCCCAAAAGATCCGAATCCTCCTCTTGGACACCTCGGGCCTCCTTTTATAGGCAAAAGGGGTTGCCAAAGTGGCACACAGGAGGTGGAAAGGTGTACATGGATGAGTCTCTCCTCTGGCACCATCGGACAAACGCATTTAATGCGCTGTCGACGTGCCCCTCTCGCTTTATCGGGGAAGGCAAGGAAGCATGTCCCAGTTGTCGCCGTTGTCGCCGCCTCGCCTGGCTTCGACACGCATCTGAACTGACGAGACGTCGCGGCACCACGTTGGCTGGCTGCTGGGCTGGCGCGATGGTGGAGCCTTCACGAAGATCTGCATGCCACCACGTAGGTGCTTGCTGGGTCGGTGTAGAAGCCGCTCGTCGCCATGCAGGTGCCTGCTTAGCTGGCTGAGCTAGCAGCTGCGTGGGGACGGCGGTGGAGTCTTGGCAGGCGCGGGCCTGACTGCGGCCCTATTGATGCCCTCGGAAAGGGTCTTGCTGGGGGCCCAGCAAGGGTCGTGCCATGACGTCGTGGTCGTCCCCGGCAAGGATCTTGCCGGGGGTCTTGGGGATTTCTTCAGCTAGGATCCCGCCGAGGGTCGTCGTCTTCTGGTCCTCATCTGATCTTGTGTATTTATGATCTTCACAAAGATTAGCATGCCACTGCGGAGGTGCCTCCCGATCCTTGGTTCCAATGTAGTTGTTGGCAGCGTTTGGAACCCTTGGGCTCAAGGGTGGCTCATTCTGCTAGTATTGGGCGAGCTGCCCCGGCAAGGCTCTTACTGGGGCTGCGGAGGCCGCCCCTGCAAGGGTCTTGCCGGGGGAGTCCACCTCGCCCCCTTGCTCTTTGTGTCTCTGGTTTTGGCGTTGCTTTGGTTGCCTTGTGCTTCGGTTTCCCTCCGGCTTCCCTCCTCTGCCCTGCTAAGTGTAGTCGTGGCCGCGGCTCTGACTGCCCGTGCACAAGTAAAGGGGTAAAAAGGAGAGACCCTACTTTTGTACACCGACAGGAGCCCCCGGGCCTGGGCCACACATAAGCGCGACGCGTTGTTGGGCTAGGCCCAGAACGGTGCGCGGGCAGGTGGGGCGGATTTTTACTGCAATAACTTTTCGTCCGCTGCACTTCCCCATGACCCGCGTTGAATGCGCGACGTGGAGGGTCGTGCGTGACGTGGGGGTCATGCGTGGGGCGGTCTCCGCACGCATGCGTCACGTCACATTTAATGGAAAAAGAGGCGGCCCGCGCCTTCCCCGTAAAAAGGAATAACTGCG
>NC_041393.1:553118385-553140037 GCF_002162155.2 Triticum dicoccoides | reverse complement strand
CTCTGATTTCTTCAACAACGTCATGCACACCTACAGCTTTCACCTTCTGGATTTCACTCCTAACGTCGTGGCATGCATGGCTCTCTTTGCCCATCTCTGTGAGGGCTTTGTCGGAGTGTTCCCCAACACGACGCTCTTCCGCCACTACTTTTATCCTCGAATCCAAAAGGGAGGTGCTATCTCTGGTTGTGTCACCTGGATCCCAAGGACCAAAGGGACATACCCGGAGGGCGCTCAGAGGGAGAGGTGGGAAGAGTGACGGGGCCGGTGGTGCTGGATTGAGGAGGAGGACCCCCAGGTATTCTGCCAGGTTCGCCAGGCGCCGCCGGTTCGCAGAAACGACTGTGGTGATGTTGATGCCGACGATGTGAAGATCACGGTCGCCACCACCAGGATTCTTCGCCTCACCGAGGCCGGGCTCACCCTTGAAATGATCGGGGCGGATTTCATCCGCCGCCGAATTGCTCCACTGCACAACAAGGGGAGGCCGGCCTGGCTCTTCATGAATGCGGCCGACATCATGAGGCTTCGCCCCGGCTTGGACCACAACCTCACGGTGATGGGGCACGCCCACTTCTGCCAACGGCTCTTCCAGCTCGACGTGAACCGCGACGGCAAGGTCAAGCGGTCCGGCAAGGCCGCGAAGGCCGACAAGGTCGCCAAGGGGCCCTTGTTTGGGTTGTCGGCGGGGGTAGTCCCGCTGAGCAATAACTCGTGCCGAAACGACATCATCGCCATGATGCCGGAGTTCAACACGCACAGCCTCGTCCCAAATTGGTCTGAGCCGCCGGTGGATCAGGTGCAGGATTTATTCGATACCTTGGAGGAGAAGTACGTCCGCGACGAGCCGCTGCTTGTCCAGGACACCACCCCGGTGGAGCTGGACTACATCGCCGCCAGGGCGGTGGAGGCGAAGCTCGCCAAGGAGGCCGG
Source organism: Triticum dicoccoides (assembly GCF_002162155.2). Lineage (NCBI taxonomy): Eukaryota > Viridiplantae > Streptophyta > Magnoliopsida > Poales > Poaceae > Triticum > Triticum dicoccoides. The sequence continues at coordinate 553,139,104 of NC_041393.1, read as the reverse complement.
CAGTGCCGGCAGCATGGAGGACAAGGCCGCGGAGGCCGCGTAGGAAAAGGAGCTCGCCCAGTGGGCGAAGTCCGCTGGGGAGGCCAGCAGCGCTGGCATCGGGGGCCCTCTCATTGGGGATGTGGTCGACGAGTCGTCGAAGGAGGAAACCGAGACTGTCGATCCCCGGTCATGGGGAGAGGGCGAGTCCTGCAGCGGGCCAGCTCCGGAGAGCCGGTCCGGCCCGGCAGGGCCGTGCAACTGCAGCAGACCCAGGAGGGGTATGTGCATCAGACGAGGGCCGCGGTGGCGAAGAAGTTGGTGAAGGCCGTGGTGGCGAAGAAGAAAGCAACCGCCTCTTCTTCGTCCAAGCGTGGCCAGACTCCACCTTCTTCCCCTCCTCCGGCAGACGTTGACGCGGAGGTCGACTTTGATTTTGGTTCCCTCAGACCAAGGAGGAAGAGGAAAGCAGCAGAAGAGGAGGTGGAGGATGAGTAAGTATCTTGTTCCTTCTTGTCATCTCCGTCTCCTCAGTCTGTGCCGCTTATCTTGATCTGTTTTCTTCTTTGCAAGGATGTGGAGACGCTAGCCCAGAGGGTGAAGAGGGCCAGGGATTCGATGGGTGACCAGCCCCCGACAGGCCCTTTCGGTGCACCGCTGGTGGTGTTGAGCAGCCCGGACAGTAGCCCTCGTCACAGCCCCCAGCGTAAGTTCACCACTTGCCCCTCCTCAACGTGTGTCGGGGCACGACCCTTCGGTGCTGACCTTGCCGGGGTTGCAGGAGGAGGACGGCAGCAGGAGGAGCCACTGAGGGCCACCCCCAACACGCCACCCTCGTCAACCACGCCGCCCCGAGGGGCATCCCCGGCAAGGGCGCCGAGGGTCGAGCCCATGCGCCTGGAGGAGGAGGAGGTGAACCCGGGCGCTGGCGGCTCCGTCCCGGCGCCAAATGTTGGCGGGGAAGGGGCTACTTCATCCCATCTTGGCATGGGTATGTCACTCGCCTTTCGTCCCTGCTCTCTTTTTTTTTCTTTTTTTCTTCTTGAATCTTGGTCTTGGCTTCGCCTCATCCCCTTCTTGATATCCAGATCCTCCCTCGGCGGACCGCGGGGATGTAGACACCATCATCGAGGATGTCACCAAGGACGCCGTGGTGGAGGCCGAGAAGATAGCCGCCGAGGAGGCCGCCAAGGACGCTGCCGGGGATGCCGCCAAGGGGTCTGCTGAGGAGCCCGGCAAGGCCGCTGCCGAGAAGGCCGGTAAGGGGCCCGCCGGGGAGGCCGGTAAGGGGCCCGCCGGGGAGGCCGGCAAGGCCGCTGCCGAGGAGGAGGTGGTTGACGACCAACCTTCCTCCTCCGCAGCAGCCTCTGGCTCGGGCAAGTACCTGAAGGTGAGCGATGACCTGTTCGTCCACCTCCCAGGGACGGCGAGCACCAGGGCACCCACCGAGGGAGAGGCGTTCGACGAGGAGGTTCTTGCCGCCGCCGGTCTGGAGGTTGTTGACGAGCCGAGCACCAAGGGCGGTGGTTCCCTGGAGGAGCGGCTCCTCCAAGCCATGAATGTCAACTTCCAGAAGCTTCGTGCGCTTCATCGTGCCCGCCTGGACAAGGTTAAGTCCAGAATGGCCGTGGTGGACAAAGCAGAAGCAGACTTCAAGGATCGCGTTGCTGAGATGCAGACCTGGCTCCGCGATGCAAACCAGTAACTGAAAGATATCCATGGTGAGCTGGCCCAGCGCCAACAGGAGTTCCTTCTGCAACAAGCCGACTTTGAGAAGGCTCAGGAGCTGCCGCCAAGGAGGAGGCCGCTCGACAACATCATCAGGCTCTACTGAACTCCCAGGAGGAGGATCTTGTCGCTCGTGAGGGAGCGCTCGCCGCCACACTCCGCGGAAAGGATGAGGAGGTCGGGAAGCTTGTCGCGTAGCGGACCCAGGAGCTGGAGCAGAGGCACAAGGAGGCACTCAATGCCTAGGCTCAGGTCCACGGCGGCAAGGTGAAGGAGCTGGAGGTGGAGCGGGACGAGCTGAAAAACGGGTTAAGGACCTGGAGGCCGAGAAGCAGCTGCGGAAGAACGAGGCCGCCAACCACAAGGATTTTGTGGAGGGCGAGAACCGCTGGATCAGCCACCTTGAAGACGTCGCCGGCAGGATCACCGCGAAGCTGGCTGCCATGGGGATGCCAAATGTGAGGTACACCCCGGAGCGCAACGCGAGTCCCAACGCCAAGCTGGCCCTATTCTTCGAGGGTGTTTTCGGGGCCCTGGAGCAGTTTCGCTCCAACAGGGCGGCCTCTCTGGCCGATGAGTCCTGGAAGCTTTGCCGGGGTTCCATGACCAAGGTCCTTACTAAGGTGGCGTACTGGAACCCCGAGCTCGACTTTGATGCCGTGCTGGAGAGCTTGCTGGAGGATGCTGACCTCACGGTGCTCAAGGAGCATATCAAGCCCGTCATCAGCTGCGTCGACGGAATCAAGAGGGTGGAGGGCCAGCGCCGGGATTAGGCACCCCGTTTCTCATCGCCGCTGCAGGTTCATGACCAAGACAATTTCTATCTTTAGTTAGAACCAAGGCAACAACTGATGTAATATAACTCTACAGTACTTTCGAGATGATGCATGTTATCTTCCTCTTTGATCTTCCTTTTGTATGTTCACCCTACGTTAATCGGGTAGGCTAGCCGGCGCGTAAACCCAGACCGTGGCGCCTTGAGGACGGATCCCCAATGACCTGCCGGGTGTGCTTGCTGCCAGGCGAACCACCTTACCGCCCTCAATGTGGCCGCTTGAACTGTCGAGCTTGACTCGAGTCAAAATCGAGAGCGTTGCCAATTGCGGAAGGCTACCCTGCCGTTCTCAACGCGGCCGCTTGAGCTGTTGAGCAAACTCGAAACAGAGAAAGGGCATTGCCAATTGCGGAAGAGCCCCTTTGCGTGCAGGTTTCCCATACATAGGGCAGGACCTTCGAGGATAATAACCTTATATATAAAAAGAATTTGCTTAAAGTTTCGCACGACTTAGCTTTTCTGTCATTGCACGGGCGTTCGCCGCATCTGCAGATGGTGCCGTGAAGCTTGGTTGTCTTCTTCCTTGGAACGATGGCCACAATGAAGCCGCTGCTCTGACCAGACCAGATTTCCACAACTGCGCCCCCTACATGGCGCGCCAGAGATGTCGGGGGAAATCGACACCTATGGAATCACTGGGATCCCTTCTACGATTGGCGGGCGCGAGGTTGTGCAAAGAGTGGGTCTGACAGGAAGCACACAGATCGTTTACCTAGGTTCAGACCGTAGAGATGCGTAATACCCTAGTCCTGATTTGGTGGATGTATTTCAGTGTTCTTTTGTTCTTGAGCTAGCTACGGGGTGTAACTTGCCCAAAAGATCTGAATCCTCCTCCTGGACGCCTCGGGCCCCCTTTTATAGGCAAAAGGGGTTGCCACAGCAGCACACAGGAGGTGGAAAGGTGTACAGTGGATGAGTCTATCCTCTGGCACCGGCGGACAAACGCATTTAATGCGCTGCCGACGTGCCCCTCTCGCTTTATCGGGGGCGGCAAGGAAGCACGTCCCAACTATCGCCGCCTCGCTTGGTTCCGACACGCGTCTGAGCTGATGAGGCGTTGCTACGCCACGTTGGCTGGCTGCTGGGCTGGCGCGGTGGTGGAGTTTCCACGAAGGTTTGCATGCCACCACGCAGGTGCTTGCTGGGTCGGTGTAGAAGTCGCTCGTTGCCACGCAGGTGCCTGCTCAGCTGGCTGAGCTAGCAGATGCGCGGCGATAGTGATGGAGTCTTGGCAGGCGCGGGAGCGGCTGCGGCCCCGCTGATGCCCTCGGCAAGGGTCTTGTCGGGGGCCCGGCAAGGGTCTTGCCGTCGCGCAGCGGTCGTCCCCGGCAAGGATCTTGCTGGGGGTCTTGGGGATTTCTTTGGCTAAGAACCCGCCGAGGGTCGTCGTCTTCTAGTCCTCATCTGATCTTGTGTATTTATGATCTTCACAAAGATCTGCATGCCACCGTGGAGGTGCCTCTGGATCCTTGGTTCCAATGTAGTTGTTGGTGGCGTTTGGAACCCTTGGGCTCAATGGTGGATCGCTCCGTTGGTGTTGGGCAAACTGCCCCGGCAAGGCTCTTGCCGGGGCCGCGGAGGCCGCCCCGGCAAGGGTCTCGCCGGGGGAGTCCACTTTGCCCCTTTGCTCTTCGTTTCTCTAGTCTTGGCATTGCCTTGATTGTCTTATGCTTTGGTTTCCCTCCGGCTTCCCTCCTCTGCCCTGCTAAGTGTGGCCGTGGTCGCGGCTCTGACTGCCCGTGCACAAGTAAAGGGGTCAAAAGGAGAGCCCCTACTTTTGTACACCGACATTCACCCTCGGGGCTGAGGGTATGTACCAGTAGCTATGTGTTTGATCTCTCTCTCTCTCTCTCTCTCTCTCTCTCTCTCTCTCTCTCTCTCTCGTGTTCTTGATTTGGCATGATCTTGATGTACTGCGAGCTTTGCTATTATAGTTGGATCTTATGATGTTTCTCCCCCTCTACCTTCTTGTAATGGATTGAGTTTTCCCTTTGAAGTTATCTTATCGGATTGAGTCTTTAAGGATTTGAGAACACTTGATGTATGTCTTGCATGTGCTTATCTGTGGTGACAATGGGATACTCAAGTGATCTACTTGATGTATGTTTTGGTGAACAACTTGCGGGTTTTCTGACCTTGTGAACTTATGCATAGGGATTGGCACACGTTTTCGTCTTGACTCTCCAATAGAAACTTTGGGGCACTCTTTGAAGTTCTTTGTGTTGGTTTGAATAGATGAATCTAAGATTGTGTGATGCATATCGTATAATCGAACCCGTGGATACTTGTGGTGACATTGGAGTATCTAGGTGACATTAGGGTTTTGGTTGATGTGTGTCTTAAGGTGTTATTTTAGTATAAACTCTAGGGCTCTTTGTGACACTTATAGGAATAACCCAATAGATCGATTAGAAAGAATAACTTTGAGGTGGTTTCGTACCCTACAATAATCTCTTCCTTTACTCTCTGCTATTAGTGACTTTGGAGTGACTCTTTGTTGCACATTGAGGGATTGTTATATGATCTAATTATGTTATCATTGTTGAGAGAACTTACACTAGTGAAAGTATGAACACTAGGCCTTGTTTTGAAGCATTGCAATACCATTTTCGCTCACTTTTGTTACTAGTTAGCTTGCTGTTTTTATATTTTCAGATTACTAAAACCTGCATCTACCATCCATATTGCACTTGTATCACCATCTCTTTGCTGAACTAGTGCACCTATACAATTTACCATTGTATTGGGAGTGTTGGGGACACAAGAGACTCTTTGTTATTTGGTTGCAGGGTTGTTTGAGAGAGACCATCTTCATCCTACGCCTCCCACGGATTGATAAACCTTAGGTCATCCACTCAAGGGAAATTTGCTACTATCCTACAAAACTCTGCACTTTGAGGCCCAACAACGTCTACAAGGATAAAGTTGCATAGTAGACATCATGTGTCTTCTTTGTTTTTGCTTTCGTTCTCTCGTGAATTCTTTCGTTTGGTTTGCTTTATGTTAGTGTGTGGAACCTTTAGTATCTATCATATGGTGTGAGACATATGCTACCTTATCTTTATCTTTATGTCAAGTACCACATTAGCTTGTGATATATTGTTTATCTTATGCTCTATCTTTATGCTCACATGCTATTTACTTGCATCCTTGCTTATCCGTGTCATATTGTTGATGCAAGTATTGCCGGTCTCTAAAATATAGAGGGGGTGGATCCTAGTGTGTGTGCTTTGCATTCCAAAGGTATACTCAAGTAGTGCACATATATAAGGGGAGCCCGTCTACATTTTACAGATGTTGGGAATGCATGTTATCTTATCTTATTCTTGTGCAAATCTCATGTTGTCATCAATCCACCAAAAAGGGGGAGATTGTTAGGGCATATTTCTCCCTCGGTGGTTTTGGTGATTGATGACAATGCCTTTGCGGACTAATCTTGTGCATTGAGCATTTCAGATAAACCATCATTTGGCACAAGACGATTGGAACCCCTCGAAGCTTTCGCAAAGATGGTGTTTTTCATGCCTTTCTTTTTCGGTGGACTCAAGTCGTAGGAACACCGTACTATTAAGAGGGGGTCCACTTCGGAAAGGTTTGGGTGGAATCAACACGTACACAGTACTCTACACCCTATTTCCTTTCCATGCAAATGTGCTTATTGTTCCTTCTTGCTTGGACTTTTCAGAACAACTTAAGCAGTAGTACCGCCTTAACCAGTGGTAGTATCGCTCCAGCGGTACTACCGCAGTTCAGTACGTCTCCTACTTCCGCCTATATTTTTCGTTCTATAAATGGGTGGTAGTAGAGCGGCAGTTTAGCGCGGTAGTATTACCCCGGTGGTACTTCGCCCCAAACTGCTCCACTACCATTGGTTTACTAGACTTGCAGAAGCTAAGCGGAAGTACCGCTCCGCGACATGGTAGTACCGCTCCGGCGTAACTACCGTTGTCTACTTTCGCTGGAAGTACCGCTTATAATTTGTGTTCTGGAATGCTCTTTCCCCTGCGCGGAAGTAGAGCGGCAGTTGGTTGCGGTAGTACCGTCCAAGGCGTCACTACCACCCTGCCCTCCTCTACTACCACGGGTTCCAACAACTGTTCAACACCACACGATAGTACCACTGCTGGGAGCAGTAGTACCGCTCTGGCGGCACTATCGCCCCTGACTAGTTCAGTTTTGAACTACGTGCCCAGAACTTCCGTGCCAGCCGAAGTACCGCTTGCCTGAGCGGTACTATCGCTTGTCCACGGGTTGTGGGTGCATAACGGTTGGATTTCTTCCCACTATATAAGGGAGTCATCTTCTTGACTGACCTCTTCCTCCCAAAAGCTCCATTGTTGCTCACAAGCTCGTTCTTGCCCGATCTCTCTCCCTAGCCAATGAAACTTGTTGATTCTTTAGGGATTGCTTGAGAAGGCCTAGATCTACACTTCCACCAAGGGAAATTTGATTCCCCCTAATCCCTTGAGGAACTTATCACTCTTGGGGTGTTTGAGCACCCTAGACGGTTGAGGTCGCCTCGGAGCCATATTCCATTGTGGTGAAGCTCCGTGGTGGTGTTGGGAGCCTCCAATTCGGTTGTGGAGAGAACCCCAACCTTGTTTGTAAAGGTCCAGTCACCGCCTTCGAGGGCACGACTAGTGGAATCACGACATCTCGCATTGTGTGAAGGCGTGAGGAGAATATGGTGTCCCTAGTGGCTTCTTGGGGAGCACTGTGCCTCCACACCGCTCCAACGGAGATGTAGTTCCTCTCAAAGGGAGGAATCTTCGGTAACACATCCTCATCTTCACCGGCTCCACTTGTTGTTACTTCTTACCTTTACTTTGTACAAGCTTTATTTGTGTTGTATACTTTGCTTGCTTGTGTGGTTGTTGTTGCTAGCATCATATAGGTTGCTTGCCTAGTTGCATATCTAGACAACCTATTTGTTTATTATATAGGTTGCTAGCATCATATAGGTTGCTTGTGACATATCTTAAGAAAAGCTAAAGATTGGTCATTGCCTATTCACCCCCCTCTAGTCAACCATATCGATCTTTTCACAATGGTCCAAGATTTAGTAGCCTACTCTATGAGATGTTTCAAGCTCACAAAAAGTTTGTGCCACTAAGTTATAACAAACATGTCCAAGTACTGGTGGGCAGGAATAATGGATAAGTGAGGCTTACACCGACAGCCTTGGTGTCGTGGATTTAACATGGCAGATGCCCTATTGAAAGGACTTAGGTGTGGAGCCATCGCACTAGGTTAGCTTAAAGGTGAGGGAGTCCTAGACTAGGGGGTCCTCGGGCGTCCGGCATGTTGGACATGGGCCGGACTAATGGGTTGTGAAGATGCAAGAGCGAAGACTCTCTCCCATGTACGGATGGGACTCTCCTTGGCGTGGAAGGCAAGTTTGGCGTCCAAATATGAAGATTCATTTCTCTGTAACTGACTTTGTACAACCCTAGTCCCCTTTGGTGTCTATATAAACGGGAGGGCCTAGTCCGTAGACGACAAGAATCATAATCATAGTCATACAGGCTAGACTTCTAGGGTTTTAGCCATTACGATCTCGAGGTAGATCAACTCTTGTAATACTCATATTCATCAAGATTAATCAAGCAGGAAGTAGGGTATTACCTCCATAGAGAGGGCCCGAACCTGGGTAAACATTGTGTCTCATGTCTCCTGTTACCATCGACCTTAGACGCACAGTTCAGGATCCCCTACCCGAGATTCGCCGGTTTTGACACTGACATTGGTGCTTTCATTGAGAGTTCCACTGTGTCGTCCTCAAAAGGTTTGATGGCCCCTTCAATCATCTACAACAATGATGTTCAAGGAGAAGTCTTCCTCCCCGGGCAGATCTTTGTGTTCGGCTGCTTCGCACTGCGGGCCAATTACTTGGCCATCTGGAGCAGGTCGAAAGCTACGCCCCTGGCCATCAGGTCAGATTTGGAAGCTTAAACTACGCCGCTGATATCCACGAAGACTTGATTTTCGACGGATTCGAGACCACGGCACCCGCTCCCCGCCACCACGATGAACATGACGTAAATCTGTCATCAGACCATACCCAGGAGATAGCACCTGTAACTACTCTGGCCTTAGATCCGAAGCAGATCGCACCATCCAAGGACGGGAAGCTCAACCCCGCCATGGAAGCCGTAGACTCCGCGGCGTTGGAGCTGCACACAGACCTAACTTCAAGTGACATCTGTGTCACCGGAACAATGGACTCGTCTCCGGCTATAGGTTCCGAACCTTTTGCGTCCGCGTATGAGATTGATCCCTCCTGCACTAACCTCACCTACCCAGTTGCTCCTCCTCATCTCCATCGCAGGCTCCTACGACGCCGATCTCACCTCCCTGCCAGGAACCAGCCCCCACCCATGTGACCATGAGACACAAGACGCCGGTGCGCCATGCTCCAAGGTGTTTCATCCCGTCATCAGGTGGCCACTTGATGATCCACTAGCAGCGCCCTCTTCCATCCTCCACCAACCTTGGTGCATCCTTGTGTGACCAGTCTGATGGGTTGTGCTTGGTGCTCGCATGGGTTGTGTGTGATGTGAGGCCAGATGACATCAGGGGATGCCCTGAATGAGGCGACAACTTCACCCCATGCCGCTGCTAATTGATAGGTCTCGTACGTGAGTATGCTTCTTATTTTCAGGATCTGTCCAATACCATCCTACATGCTTCCTTAGTGTTGAAACGTGATATCCTTGTATTTATTTCCAAATGATTCTCCTCTTATCTCTAGCCTTGTATAGATTGATCTCTAGAGATATTGTAGAGTTAGTTGGCTTGTCACGCAAGACACCTCTTGTATATAATGTAACCGACTCCGATGGAATACAATTGAGTTGCATCCTATAGTCTTCTACATGGTATCAGTTTTACCGTGATCCTATCGCTTCCGCAACCCATCGCCGCCGCGCCTAGCCCTAGCCGCCGCCGCGCCAACTCCCCCTGCCGCCGCGCCTAGCCCTAGCCGCCGCCGCGCCCACTCCTCCTGTCCGCCGCCGCCGCGCCTAGAACCCGCCGCCGCCGCAGCCTCTACTCCCGCCGCACCCTCTCCTCCTGCCGCCACCTCTCCCTCCCAAAACCCTAATCGCCGCCACCGCTCCTCTGTACCTCCTGTAGCCGCCGCCGCTCTACCCCTCTCACCCAAAAACCCCAACCATCTCCATGGCCAAACCCTCTGCCTCCAACGCCGGCTCCTTCTCCGGCACCACGTTCGCCTCCGATCGCCTCAACGAGATCCACATCAAGGACCATGTTCCGGTCATCCTCGACCTCGACTCGCCATCCTACAACGCATGGCGCACGTACTTTGCGCTATTGTTCCGCTCCTACCGTCTCATCGAGCACGTTGACGGGAGCGTCGACTACACCGACATGAAGGACGACAACGAGTGGCTCGCTGTGGACGCCTGCATCGTCAAGTGGCTCTTCCTCACCATCTCTCCCGGCCTCTTCAACATGGTGAACTCCCGCGATCCATCGGCGTACACCATGTGGACACGGCTGTGCGATCTCTTCCTCGACAATCAACTCCAACGCCGCGTCTTCCTCCAAGGTGATTTTTTCACCATGCAGCAAAACGATCTTTCGATCGACGAGTACTGCACGCGGATGAAGGTTCTTGCAGACGAACTCCGCGATGTCGGCATGAACATCGACGACTCCGTCCTCCTCACCAACCTCCTTCGCGGCCTCCACCCCGACCTCGGCCAGTCCGCTGCCAACCTCTCCCTCCTCACGCCGACGTACGCCAAGGCGGTCACGTACCTTCGCATGGAGGAAAAGCGCCTTCGTCACGCGGCGCGGCAAGCTCCTCTCGCCGCCCTCCACGCCGGCACCACCAAGGGCATCCCCACCCTCCCGCAGCCTCCTCGCGCCGCGGCTCCACCACTGCCCGCCGCCCCTGACCAGGGCCGCCAGAAGAGGCGGGGAGGTCGCGACGGCCGCGGCCGCAACGGCGGCACCCAGCCCCGCCAGGCGGCCCCGCCCGCTCCTGCTCAGGCCGCGGCGCCCCCGCCCTGGCTCACGGGGTACAACCCCTGGACGGGGGTGGTGCACGCCTACTCGATGCCCCTTCCGCGGGCACCCGCTCCGGGCATCCTTGGCCCTCGCCCGGGTCTTCATCAGGCTCTCCTGGCCGCGCCCGGCGGTCCCGGACTCGGCGGTTCTTCGGCGTACACCGGGGCCATGGCTCCCGTTGCTGCTTCATCATCCTCCTACGGCGCTGCACCGACCGGCTACACCTACGACCCGGCGCTCCTAGCCGCCCTCCACGCCGCCCCTTCCCCAAGCAACTACTCTAGCGGCGGGGACTGGTACATGGACACAGGCGCCGCTGCTCATATGGCGTCCAACCCCGGTATCCTCTCTCGTGTCTCCCCGTACCCTCTGTCTTCTCGCATCGTCGTCGGTGATGGATCCACTCTTCCCATCACCCACCACGGTGCATCCTCCCTCCCTCTCTCATCATCTTCCCTCCCTCTCCATAACATACTTGTGTCTCCATCCTTAATCAAAAATTTATGTTCTGTTCGCACTCTTACTCGTGAACATCCTGTTACTGTTGAGTTTGACAAACATGGTTTTTTTGTCAAGGATGCCCACTCCCGGAAGGTTCTGCACCGATGTGACTCCCCCGGCGATCTTTACCCGTGTGGCCAAACGACAAGCAGTGGTCCCGTCGCCCTCCACGCCGATGTGTCTCTCTGGCATGCTCGCCTTGGCCATCCCGGCGCCGACGCTCTTCATAAAATTTTGCAGACTTTTCCCTTTTCATGTAATAAATCGGCAGCACACACTTGTCATGCCTGTCGCGTAGGAAAACATGTTCGTTTGCCGTTTTCAACTTCATCATCCATTGCTACTTTCCCTTTTGATGTTATTCATTGTGATGTGTGGACATCTCCCGTGCCTAGCAATTCGGGTTTATCATATTACCTTGTCATTTTGGATGATTTTTCTCACTTTACTTGGACCTTTCCGTTGCGCCGCAAATCCGACGTCGCTTCCTCTCTTCATGCCTTTTACGCCTATGTTGCCACCCACTTTCACCGCACCATTGCTCATCTCCAAACCGACAACGGAAAGGAATTTGATAACCTCGCCATTCGCACTCTTTTATCCTCTCATGGCACAATTTCTCGTCTCACATGTCCATACACATCTCAGCAAAATGGTCGTGCCGAACGTGTTCTCCGCACTCTTAACGAGAGTGTTCGCGTCTTGCTCTTCCACGCACACATGCCGGCGAGGTTTTGGCCCGATGCCCTCGCCACAGCTACCCTTCTCCTTAACATCCGGCCTTGCAAACCCCGGTGGAAATACACCCCTCATCACCTCTTATTTGGGTCACCTCCGCCATACGATGATCTTCATGTTTTCGGTTGCCTTTGTTATCCCAATATCACCGCCACGACACCGCACAAGCTTGCGCCTCGCTCTATCGCTTGTGTTTTTCTTGGCTACCAACCAAACACCAAAGGTTTCCGTTGCTATGACCCGGAGTCCCATCGTGTGATCGTGTCTCGGCACGTGTATTTTGATGAGGTTGTTTTTCCGTTTCAGCAGGCTGCATCGCGTCCCTCGCCACCTCTGGACGCCTCTCCTCGCAGGCCTCGTGGAGCCCTTGCGCTCCCACCGCCTCGCCGTTTGGGCGCGGCTGCGCCTTCGTCGCGTGCTGCCTCGCCGCCCTCGGCGTTCCCTCTCCCGACTCGGGAGGAGTCGGCCTCCCCGGCCACGCCGGGCCCTCGCCTCTTGGCTCTGGAGGAGCCCGTCCCCCCGGCCTCGTTGGGTCGTCGCCCCCCGACTCTGGTGGAGTCGGGCGCCACCCCAGCCGGACCATCAGGGGCCTCGTCGGCTCAGGCGGAGCCGGGCTCTTCGGGCTCCTCTACGCCCACATCGCCGACCGAGCGTGCGCACTCCGGCTCCCTGTCGGCTCTGGAGGAGCCAACCCTCTCGGCTCCGTCGGCCGGGCCCTTGACACCCGTCACAGCGCCGGCTTCTTCTTCGTCATCTGAGCCGGTCGCTGTGGTGCCTCGGCGTCGCGGTCCACGCCCGCCTCCTCCGCCACCTCACCATCATATGGTGACGCGTGCCAAGGCTGGTGTGCACCAGCCGAACCCGCGCTACCACAACCTCAGCGTCACGACCCTCTCTCCGGTTCCGCGATCGGTGCGTTCTGCGTTGAGTGATCCGCATTGGACCGCCGCTATGCGAGCTGAGTACGATGCTCTCGTCGCCAACCGGACCTGGACCCTTGTTCCTCGTCCTCCTGGAGCCAACATCATCTCGGGCAAGTGGGTTTTTCGTCACAAACTCCATCCGGATGGCTCACTGGATCGGTACAAGGCTCGCTAGGTTGTCCGAGGATTTGCACAACGTGCTGGCATTGACTTCTCTGAGACTTTTTCTCCGGTCGTCAAACCCGCCACGATTCGTGTAGTGCTTCAGCTGGCTGCTTCTCGTCACTGGCCCGTCCATCAGCTCGACATCAACAATGCTTTTCTGTATGGCCATCTTCAGGAGCGAGTCCTCTGTCAGCAGCCGACTGGGTTCGTTGACCCTCAGCGGCCGGATGATGTTTGTCTGTTGTCCCGGTCCTTATATGGCCTCAAACAGGCTCCGCGCGCTTGGTACCAGCGCATCGCCGGATTCCTTGGTCTTCTTGGGTTTCGCAGCACTACATCTGACACGTCCCTGTTCGTGCTGCATCGGGCTGATCATGTGGCTATGCTTCTACTCTATGTTGATGATATTGTCATCACTGCCTCCCGCACGGATCTTCTTCGCGACATCATTGGTCGCCTCGGTTCTGAGTTTCGACTGAAGGATCTCGGCGCATTGCACTTCTTCCTCGGCATTAATGTGCGACGTGATGACACTGGGTTCTTTCTGCATCAGGGACAGTATGCTCTTGATCTTCTGGACCGTGCCGGCATGACTGACTGCAAACCAGCCGCCACACCTGCTGAGGCCAAGCCGAAGCTCTCAGCCTCCGCCGGCCAGCCTGCCACCGACGCTGCTCTTTATCGCAGTATTGTGGGCGCCCTTCAGTACCTCACGCTCACCAGACCAGACATTCAGTTCGCAGTCCAGCAAGTTTGCTTGCATATGCACTCGCCTCGTGATGTCCACTGGTCTTTGGTCAAGCGCATTCTTCGGTATATTCGTGGCACTCTGACCTACGGTCTTCGTCTCCGTGCATCCGCCTCGACTGAGCTCCTCGCTTATACTGACGCGGATTGGGCTGGCTGTCCAGACACTCGTCGCTCCACGTCTGGATATTGTGTCTTCTTCGGTGACTCCTTGGTCTCTTGGTCCTCTAAACGGCAGCCCACTGTTTCCCGTTCGAGTGCTGAGGCTGAGTACCGTGCTGTCGCCAATGTTGTTGCGGAGACTTGTTGGCTTCGTCATCTTCTTGGTGAGCTTCGGATTTCTCTTCCGAAGGCTACTGTGGTCTTCTGTGATAACGTATCGGCCACCTATCTCGCGGCTAATCCGGTGCAGCACAAGCGCACTAAACACATCGAGCTCGATGTTCACTTTGTCCGCAAGAAGGTTCAGTTGGGTCAGCTCCGTGTACTTCATGTACCGACCACCCAACAGTTTGCCGATATCATGACCAAGGGATTGCCTACCGCTGCATTCCAGGAGTTCCGTTCCAGTCTTTGCATCGCCGACGCCGACGCCGACGCTTCGACTGCGGGGGGGTGTTGAAACGTGATATCCTTGTATTTATTTCCAACTGATTCTCCTCTTATCTCTAGCCTTGTATAGATTGATCTCTAGAGATATTGTAGAGTTAGTTGGCTTGTCACGCAAGACACCTCTTGTATATAATGTAACCGACTCCGATGGAATACAATTGAGTTGCATCCTATAGTCTTCTACACTTAGTCTCTCGTACATGTGTTTATTACCGGGACACTTTGCTTCAAAGAGTGCTGAGCCATGATTTTTGTTTCTTTGATTATTTTAGACCAGATGACTCCTGCCCTGTCCACAACAACCTCCTCAACTCGACGCCACGCACGCCTCATGCTGCACCATCGTTTATCGGTTCTTTTGCGGAAAAGAAGCAATTCTTTTGGAGCCATGAAGCATGTAACATCTGTTGAAAATATAATTTGTTGATGATGTAGCATACTACGAATTCAAAACTCTAACAAGCTACATATGAAGCAAGCAGCAGAACTAATGAAAGCGTACACGATTACTAAGTGAAGTGTATATCGTTTGGGGAAGAAACATTAGTATAATAGACAGGAAGCATGCAACAATATTGTTGGAAGCCTAGTTGAATGGCAGTGGCAATATATAGTGCCATGAAACCAAGAATGGTATTCTACAAATAGGAAGAATGTAGCAAAAAAGTCAGAAACATAGGTAATTTGCTAGTATGACATACATGAGAAGCATTACACTGTTGGAAGCGTTGCAACATTTTTTTCAGGAAAAAAATACCACATCTGTAAGACGGCATTATGATTAATCTTTGTATACATACCCCGCTAATCTGATTTGATGGCACTGTAATCATGCCCAACTTTTGAGCGGCACGACAACTAGTGTGCCGACGCAAAGGGAATATGTCCCACCAGGCTTGTGTATTTTGTGCCGCCGCGGTACATGGTGTAGTGCTTCACATTCGCCATGGAAGCATATCCTCCATTCGTTAGAAGCAAAATTATATTTCTTTGGGAACACCTCATATTCTGTTTGAAGCACATATAATTGTGAAAGTGAAAACACATTTTTATTTGCTCTGAACAATTTTTTATACCATATGAAGCTGTTCTATAGTTGATGTAAAAAAATATTTCGTTGCTTTATTTCATGAAAAAAGTGGCACGTTCCTTTGGAAACAAAATATCTCTGTTCATAAGACAGGAATATTGTGGCAGTAATTTTGCTGCGCTGGAAGCAAATCAGATGTGTCATATTTGTGGTTTCGAAGCATTAATCGAAGCAGAGAGCAGGTAGTTTGGATGCATCAGGATGAAGGGATTACCGATACGGATGCAAGGGGCTAGCAACAAGCGTGCTATCTATATGCCCCTTTTCATGCATCAGTTATGGTATTTCCCCTTGGTTCACGGAATACTAGACATGCTTCACGGAAGCAATTATGAGGAAGCACGTAATTAGTTCAGGAAGCCAAATAACTCTGTGTGGGCTACACAATCGGACGTCTCCTATTTATCTAATCCAATGGCTATAGACTAATCTGATAAAATGCAAGACATCGGTAGTCTGATGCCTAGTAGTCCCAAGAAGAAGGCGAGTGATCAACTAGCTTCCCATGATCACTTAATCATGTTGACCAGTCAACCATTGACCTTTGAAAAAATAAAATAAAATAAAAATTCCGCGGATTTGAAAAAAAATTCACAAACGTCAAATAAGTTCATGACGTTGAAAAAGATTCATCAAATTTAAAAAAAAATCATTGAATTTTAAAAAAGTTCATCAAATCCAAAAAAAAGTTTGGTATAAAAAAAGGTTCGCCAAATTGAAAAAGGTCATCAACTATGCTAGAGTGGACGTCTGCGATACGTGGATGCCCTAGGTCGTCTTCCCCGCAACATTACCGGCTGCCTTCCTCCTTCCACAATCCCCTCACCCACGCCCACAAGAAACCGCACGAACAAGGCACTTCCGCCGGCGAGGAAAGCAAGTCGACATGCATGGCAAGCGTGACCGTCGCATCGGCGACCGTTGTCTTTCCGTCTTAACCGATGAGAAGCAGGATATAAGCGATCTGCTTGGTTACATCCATGGTTTCTACAGGGAGGCGCTCGATCTGCTGCCGATAGCGGCGATTCCCTCACTGGTCCCGCGCCTCCTCAAGGCCGGCATGCCCATCGGCTTCCTCGACCCAGTCTCTAACATCATCGCCAACACCATCGCCTACACCCCTTCACCGACGCCTGGATCCGACCAGGAGGAGGAGGCGCCGTCGTCGGAGTGGATCCTCTCCAAGATCATCACCGACACGAACGACAAGTCTGTCTTCAGAGTACCGCTTTCCCGGCAAAATGCCCATGGCATGACCCTCGCGCGGCGGTCGCTGGACGGTCTTGTCAGCTTCCTCACCTCCCACTACCGCTACCTCATCAGCAGGGAAGCCATGAGCTACCTGCTCCTGGCCAGGGCCGATCTTCTCACCGCTGTGCGCCTCATCGAGCGGGATCGTAACAAGAGGCGCAATGTGTTCAGTATTACCTCCTCTACCAACAAGGTCGCTCTGGAATGTGCTGCTGTGTCTGCAAGGCATCCTGAACCAGATGTCCTGGTGAAAGCGTCGCTGACTATGGCCTCTCGCGATGTCTCCATGCTTTTGACTGGACAAGGCCCTCTCTCGCCTGCAACCCTCGAGAGCCTCGCCGAGCTGCTCAGGCAAGGCCCTACGGGCATGGATCTCATCAACGTATCACTGGATCATCTTCGTGTTAATGAGAAGGACAACAATAAAAAGAGAAAGAGAAGCCGACAGACATCAGAATCCACAGAGGGGAGTAGGGCACATAAGAAGAGTCTCGGTCCTCAGTTGACATTCAGATACACGCTGGCTCTGAAGCTTTTGCTCCTCGGCAAGATCCATGGGCACTACCTAGAGGCACTTGCCAAGCTGCCCCGGGACGGCCTGCGCAGGCATCACCACTGCAGCCTCCTGAGGGGTGGATACTGCTATGGCCCCAGGGATCCTGTCTCCAACATCATCCTCAACACCATCTGGTACGGCTCTATGTTCCCCACGCCCCACAAGTTCGAGCTGCAATTTAAGGTGGACATGATATGCACACGCATGCTTGCACGCATCGAGTGCTGCTCCCTTTACGGCCTTGTTACCTTCCTTCGCACCTGTGCCCCTGAACTCTCAGAGCACGACGCCATCTGGTATTTGTTCAGGAGCGGTGCGGATGTACACAAGGCCATCCGTGAGGTAAAGAAGCATGGTCATCATGTGCCTGGCAATTACCAGGACGCCTATATGCAAGCGGCGGTTGTTTCATGGCACGATGACCCTGATGAGCTGGTCAAATTTGCTACGTCTTCATTGAACATGGAGTCTGCCAAGTTGTTAGCACTATTACAGGGCACACTTACCAACGACGGAGTCGAATGCCTCACCATGGCTCTGCCACATAAATCTCCAGCTACCAAGTCCCAGGAGCAGGCTCAGCAACCGAACCAGGTGACCTCAAGCTCACAGGTCTTGAGCAAGAACCAGAAAATTTTCATTTCAGAGTTTCGGAAAAAGTTTAGGCGCGACCAAAACTTCTTTGTCAGAAAGGTCAAGGCGGTATTGAGCGACTACTCTCAGCGAAAAGTGGTTGGTGCATTGGTTTCTGTTTTTTGTTTTCTTGCTTTTGAATTCTAATTCTAATAATGTGCACCAGTTTACTTCCATCTGCTCAAGTCCTTTTTTCACTTATCGCCTTATCGGATGCCCTCTTCTGCTGTGTTACATATAGGTGCACTATAAACTTCATATCATTTGTGACGTGAATCCTAGGGTACCAGATGGACCAAGCGTTGCTCTCGTTAAGAAGAAATTCCAATTTGAATACTTCCATATCAACTTTTTGGCAACAGCGCCAAATTCTGCTGTCGCAGCTCCAGAACTGTTCTTTGCTCAATGTAGCAATAGTATCAAAGAGATGCAGGAGAGACCATCCTGGTGCACCCCTGTATCGGATTCTTCTATAGATAATGGTAATGCTCTCAGCTCTCTCTTATCATGTACGCACTGGTATTTGGTGGCTTGTGCAATGAATTAAATTTTGTTTTTCTGAAAACTCAAACGGAAAATTTATCACAGTCGATTAGCCAATATACGTGGGCAAAAGAAATATCTGGCAGTGCAACCATGTTGTCAGTGGACTCTCACTTGCAGCGATGGACGGATGCAGCCATGATTAGTTAAGCCCCCCTTGTGCATGATGAGAGTGTAAAACTTAGCAGATGAGCATCTCCCATGTGAGTTGCCAGCAGATGGACGCACTTGCCATGCATGTGCACCAGCGTCAGCGCTGACCATCTCGTAGTTCAGACCTTAACACTATTTTGCTCTCCGGTTCTTAGTTCCCAGGGGAAGAAATTGGTATATGTGAGAGAACACTGATGACGGTTTGAAGAAAAGGCAGTTGCCTATGTATCATCGGCGTTGACATATTATTGTTCGTTTAACTTCCATATGTTTACAGAAGATGTCTCTTATACTCCCTCCGTCCCAAAATAAGTGACTCAAAAGTGAGTCAACTTTGTACTAAGTACAAAGTTGACTCACTTTTGAGTCACTTATTTTGGGACGGTACAAAGTTGACTCACTTTTGAGTCACTTATTTTGGGACGGTACAAAGTTGACTCACTTTTGAGTCACTTATTTTGGGACGGAGGGAGTATAACCCAAGGCTTTGGATTTATAATTAACTCAATCTGATGGCTGTTTATTTCAAAGATGACATGGTTTAACATGGATGCTGCATTATTAATAAAGAGATAATAGAGCTTTAGAAAACCTGGCCAAATAGAACTACATTTTCTTTTCTGTTTCTCTCTACAAATAGTTATTGTCATGATCTGTACATCAGAGATGTTTACTGCTTTTTATAGTTATATGATAAGAATGTTTCTTAAGACGTACTCCCTCCGTTACGAAATATATGACGTTTAAGCAGTTCAATTTGAACTGCTTAAATGTCATATACTGTATTTCATAATGGAGGGAGTATATGATGATAATAATTAACTTCCAGATTATAAAAACACTGATAATGTACAGTGATGTTCTAACATGGTTGTAAGAGATATCATAAAAGTACTTAATAATCTAATTGTTTTTGTTTATTTTCATGCAAGCTCGATGTTTCTCTTGCGAGTTTAATGGGGCGAAGATTGTGCATCCATGTGATGAAACATACTGTGGGTGCTACGAGGATTTCAAACTTATGGCTCATGGTAAACATGGCACTGGGAATGAACTTCTTACCAGTTCCTGTCATTCTCATTCTGATGTAATGGCCACAATGACACAAGATTTCATTTATTTTTATCCCAATATGGATTCAAAGTTTGCAGAAATGAACCCAATCTCCAATGTGGCTAGGAAGTTGAAAGAATGGAAGGGTAGAATCTTCTGATATGTTTCTTCTTTGTATGATGGAATATTATGTATTAGGTTTTTTTAGGGGAACATAATGTATTAGTTTAATATGATCTATGTGAGGCGTGAGGTAGTGCATCATCTATTCGAATATGTTGTGGAAAATGAATATTTGTTATAGTTGTACTTGTATATATTTGAACGTGGAAGCATATACTACTTGGCATCATTTATCAACTCAAGCATAATAGAATGTTAGAATCTTCTGATATGTTCTGGATTTCCCTTGTACGGCCCTTTCGCTGACGTGCATTGGTTTCGTTGATGGTATTCAGTATTGCATTTCCAATTTTATATGGCAGCTGTTAGGCGTCATCCGCCTGCTAAACCACCACTTAACACTCTCCTAAACAACCGTCGGATTTAAGTACGTGCAACCGTCGTATTCGAGCCATGTGTCAGCAAGGATGTTAGTTTGTTGCCTCCCCCGTGTTGCTGCAACCGTTGAAGTTGGAAACAAAATCCCTGCACCCGCCCGAGGCCAGGGCGAGGAGGAGATCCATGGCGACACTGCCCTCTCACGTACACCGCCTCTACCATCGCCGCCGCCGACGCAACATTGTCGGTGCACACCATCCCACGCGATGGCAGCTCACCACATAGTGCGGTCTATGTTGTCGGCCGCCATGGATCGAAGCTCCGGTGCTCCATCCAGCAGCAGGCAGGCCAAATCGCCCCCGATTCTTGCCGATGAGCTGATTCCACGGTCTGGGGCTGCAAGGGAGCTCCGCAATCCTCTTGTCTTCTCTGTTGAAGGCTCCCGAGCTAGCCCCTCGCATGCTTGGGTAAGTTGCAATCAGAACCCTAGCTATCCAGCTTGTTCTCATGAAGCATGAAGCAAAAAATGGCTGTGTTGTGTTCATGATTTCCTGAATTTCATGAAGCATGAAGTACGAATTGCATTAAATGTTTGTGCTTCTGTAAAGTGGAAACTATGTGTGAATTGCTACTCCAATTTCAGTTTAAGAATTGCAACAAAAGAAATGTGTGTGTGT
>NC_041393.1:553102581-553118198 GCF_002162155.2 Triticum dicoccoides | reverse complement strand
TAATGATGTATGTGTGGTGAAAATATAAAGAAGGCACTGACACTGTTCAATGTGTTGCAATTTAATCATAGTAATTGTGTTGGTCAAAGTTTCTTCACTAGAAAAGTTAGACATGAAAAAATGTTGCAGCTACTAGGCAAAAGTTAATTTGTAGTAAACATTGTCAACTTGATTAGCTTTTAGCACTGTGATCATTGCTATAGCATGTAGTAGAAGTGTTGACACACGAACACGTCACGTGTACCCTCGATGCGGGGGGTGATGCACTGCAGCTCATGTCGAAGGAGACCCGACCGACAGCGCGATACGCAAGACAGTTGGCGGGTGCTTTTGCAGACCCAACCCCACACGCCCAGGAGGGACCCCGTCAGGGAGTGCGGTGGCTATGGGTTGCCTAGGTCGATCCGCTCGCCCTAGAGCCTCGGGATTCGCATCTCTCACGAAGAACAACGAACAACAAGAGAAAAAAACGATGGTGGGATAAAACATAGATGAAAATTTAGTATATTGATTTGTTCGATTCTGTGTTGTAACAATCGGCCATCACTCTCAACATATATAAGAGGTGGTTGGACTTCCCGTCACTTTTGAGACGCCGTCCTTAGCGGCCACCACGCCCCTGGAATGTCATTGAGTTTTTTTTTAACTTGTTGTTTTCTAGAGTAACACGATGATAGGGTACTCGGTGATCAAGGATGAGTTGTTACAGAAGCGTGGTTAGCCGTGTGCAAACTTTGTAGGCATGAACAAGGGCCCGGCCTTTTTGCAAAGCTTGCATGCTTCACTTCATGACCGAAAGAAAACCTGCGCAGCTGCCTATGGCGCAGCGACGCAAGATCGCGAAGCTGCTGCTCACAGCAGAGGGAGATCGCCGGCCGTGTTGCCATGGAGGTGAAGGAAGATCTGCCGCTCTGCTGGTCACAGCAAGAGGGAGATCACCGGCCGTGTTTTCCATGGACGCGAAGGAAGATCTAGGGTGCTGCTGGCCGTTGCAGCGTGCTCATGGTGAAAAATAATCAGGGGATCTGAAACCGGAGGAGCAGTGTTTTCCCATATAAGTCCGTATGGGTCGTTTTTGGTTTTGCGAAGAGCTGTTTCCGATTACAGGGGATCTGAAACTGGCCCGACCTAAACAAATACCGATTATAGGGGATCTGAAACCGGCCCGACCGAAACAAACACCGGTAACGTAATCACGAGCCAGTGTAATTGGAAGACAGCGAAAGAATCGCCAACCAAACGCGTCGTGAATTCCCGGTGTTTCCCTTTCCCACTTTGGCATCTATATACACATGGCATTTGCTAATCTCATCAATTTGCCGTTTCCATCAATCTCATCTCTCTTAATGAAAAGAGATTTTGGTCGTGTGCCTACTTTCCTACTTCGGCAGCGTCACACATGAAAGCTATTGTTATGTGGGTCAACCCATGCACGCATTACAAATAACGATGAAGGTTGTTAAGCGCTAGTAAGGCCATATAAATAGGACATAGTACAACCTATGCAAATCGGAGACATCATTCTGACTGGAGAGGATGACACATGGATATTTTAATTCATGAAGATCTTGATGTCAACTTTGGTCTAATAAAGTACACCCTCTGTTCCTAAATGTAAGATGTTTTGGCAGTACATCTTACATTTTGGAACAGATGGTGTATTGATAGCGCTTCTTAGATGTCAAAAGTATTGATAATCTATAAATTAGCATATAACTCGTGAACACGTAGCCTGTTGTGATTAACAATTTTAGAGTCTTGGCAAATCCCCAGAGTGCAAAACATACAAAGCAAACACGTCTGCCTACAGCTTACTCCATACACCAATCTTGAAGAGTGCATTTACAGTATAAATAGAAATGAGCCAAACTGATGAGCAAGAAAACTGTTTATTTCCACTAAAGAATCGAGTAACCGCTTTCATGGTCCTATATGTTACAAAGGATAAAAATATGAAACTACCAAACCCCCATTTGAATCCTTTGCACCAACACAACCAACACAAGGGGAAGCCGATCAAAATTAATAGACAAAAATGGGCAGTACATTATTTCTTTTGTCAAGGAAGTACTCACGATCTTTGGAAACGCCTCGGGATTGCATGTTAATTTTTCCAAGTCTTCAGCAATTCTGATCCGGGGAGAGAAGCAGGACGAGGAGGTGGTCAGAAGCGCGCTACCGTGGACGATTGATCACTTCCCGTGTAAATATCTGGGTCTACAGCTTGGGATCAAACAATTGACTCGTTCTGAATGGCAATGCATGGTGGATGGAGTGCTCAAAATCTTGCCAGGATGGCAAAGAGGCCTCGTTACACGTCCGGGAAGGCTGATTCTTGTGCAACAAGTGATGAGGGCGCGTCCCACGCATCACCTAATTGTGGCGGAGGCGCCGAAGTGGGCGATCGAGAAAGTGGATCAGGGTTGCCGTGCGTTCTTTTGGGCTGGTTCTGATGCCGTCAGTGGCGGGAAGTGCGTGGTATCTTGGCGGAGAGTGTGTCACCCTAAACAGCTGGGTGGTCTGGGCATTTTGGACCTCAGTAAACACGGTCTTGCCCTTCGGTTGAGATGGGAATGGCTACGCAGGCTGTACGATAGCAGGCCATGGCAAGGATTGAATCTCACAACTGATAAACAGGTCCAGCACACATTCAATAGCCTGGTGAAGTGGGAGATCGGAGACGGCACGAGAATTCTATTTTGGAAGGACAGATGGGTGCAAGGTTACACGATCGCTGAGATGGCCCCTGGCCTGGTAGCTAAGGTCAAGACGAGGACAGTCAATTCACGGCTAGTCAGCGAGGGGCTACACCAGCATGCGTGGCTCAAGGACTTGCCGGAGAATCTATCGACAGAGGAGCTGATGCAGTTTATACATCTTTGGGACGCACTTGTGCACGTCGATATTTCTCCTGGCAGTGGAGACAAGGCGATCTGGGCATGGCATGAGTCTGGTAGCTATTCTGCGGCGTCGACTTATCGGATGCTCTGCTCCGGTGGTATCAGTTTTGCACCTGCAGCCGCCATTTGGAAAAAAGGAGCCCCCCTGGCCTATAAGATTTTCATGTGGCTAGCTATCCAAAACCGCATTTGGACGTTGGACCGGAGACTAAGGCATGGTTTGCATGACACGGCCTCCACGTGCTCTGCGACCAGGAGGAGGACAATGTAGATCACCTCATGATTCAGTGTGCCTTCGCGCGACAGGTATGGTATCAATGCTTTGCCAAAGTTGGCATCGATACCAACCCGAGCCCTGTGCATCACGATTTGCTGCAACAATGGTGGATGAATGCGCGCAAGCAGGTGAGTTCCGCGGACAAGAAGGGCTTCGATGCGTTTGTCATGTTGATCTGCCGGACGTTATGGAAGCAAAGGAATGGGGTGTTTCAATCCGGTACTATTTGCGATGAGTTCGTGACGGTGAATCTAATCTTTCAGGAGATACATCTCTGGAAGTTAGCGGGAGTGGTAGGAGTCCAACGTTTTTGTGAGTAGTCCGTCTAGGGTAGGGGAGTGGTTGGGTGGAATCGTCGGTTTGTGACAATCTACCATACAATCTCTTGTACATATTTTTCTCTCTTCTATACAGCTAAGGTACGCCATTGGCGTACTCTCGAAAAAAAAAGATCAGCTCGGTCGATCGAGAGAAGTCAGCGTGGACAATGCGGTCGGATGGACGGGACTGGGCTATGGAAGGGGACCGGGCAAAGGATGCACAATCTTCACAGGTGCGCCGAAGCACTTACGGATGAAGATCGTATATGCTTATTCGCCTTGTAAACAGTAAAGCTAACGGATGTTTCCTGAAGCTGGACACAAGATTTAACACATCTCTAATTGTCAACTCCAATAGTCTATTTGAAGAGCAAATGAAAGAATTTTTGCAGTGGAAACTGAAAACGAACCACATTCTCATCACTGTATTAAATATTATCAATATCAATTCAGTAATGACGAACAAAGCAATCAAGAACCATGGCAAGCATCAAATATTAGTCCTGTAAAATTACGCGCTTGACTAATCATGAATCCTAACAGGGATCCTGAACCATTTTTTTATCAGTGAGAGCATCAGTGTTTTTAAAAAGTGGTTTGGGTCAGTTGAATATTAATGGAAAAATAAAGATGACTACATTATGAATTGTTTCAAAGACATACATACGAAATCAATAGTGATAACTCCATAAAAGACAGTGCCAGATAGTTGCTTGAAGTCATAATTAGCCACCATACTGCACCACCCAACAAAAGGTGAAGCCAAAATTAATAGGCAAAAATGGGCATTAAATTATTCATTTTACATTGACAAGCATGACATGCTGGAATATTGTTAGAAATCAGGGCTCAGTCTACCCTCTATTCCTCCAGCTTATCTTGATGTCAACTTTGGTCTAATAAAGGATGACTTTGTTCCTAAATGTAAGACGTGATTTTTTTTAAAACCGGCATCTTACAGTACCGAGAGAAATGAGCGCGTCCACGCTCCTCCGCCCCGCGCCTGCGCTTGCGCTCCCGGCGGCGGCCGCGCCCTGCCCCGACCTCGCGTCGGCCGCCTGGTTCATGCCCCTCCCGCCCCCCCTGCTCGCGGTCCTGGTGGCGCCTCTGGCCTTTCTGCGCTGCAGGGAGGGCCTCTGCTCTCTGCTACGCCGGATCCAGATCCACCTCTAGCGGGGCACGGCGGATCTGTCGCCCTGGCCTCCGAGGAGTTCATGCCCATCTCGCGGGCTGTCGCGACGCGCTTGGGTCAGGCCCTGGCTGGGTCGGGACATGGCGCTACATCTCCGCGCATTCAAGGGCGGACGGGCGCTGCATCTCCGCGCATTCATGGGCAGGCAGGCGCTGGCATTAACTATGGCGATGCTGAGCAGCTGGCTTCCTCGTCCCTTCCTGCTCCTAGCGCGTCTTCAATGCCGGACGCGGGGCGCGAGACGGAGGTGACCGGCGACTGGCACCTCGTCGTGTCTCGTAAAAGCCCGCGCCGCCCGGCTTTGGCCGCTGCAACATTCAAGCCGGCGCCCATCCCTCGCTGGCTTCTGGGGGGCTGCTGTCGGTGCCTCTTCCGCGGGCACCGAGCTGCGGTTTGCCGTGACCCGATCCGCTGCTCCCGCTGCCTACAAAATGGGCACAAGTCGCGCGGCTGCCACAATAAGTGGAAGCCTCTGAGTGAACTCGACAACCTCGCCGTCCCTCCACCGCCTCTTCCTCGTCCTGCTGCGGCTCCTGCTGCCCTCCAAGCACCCCCGCGCCTAGGCCGTGGCTGGGAGACCTCTCTTCAGCGCCCTATGCCTCGTTCCGGTGCTGCTCCTGCCGTGATGCTGCGTATGGGCGACGCTGCGCTGAGGCCGGAGGAGGACTTCGTCGTGGTCCCGGCAACGCCCGAGATGCAAGCGGAGGCGGCCATCCTCTCCTCCAACTGTGCAGTGGCCTGGCTGGAGGGTGCCAGGCAGGACGTCCCCTGCCATCAGGTGGCCGCCGAGCTCGCAACGGCCCTGGGTGCAAGGCCGGCCGACGTTGAGGTCGTCAAGCACTACCCCGAGCAGTTCTTCGTGCGCTTCTTGCATCAGCACCACTGCGCTGACGCGGTGTCTCGTGGTGATCTCCGCGGCTCTGGTCATCGCATCTATGTGCGTGAATGGCGACTTGAGGCCCATGCTGACAACGAAGACCAGCTCCACCACGTCCGCCTCTGTCTAGAAGGTGTTCCACTGCACGGCTGGAACCACTACATCGCCACCTTTCTCATCGGCCGCGGCTGCCCCTCGACTACATCGAGCCGCGATCGCTCCGCAAGGAGGACACGAGGGACATGGCGCTCTGGGCATGGACCTCCAACCCCAATGCCATTCCCAAGGTCAAATGGCTGACCCTGCCGGCTCGTGGTCATCGCCGTCGCGGGCGTCGTGGCCTCCGTCACCGCGTCATCATCCACCTCGACCTACATGAGGACCACTCCAAGGCTGCAGACGACGACGACAACCCGCAGCCCCGGAAGTCAACGAGTTTACCTGGTACAGGAAGATGGTCGATGGCACCTACACTCCAAGAGAGCGTCGGCCTGCTCAGGGGCGCACGGAGCGCCGCGATGATAGGCGGGATGATGAGGATGACCGTGACGGCAGGCGTGGCCGTGGTGGTGAGCGTGCACGGGAGAGCTGGGGAGCCAGGGTGCGGCGCTCTCTCTCCCGAAGCGCCCGGGATTGGCACCCGGCGGGAGGCCAGGACCGCACACGAGACCGCTCCGGCGGCCGTCGACGCGCTGACAACAGCCAGGCTGTTGTGGCCGCCCCCCCCCCCCTGTGTGCCCTGGCTTGGTGCTTAGGGGCTCTGGCTCTGGCAGTGCCGAGCCTGTTCGTGCCCTGGAGCTGGCGGTCGTCAACGACCCTGCCGGCGTTGACGCTCGGGGGCGCAGTCCGACGCGCCAGACCTCTCCACGCTCCTCCAGGCGCCGCTCTCAAGAGGAGCGGACCCCCCCGGTGTCCCCTCCGCTGTCTCCGACAACCGTCCTGCCACCATGCCTGATATCCAAGCGCGTTGTGCCCTCGACTTCCCCCCTGGAGAGCCACGCGCCCAGCCAAGCCTTGCTGGAGCTTTGTGCGCCCGCGTCTCTCGTGCTGCCCCTGCGGTCGCCCTCCAGGCCGCCGGGTTTCCAGACATCGCCTACACCGCCCCTGTGCTGCGACGGCCCTCTGCAGCGCACGCCCTCCCCCGTGCGAAGCCATGCCTTAGCTTGCCCTGAAGATGTTCTGGCGCCTATTTTTGAGGAGCGCCAGATGGGCATCCTTGCTCCGCCCGAGTCCCCCCCCCCTCCCAGGCCTCCTACGGCTCGCCGAAAGACCATTGCCGGCGTCAAGATCTCCAACAAGGGGGGGCTCTCCCTGCAGAAAATCAAGCGCACCCATATGGTGCTCCCAGCAGCCAAGGCGGCGGAAAAGCTAGTTTGCCGGTCCTTTGGGATAGTCAGAGATGATGAAGACGTAACAGAGGCTACACTTGCTGATTTCACTGCCAAGTTCAAAGAGCAACTTGCTCCTGAGCTGATTATGGCCATGAGGGATTTTTTTCACCTTGACGACAAGGCTGTCAACGATGTCGAGGATGCTCTGATTGATCACGGTGGTGAGGGAGCTTTGGAGATGTCCCAGGATGCTAGTGCGGCTCAGCCGAGCCTGGAAGCACAGTAGGCGGCGACTTGCTCGTCCGGTTCGTCGTTCAGGGCTGTTTTAGTTGATTATGTTAGCTCTCCCCTGCACTGTAATGTGTGTCAGCCTGTTGGCTGCCTTAGTTCCATCTATGTGTAAGTCTAATGCCGCATGGCTCGGCCATGTGTTAGGCTACGTCCATGTGTTAAGCTACGTCCAGTACTCATGTGCCCCAATGGGGTTTGTAGCCCAGTTCAGTACTGTTGTTAGTCTGATGTCTGTTCGTTGTTGTCCTCCCTCCTGGACTGGTCAAGGTGTATGTTCGTGTGCTCCATGACTCCACAACCTATAAACACCCTGAGTTGGAACGTACGGGGTCTAAACTGCCCAACCCGGAGGGCAACCGTCAGTGCTACGATTGCAGACTCCTCGTGCCAAATCGTGTGTTTACAAGAGACGAAGCTAGATAGCGTGGACAAATATGTGGCTGCCTTCCTTGGTGGCAACCGGCTGAAAAGTTTTGCGCAGCGACCGGCGACGGGAACTAGGGGTGGGATCTTATTACTATGGGATGACAACGTTGTCGAGGTCTCCGACATTTCTTCGTCGGCCTTTTGCCTCTCCGGCAAGGTTCGCATTCGGGCGTCAGATGTATGCTTCAAGATAACATCTGTCTACGGTCCCACTGACCACGCCAGTAAAGATTCTTTCTTTACCGAGATTGTCGCCCACAAGCCTTTGCCGGGTGTTGCTTGGTTGGCCCTTGGGGATTTTAATCAAATATACCGAGCACGAGACAAGAACAAGAGAAATGTAAACCGGAGCAGGATAAACCGTTTCCGTGCAACCCTTCAATCTTGTGAGCTCAAAGAAATTCATCTCCAAAATAGACGCTTTACTTGGAGCAATGAGCGGGAAAACCCCACCCTTTGCAAGCTTGACTCTTTCTTTTGCAACGCCGAGTGGGACACAACTTTCAACACGCATGTGTTGCATGCCCTTTCATCTTTCCTCTCCGACCATTGCCATCTCCTGCTTGCCGATGACAAGGGACCTAGACGTCCACGGTCCTTCAAATTTGAAAAAATTTGGGTATCTTTGCCTGGATTCTACGACGTCGTCCTAAAGGCGTGGAATGAGCGTGTAAACCACACAGAGCCTTTCCAAATTCTTCATCACAGGCTTAAGAAAACCGCGACCCGGCTCACTGAATGGAGCAAGAAGTTTTTCTCCAAGGCCAAGATCCAACTCCATGCGGCCCTCTTGGTGACTTGGCGCAAGAGGAACGAGCCCTCTCACCTGAGGAGAGGGATCTGCGTGCTAGACTTAAGCGAAGAGTGGTTAGTTTGGCGGTCCTTGAGCGGGCTAGGAAGAGCCAATGTGCTAGACTAGCAAATCTGAGGGAGGGTGATGCCAACACCAAATTCTTCCACCGTCGCATCAATGCCCATAGGAGAAAAAACCATATTCACCAGCTAAAGCATGCTCATGGTTGGGTGACCGACCACAAGGAAAAAGAGAAGATCATCCATGATCACTTCTCCGAGGTCATGGGCCGGGGAAGTACGAGCAATAAGGATTTCAATTCGGAGGAACTGGGCATTGAGGCCCATGCCTTGCAAGACCTCGACGCCGACATCACCGAGGAGGAGGTTTGGGAGGCTATAAAAGAAATGCCTAGTAACAAGGCGCCG
The DNA here is from genome assembly GCF_002162155.2 of Triticum dicoccoides. Classification (NCBI taxonomy): domain Eukaryota; kingdom Viridiplantae; phylum Streptophyta; class Magnoliopsida; order Poales; family Poaceae; genus Triticum; species Triticum dicoccoides. Next base: position 553,109,363 of record NC_041393.1, on the reverse strand, counting down.
GGACCTGATGGTTTCACGGGGATCTTCTTCAAGAAGTGTTGGGGAATCATCAAGCATACGATCATGGGGGTCATTCAACGCTTCGATTGCTTACACACCTCCAACCTGCAATGGCTAAACTCTGCCAATGTTGTTCTGCTGCCTAAGAAGGACGGCGCGGAAGGCATCTCTGATTATAGGCCCATTAGCCTCATACATGCCATCGCTAAAATCATTGCCAAGGTTCTATCGCTACGCCTTGCGCCCCACATGGATGACCTCGTGTCCAACGCCCAGAGTGCTTTCATTAAAAGGAGAAGTATCCACGACAACTTCATGTATGTTCGGAACTTTGCCCGGCGTCTACACAAATGCAAGAACCCCGCACTCCTTTTCAAGCTTGATATAAAAAAGGCTTTCGACTCAGTCAAGTGGGGATACATTCTTGAGCTGCTCCAACGGTTGGGCTTCCCTCCAAAATTTCGAGCTTGGATTGCTGCGCTTCTATCCTCTTCTTCATCTCGGATAATGCTAAACGGGCTACCCGGCCCTCCTATCAAGCATGGCCGCGGATTCAGGCAGGGGGACCCCATCTCTCCACTCCTCTTCGTCTTGGCAATTGACCCCTTGCATAAGATCCTAGACTTGACGACGCGAAAAGGGCTCCTACATAAGATCCGTGGTCGGGGTGCCATGGTGCGCACCTCCCTCTATGCGGATGATGCGGCGGTCTTTGTGGCCCCCATCAAGCGGGACATCGACAATATTGCCTCTATCCTCAGAGGCTTTGGGGATGTCACAGGCCTTTGTTCCAACTTCCAAAAAAGCTCGGTTGTGCCTATTCGCTGCAATCACCTTGACCTTGAGCAAATTCTTCAGAGCATGCCGGCGGCACGTGCCTCTTTTCCGGTCAAATACCTAGGACTACCACTATCTGTTTGGCAACTGAAGAGGTGGATTTCCAATACCTTGAGGACAAAGCGGCCGGCAAATTGGTCACTTGGGAGGGCCAAAACATCACTACGATCGGTCGTACGACACTTGTTAGGTCGGTCATTACCTCCCAAGCAGTATTCTCCATCACGCCCCTCATCGTGCCTCAGAGCTCTCTCCATAGCCTTAACAAAATTGAGAGAGCTTTCCTTTGGTCCGGCTCAGACAAGACAACGGGAGCCAAATGCAAGGTCAACTGGAAGGTGGTTTGTAGACCAAAAGAATATGGTGGCCTAGGGGTGCTCGACACCGACAAGTTTGCACGTGCTTTGCGGCTCCGATGGCTATGGTATGAATGGACGGAGCCCCGAAGATTATGGGTTGGCCTTGGAAATCCGTGCACGGAGGAGGACCTCGAGTTTTTCTATGCCTCTACGACTATCACTGTAGGGGATGTCGCCAAAACACCTTTTTGGGGCTCCCCGTGGCTTCTTGGTCGCAAACCCAAGGATATCGCGCCACTCTTGTTTGCGGCCTCGAGAAGGAAGAATTGGAAGGTCCGTGAGGCCCTCATGGGGAACGCTTGGATCTTCAAGATCAATCTGAACACGGACACGGATGTCTCCATCGCCCACATTAGGGAGTTCTTCACTCTTTGGATGCTCCTTAATGACGTCCACCTTCATGAGCAAACCGAAGACCTCATCGTTTGGAAGCATACGAACGATGGGATCTACACGGCGGCCACCGCATACAAGGCTCAATTCCTAGGCATGACTCTTCCCCCTTGGATCGCATGGTTTGGAAGGCATGGGCACCTCCAAAGGTTAAGTTTTTTGCTTGGTTGGCGTTGCAAGATAGGATTTGGACCGCCGATCGCTTGGAGCGTCGAGGTTGGCCAAATTGTGGCCTTTGCAAGCTCTGCAATAGGGAGCAAGAATCAGGAGCCCACATTTTCTTCAAGTGCCGCTACACGATTCGGCTATGGAAGTCTCTTATTGAGAAACTAGGTCTTGCGCACATGGATACTTCCGATTGGCTCATGGACGACTCCGTCTACCAGCGGTGGGACAAGAGAACCGACAACCGCAACCCTAACCGGCAAGCTATGGCCTCCCTCACCATGCTCGTCTCTTGGACCATCTGGAATGAAAGAAATGCTCGTGTGTTCCGCCACAAAAGTGCACCACCGACCGTCCTACTCACCGCCATCGTCAACGAGGCCAAGCTTTGGATGGCCGCGGGCGCAAAGAAATTAGGGAATTTTTTTCTGGGCGAGTAATTGTCATGCCGAAAGTGTGGGTGTGTTGTAATTCTCTAAACTCTATTCTCTCCTTATTTAATAGATGAGGCAAATCTTATGCCTCCGTTTCGAAAAAAAAAGACGTGATTTTGAACTGCCAAATCGTCCTACATGGAACAGAGGGTGCATTTGATAGCGCTCTATAAATTAGCATATAACTCGTGAACATGTAGCCTGGTGTGACTAACAATTTTAGAAGTCTTAGGCAAATCTCCAGGGCAAACATAGTGCAAAACATACAAAGCGAACACGTTTGCATACCGCTTACTCAATACACCAATCTTGAAGAGTGCATTTACAGTATAAACAGAAATGGGCCAAACTGATGAGCAAAAAAATGTTTATTTCCACTAAAGAATCGAGTAACCACTTTCATGGTCGTATATGTTACAAAGGATATAAATATGAAACTACCAAACCCCCATTTGGATCCTTGCACCAACCACAACCAACACAAGGGGAAGCCGATCAAAATTAATAGACAAAATGGGCAGTACATTATTTCTTTTACATTGACAAACACTACGTGGTTGAATCAGCTCAGTCGACGAGAAGTCAGCGTGGATGATGCGGTCGGATGGACAGGACTGGACTATGGAAGGGGACCGGGCAAAGTATGCACAATCTTCACAGGTGTGCCTAAGCACTTACGGATGAAGATCATATATGCTTATTCGCCTTGCAAACAGTAAAGCTGGCGGATATTTCCTGAAGCTGGACACAAGATTTAAAACACCTAATTGTTAACTCCCAACAGTTCATTTCAAGAGCAAAGGAAACGATTTTTGCAGTGAAGAGAAGTCTGATGGTGGAAACTGAAGATATAAGGACCAGGTAGTCATATAGTTGATTTTGCTATTTCGGTAACAAATACAAATTCATTTGGTTAAGTTTACCAATTTATGACTCAAATCAAAGAAAGAACCAAGAAGCACATTCTCATCACTGTATTAAATATTGTAAATATCACTTCAGGAATGAAGAACAAAGCAACCAGGAATAACCATGGCAAGCATCAAAAGTGCATTAGTCCTGTCCAAGTCTCCCAAATTACGAACTTCACTAATCCTGAATCCTAAACAGGGATTTAGAACCATTTTTTTAATTTGTTTTATTTTAGCAGTAGAGCATCAGTTGTTCTCTAAAAAGTTCCAAACACATATGTGCAGTTCCAAACACATATGTACTCCCTCCATTTTTATTTACTCCGCATATTAGCTTTGACCTAAGTCAAACTTTATAAAGTTTGACCAAATTTATCGATAACAATCTAAACTTTCACAACAAAAAATATATATGGTATGAAAATATATTGAATGATGATTCTAATGGTATTGACTTGGTATCGTGGATGTTAATTGTTTTTTGTATGAACTTGGTCAAAATTTAGAATGTTTGACCCGAGACAAAGCTAATATGCGAAGTAAATAAAAACGGAGGGAGTAGAAATCAATGGTAATAACTCCAGAAAAGGCAGTGCCAGATCGTTGCTTGAAGTCATAATTAACCACCATAATGCACAATGTAAGATCATTTTTCAATGACCACTAACTAACTAGAACGGATATTGCACGAAAAAACACGGATTGCCATGAGATAGCCAATTACAGTATCATGGACTCAAGGAAAAGAGAGGGCGTCGAGTCAAAAGATGGTAGGAGACAAGTACGAAAGAAACCAAATATGCGCATTAATCTATCATAACAGTAATATCAATAAAGGAATAAATTACCATATAGCCAGTCCTTGAATTGAGCATGAAGGGCACATGCCAATTCTTTTTTCCGGTTATCATCAAGCTCCAGCTCTCGTATATTCTTTTGAATGTCTTCCAGGGAAGCATTCTGAAGAAGTGCAGCAAGGAAGCCAAATTTTAGAAATATATAAGATATCAGAATATGTGAAGTACACTCATTAACATATCAGTATGTCATTACATAATGAGCAGCAGACAATAACAAGAGAGTGAACTAATCACACTGTTCCCAACAACATTGGACTCACCAAGTCCAAGCCAGCACCTAATAACCCTACCAGGAAATACGTATTCGTTTCAAGCTTTCAGCTCATTGTGCTTATCTGAATCAGCAATAATTCAAATAACAATGGTGGTTGAGGAAACTGCAACGGTTTTGACATATATATACCCTTACTAAATTAATATTACATATTTACATTCAAGAAATAAGTCCAAGTTACTCCCTTAATATCAATGCTACAGCCTTAACCCCATAATCTGAAAAACAGGGTATTCTAGCCCCTACAGCTCCAAACCAGAGAAAATAACCCCCTAGCCTGGTTCACTTATAGCGTAAAGTGGTGCAGGTGACGTAAACTTTACTAAATAGATATTTTCAAATGAAAATGTTAATTGTGCAATCCAAAACGATTTTAGAGTTTAGAGTTGAAAAGCGAACTTTTCTAAGAGTTAAGGGTTCAATTGGGGACTTCTGCCTCTGGCCACTAGCAAGAGCGGTGAGTTGGGGAGAGTTGAGAGAATTGGAGTGAATAATTTTCCAGCTGTGGCCAGTTGTTAGGAGAGAGCTGACAAGTGGAAGGGCTGGTTGTGGTATTTTTAATGGCAGAACCAATCCACATAATCTTCCTCCAATTGTGGAGCTTCTAAATATCTGGTTATTTAGTTCAGGGGGTTAAGTGACCGAGCCCCAAAAGTTCAGGGTAATCTAGACTAATTCCTACAACAACTTCGGATCCTTCCTGCTCCAGACATACTCAAGCACCACGTTCCACTATATAAATACTGTAATCTAATAAACAGTATGTGCCTGCTTTAATCGAATCCCACAATTGTGTGCAAGTATGTCCAAGATAACTGTCCTAGTTTGTAATGACTAACGAGTAAATGATGCAAAATGAATTTGGATTGATGTACCTTTTTCCTCTGTGATGCCCAGTAAACTTCAGGTAACGTAAATGGATTGTATTTGGTAGGACCTTCTGCCTCAAACCAACTAGGAATCTGCAGAAAGATATTAGCCAATCAGTCAAAAAAAATTACAGAGAAGATTAACAGTGTAAAATGTATTGCATGATGAATTCTACATTACTACAGCACAACCAATAAAAATAATATTTGGCTGGTCAGAAACCATGGAAAAAATAACATTGTGAATCTTCAATAATATATCAAGTTTCAGCATCAGGTTATTCACTGTTGCCAAGTGACAACTACTTACAACTGAGAAATATGTCAAAATGACGTCTCAGTTATTACTGCCTCCGTCCCAAAATTCTTGTCTTAGATTTGTCTAGATACGGATGTATCAGATACATCCGTATCTAGACAAATCTAAGACAAGAATTTTGGGACGGAGGGAGTACTACAACTGCCACGGACAAGGAAATAATAAGGTTAATGTGGACGCATCAGATACAACAAGTTGACATACACCAATAGATTGAGAACTGAGATCTGCTCCGCAGAACAACCAAAGATTTTCATGGAATTCATTAGTGTATCTTTATTTAAGCTGCAATAATCTAGGTAAATAACATATTTCCATACCATGAAGTCTGTGAATAGATCAGGATCTAGACAAGTGGCAGACTCGGCTTGGACATCAGAAACCCCTGCAGGATGAGATAATGAATCGTGTGGATCAACAACTCCCAGCACAAAAGGTTGATCCCACTTGTTGACGTTAGGGTCCACACCAACTTGTGCCAAATGCTCCCCAAGTTGTGGATAACAAGTATTAAATGGAGCAACCTGTTAAAACAAGAGGTAAGAAAATTGTTGTTGAAATGTGCAGTAAATATCAAATAATACAGGCCCATTATCAACTTTTGCTGTTATAGTTTAGCAGGATAAATGCTAGTCTTCTACATTTGGTAGGATTGACTTTAAAACTTCACGAGTGCTCCAAAGGATGCCTCTTTGATCTCCAAATGTGCAGGGATGGGGAAAACATGACATATTGTGCCTCGTATATATCTAAATGCTTCCAAAATTTGATCCCACTGTTCATACAGTTTTTTGTCTTTTATAACAAGGATATGCGGTAGTGTACACTTCATCAGATGAAAATAATAATTGAATCCCACGGTTCATACAGTTTTTTTGTCTTTTATAACAAGGATATGCGGTAGTGTACACTTCAGCAGATGAAAAAAATAATTGGATAAACATATACTCACTTGTAATTTATGGTTGTCCCCCACGATAAGTGGTTGGTGATTTACTCCCAAGTAGAAGATACATTCTCGACAATTGGCAATACAAATTCTTTTAGAAGCCGCAACTATTTGCACACGTTCACAATGCTCAACTTTTACCACCTGACAGCATGAAACAATATTAGGCTTGAACATAGTTTAAAAAGGCACGCCTACACTAGTAGAAAAGAGGGCTTTGGTCCAGGCCGGTTTAGCCCATTAGTCCCGGTTCAATCCAGAACCGGGACTAATGGGGGCATTAGTCCCGGTTCGTGAGCCCAGGGGGCCGGCCGGGCCACGTGGGCCATTTGTCCCGGTTCGTCTGGACCTTTTAGTCCCGGTTGGTGCCACGAACCGGGACTAAAGGGTGTGATACCCTTTAGTCCCGGTT
>NC_041393.1:553097710-553102311 GCF_002162155.2 Triticum dicoccoides | reverse complement strand
ATGAAAATGTCAAAAAAATAAAAGAAAATAAGTTTTCCATGTGATATGTGGTCTAGTTGTAGGGAAAATTTGCAAATGTGAATTTCGACTTTATTTGCAAAATCTCTCTAGAATTTAGTAAAATGGGCATAACTTTTGCATACTAACTCGGATGAAAAAGTTTTTTATATGAAAAATCATCTACTCGAAAAGTTACATCCAAATTTAATCGGGGGAACCCCGTTAAACATTTTTAAAATCCTCAAAAACCTAACAGAAAAAAAGTTACGGGGCTTTTAAGATCTAGAGTGGAAAAAATCGAAAAAATTTCAAACTGTGTGGTCAAACAATGGTATAACTAATTATTCTAGAATATTAGTGTTACTAAATAATTATTTCAGTTATTTTGAATTTTGGTCAAATCTGGTCAAACTATGGTCAAACAGTGGTCAAACAATGGTCAAACAAATTATTCAAGAAAAATTAGTGTTACTAAATAATTATTGTTTTTTAAAACAATAGTTTCAAACTCAAACAGTGAAATGTGTCACTTAATGCAAAATTCCTGAGGGTTAATAGGATTGACATCTTACTATTGTCAGGAAAACAACAAGTGCAGACTTGGAAACGAGGGAGAATTGAACCCGGAAGTTAAGCGTGCTCAGGCTGGGGGAGTGGGAGGATGGGTGACCGTTCGGGAAGTTAGATGATTAGGAATGATGAGGGGTGATTAGAGATTAGAGGATAAATTGAGCAGTGATGAGGGGTGGTGATTAGAGATTAGAGGTTAAAATAATTCAGAAATTTGAAAATAAAAAAAATTCAAAAAAAAATTCAAAAAAGAAAAATCATAAAATTTCCTTTAGTCCCGGTTAGTGTTACCAACCGGGACTAAAGGTGGAGCTCCACGTGGCCACGACCTTTAGTCCCGGTTCCAGTTTGAACCGGGACTAAAGGGGGGAGGCATTAGTAACGACCCTTTAGTCCCGGTTCAAGAACCGGGACTAAAGGCCCTTACGAACCGGGACTGATGCCCCCTTTTCTACTAGTGCTAGGCGGGCGCTTAAGCGAGCATAGGCCCTAGGAGATAGCAGAAAAAAAAGCCTAGCGCTTAATGTGCACATTTGCGCATAAGAGTGCACTTTGGTTAGAAAAGCGCAAGGCGGTGGCTAGACGCACAATTAATGCCTAGCACTTTTTTTAACCGTGGGCTTGAAACTATGTAATTGAAGATACCAATTTCTATGTGCATAATATAGGATAAAGCAGAACTTAAAAACTATGCATTGGAATATAAGAACAATAGTCTTATGAATAACATTATGTTGCCTGATGCATTCAAATAGAAATATGGATAGTAAAATTACATCGCATACACACCTTGCCAATAGCACCAAGAACAACAGTTGTGTCAGAACATCCATACACCGTAGCATATTTGAGAGGGGCTAGGATGTAGATAACAGAATCATGGCAGTTCAAAACCTACAAAAAAAACAATTAATTCCATTGTAGGAAGGGTTGCAAAACTCAGCTTCGGAATTCCCTTACTTAAATACACTTTATATTACTTGAACTTCAACCGAGATATGAATCACACAGCAAATCACTTCAGTAAACCTTGATATCAATTTACATTACTAAAAACTAATACATGGGTACCTTTATTGAATGCCCTTTAATATCAGACCCGTGTTTGACAACAGAAGTTTTGGAGATACCCTCCACAAAAGATGTATTTCGGTAGTATCCAGGATTGTTTTGCACAGAAGCACCAGTTGATGAGCTGCTCTGGATTCTTGTATTTGTGACAGCATCAGCCATTGCCACATCAGGATCAGATACACTCCGTTGATTGTTTTCCTTGGTTATAGCTTTTTCTGCAGTATATTCCAAGGAAGAAGCTATATTCTGCAGAATCCAGTCATGAACTTGAGTAGCCGGAACAGGAGCAGCAGGCATGTCTGGATCAGAATTCGCAAAAAATGGAGCAGCTTGGCTTAAAGGAGTTCCTTCGGAGAACTGCAACAAGAATCCAAGGTGCTCAAAAGTCTCCATTGTCAGTACCTGCATATAGAGAAATACAAATGACAGTTAGTATCTATACTACTCTACTCTAGGGAGTTCTCAGAGTAAGAGTATCACACAGCAATGTGGCCAAGATTATTTCATTTACTCCTATATGACAGTAATGTGGATAATTTTGTTCTGCAATCATACACAACCATGGATGGTGTATATCAAGATCTTTTGTACTGCAGAGAAGATGAACTAGCTCTGTTCTTCCTTCAATCTAAGATCCGATTCATTGAAAGTGCCTTGCATTTGCAAAGTAATCTACAGAATATTCCATCATATGTGCTTCCTAGAATGACCAACCCAAGTTACCTTATCCTCAACTGCCCATAGGAATATGAATGTCTTGTCTACTTTCATCCTTAAATGTCTTCACCACACAATTGTGATCCTTGCAGTTCCCTTTTTTTTTTGATGAGGCTTCTAGCCTTTGACGTGCATGCACTTGCACTGCTTGGGTTAATTACTTAATTATTAATTCATTGATTTCAGTGCCATGAGCATTGGGCAGGGGTTACACGAAGTAGTTTTGCCTTCTTTTCAATTCAGTTACCAGTATTATTGTCAGGAAACCAAGTATTATGTAGTATGTTTGTCAGGAAACCAAGTATTACCGGTATTCTACCAGTTTTATTCAAAATTGTGCCCTACATGTACTACACACACTGTTTAAGATCTGAAGTTACAACTTGACATGATGACCTTCGAGTAGGGGAATTGATCAGAGTACATTAATGTTATAGACAAAGAACAAAAGTGATCAACTTTGCCACACAAAATATTGAGTTTCTTAAAGGAAACTTGTTACAGATTAATTGATACTAACCATAGATTCATCACCCTCTCCATCAACAGAATCTGCCAAAAGAGTTAAAACATTGGCCATATGCTTTTGTAAATAAGATAACTGATGAGCTTCTTCATCTGCTTGCGAAGGCATAAACCGACGGCTATTACTGCGTACAAGCTGCAATATGAGATAAATAGTAAGTATCTGCTTGACAACTAACAAAAGAAGAAATGCAGGTTGTGCTTTGCATGTAATGGCAACAGGAGAAAAATGCAATTGTAACTGAGTAGTAATCGTGGAAAAGGAGCACAGTAGCACAAGCCCGTGCTTGCATAACTCACTGTCATGAAAAATAGTGCCTTTAAATTTTGTTCTGGACAACGTATGATAACTGCATACTTGGAGTGGAGGATAGCATGATGTAAACAGCGCACTTTGAAGGCCCTCGCGGGCTCTGAAGCACCGATACGGCCATACAGAGATACGTACGGATACGTGTATCCCTGAGTATCCCCTCCTTTTCTATTTAAAAATAATGTGATGCCCTGGCGGTCAGGATACTTGGAAGACACGGCTGGGACACATGACGCGCTTAAACCTAGAGTAAATTTGCTTCTAGCAGCCACCCTCCGGGCTCTCCCAGTCGTGCGAGAGCCTGCACCTGAAGAAGAGGCGAGAGACACAACTGCGCCGTCACCGGGATCTTCTTGCTCGTTGACAGGCAACGTATCCTCCATGTCCGGTGGCCAGTGCCATCCATGTCTTCCCCTGTAATTGCCAACAATGTCTCCTCCTCCCCATATTCCTCCCCTAAGTGAACGATGCCATGCGCCTGGAGAAGAGACGGCGACAGCCAGGACCAGGACACTGCCGGGATCTCACATCCACATCTGCATTGCTCTTGTTAGCTGTTGCTGGCCGTTGTGGGCTTTCCTCTTTGCCGCCACCTGCCCCTGTTGTCATTGCTGGCTAGGTACAAATGCCATCTAAGACACTGGGTGAGATGTATTTTAGCTGCTGGCTAGGGAGGCAAGATATGGGGTAGTACTTCGATCTGAAATCTTAAAATTATCTTTTTGTCCTGATTACATGCAACATTTTGCAGTTATTTATACATACTTGTTGGCTGTTTCTGGAAAATGCCATATCACATATCCCCATGGTCTATCCCCATGTTGGTGCTTCTTAGCTCACGGGAAAAACAGCATTTGGACAGGAAATTTCAACAATGGGCAAAATGGCCTTCTATGAAGAGAGATATGATCATGGAGTATAAAAGATGCGTGGTGGTGTAAAGTTGCAGCTGGGAAAGGTGTATTTTGAAGTACAACGTTACTACCAGTCAAATACTGCAAAACACGGTGTGAATCAACCACAGAAAAAGGCCCACAATGCACGAGGAATATCACACTTCAGTGTAACTAACAACCACCCTGATCACTGACTGAATCATCAAACATCCCATTAGCCCCCAACTCTCAGCAGCTAGAAAGAGTGGTTTCTAGAAGTATGAGTACATTACCATACACCAATACCATACAGTGCACAAAAATGGAGCTACATGTGCATTACTGATTAACAAAGTAACGCTGAGGAGCAAAGGAAAATCAAATGTTTCTCATGCTCGTCATTTCAGTAATGGATATATCAGCAGGTTGTCATTTCTTAACCCTATACAAACAGAAACCAAATCCATGTACCAGACAGTAATTGGTCGGGGTCTCCCCAATCCAAACACGCAACAATCATGCCACAA
>NC_041393.1:553084413-553097325 GCF_002162155.2 Triticum dicoccoides | reverse complement strand
GACCTGGATCGGGGACAGCGCGGAGAGATAGCCGTCGAAGGCGGAGGTGGAGGGCCAGACGTCGGCGACGGATGGCGAGTCCTTGTGGGCGCGCGGCACGAGGCGCTTGTAGGACTGGATGTAGAGGAAGAGGAGCACGTCGCGGAGGTCGGCCGCCCACGCGCCGTCCGCGGCGGGGCCGTCGCCTTCGCCGGGGAGGACCGCGGCGAGCGTCCCGAGCGCGAGCGCGGCCTGGTCGGCGGGGATCTGCAGCGCCTCCGCGAGCGCCGCGGCGCCCACGCGCCCGGCCCCCGGCGCCGCGAGCTTCGCCCTGAGCTGCGCTAGGGTTTGCGTGAGCGTGCCCTCCGGGAAGACCAGCTTGGGGATCGGCAGGAGGCCGTGCTCGAACGACTCCCGCCGCGGCCGGAGGACCAGGGATGCGGTCGCCGCGGGCGCGGGTGCGGGGGCTGGGGCGGGCGCGGGGGAGGGGGCGGGGTCCGACGCCGCAGCGGGGGCCGCGGGCGCCGGCGACGCGTCGAGGGGCTCGTCGGCCATTGCGGCGCGGGGTGGGGAGCGAGGGAGAGGCGGGCGGGGAGATCTGGGAGGGAGGGAAAGGTGGAGAGAGACGGTGAAAGGAACGATGGGCTCGCCGCTCGCGTAAAATTTTCCTCGCCTTTTTCCTTCGAGTGCGACGGTCTGGGCTGGGCGTGGAAGACAGTGTCTCTGGCTGGTGGGGTCGTGGCGTGGGTCCACATGTCATCGTGAGCTGGAGCATGTCGGCGGGAATCCAGGGGCAGCATGGGGGTCATGGGGCATTTGCTTGGTGATGTCACGAACCGGGGGAGTGCAGAGTGCGGTCAAAATCGAGAGGAGTCTGTTATTCAACGGCCACGATTAATGCAGGTGACGTCAGTGCAGCCCAACGTAACCGTTTGTTCGTCGACAGCCAGCAGACGCAGGCCATCCAACCGTATCTCTAATTTTTCTCTCAAATGCAACAATTTTAGAGCATTTACAACCGGACTTGGCAAATTCGGATCCTCAAACACCCGCCCGCAGGCGCGTCTAGACGGGCTCTCATATTTCCGTCCCGGCATCCATATATTTCAAAATCGGACTCTCAAATTTCATGCAAATACATGCATGTCCAGCAAATGTTGGTACGAAGCATAGATAGCATTTACATAATATTTATATTATTTTAAGTGCCAAGCTGAAGCATTGTCTTTTTTTTAGAGTACGCAAATTGCGTATCATTGATTTATAGAAGGCAAAGGTTATATACAAGAGTTACAATAGACTGCCATCCACAGACAGTTGGCACATCAAACACACCCCTCCAACACATACACACTACTCCACAATTAGGTGTTTGGACTCCTCTCCCTCCTGCTTGCACCCAACGCAAGAGTTCCTGGTGAATCAGCTCAGCAGTGCCCCATTCATTGGCGATGGCCTGTGACGCAAAGACCCTACCATTTCTCTGTTTCCACAAGTTCCACCAAACTAGAATGCAAAAAGCATCAAATCCTTTACGGTAGGTCTTTTGAATTCTTTTCCTCGACCTAGTCCACCACTCCTCCAGGTTATCTGTCATAGTTGGCAAGATATAAACATCAATGCCAAGTCTTGTGCAACTGAGAAACCACACCTGACGAGCGAAAACGCACTGAAGTAGTATGTGGTCCACAATGTCCTCCTCCTGGTCACACAGATAGCAGACAGAGGTCTGATCCTGCAGCTCGTGTCTGAATCTCCATTCCGACGTCCATAACCGATAGTGCAAGGCCAGCCAAATGAAAATCTTGCAAGTGAGCGGCGCCCAGCACCGCCAGACTGTAGATGCACATTGGAATTTTATGCCCCCTTCACACAACATCTTGTACGCAGATTTAGTCATATACTTGCCAGAGGCATCCCATTGCTAGATCGGCCTGTCCTCCACATTTGGGGTGAGCTCCACTTCAATCAGTCTATCCCAGAGATGGACAAACTGACTCAACCCCTCGCTCAACATCTCACCAACTATATCTAAGGTCCAGGCATGTACTCCCTCCGTTCCGAATTACTTGTCTTGGATTTGTCTAGATACAGATGTATCTAGACTCATTTTAGTGCTAGATACCTCCGTATCTAGACAAATCCAAGACAAGTAATTTGGAACGGAGGGAGTAGATGCAACGCGTCCTTGGTTGTTCTTCTGTTCACAACCTGAGTCCTGACCTTTCCAACAACCATGGGAGCAATTTCGGCAAGACGTACGAGCTCCATTAAGCCAGCGATCTCTCCAAAATAGTACGCTGGAGCCCTCCCCAAGTTGCCACTTGACCAAACTGTCGAACACTATCTGCACTTGCTTGTCAGGGGAAAAGTTCAGACCTTGCCAGGGCCGCGAGCTGTCAGAACGTTTGAGCCATTCCCACCGCAAACGAAGCGTAGTCCCATGCTTATGTAAGTCAATCACACCAAGTCCTCCCAGTCCTTTAGGGCGACAGACCCGTTGCCAGGCTACAACACACTTCCTGCCATGGACAGTGTCAGTCCCAGCCCAAAAGAAAGCACGACACCCCTTGTCCACCCTCTCAATCGCCCATTTGGGCGCTTCTGCCACCATTAAGTGATGTGTGGGGCGAGCTCGAACCACTTGATTGACCAGGATGAGCCGACCCGGCCTCGTGACCAAGCCCCTCTGCCAACCTGGAACAATCTTCAGCACATCATCCACAATTGGCTGCCATTCCGAGCGCGCGAGCTGCCTGATACCCAATTGTAGCCCAAGATATCTGAAAGGAAACTTCTCCAGTTTCCACGGTAAGGCTTGCTTCACTAGATCTCGTCTTTCTCCTCCGCTCTAATCATAATGGCCGACGATTTTGCAAAGTTGATCCTCAATCCCGAGGCTTCTCCAAATATCATGATCGCCTCTCTAACGAACATCAGGTCAGGTCTCGTCGGTCTAATAAGCAACAAAACATCATCCGCATAAAGCAAGAGACGTTGCATAGGTAAACAACCAGGGATCTTGCTGAGAACCTGCCCCTCTTGCGCTTTGATCATCATTGTTGTGAGCACGTCATAGCAATCACAAAGAGAAGTGGGGATAGGGGTTCTCCCTGTCAAAGTCCACAGACATGCACAATTTTCTCCCCAACGCTGCCATTAACCACCACTCTAGAGCTCGTTGTTCTAAGCATAGTGGCAATCCATGATCTCCATGTGCACGAGAAGCCCTTGGCTCTAAGAAATTCAAAAATGAATGGCCAGGACAAGGAGTCAAAGGCTCGAGATATGTCCAGTTTGAGCAGCACACCTTTTGTCTTGCGCTTATGCAACTTCCTCGCCATTTGTCTCACCAACAAGAAGTTGTCATGAATGTTGTGCCCCTTTATGAAGGTCGACTGGTTCACACTCACCAACTCCCCCATGCGCCATCTCAGCCGCGCTGCCAGAAACTTTGAAGCAATCTTTGGCAAGCTATGGACAAGGCTCAGCGGTCTAAAGTCATTGATCCGGCTAGCATCTGCCTTCTTAGGAATCAGCGAGATCAAAGCTTGATTGAGCTTGTCAAACCCCCTTCCATTGCCAAGTAGAAGCTTGTGAAGTGCAGCGATCACATCTCCTTTCACTATCGGCTAGGCTTTCTGAAAGAACATGCCTGTGAACCCATTCGGGCTAGATGCACGATCGGCAGGCATCTCCTTAATAACATTCCATATCTCCTCCACCTGAAACATCTGATCCTGATCTGAAAGATCAATTGCCTCAATGCCTAGAAAGTCCAGGTCCAAGGTGTGCTACCTTGGTGTTGTCTGACCAAGCAGCTCGCTATAGGCCTCATGGAACGCCTCCTCCTTGCCTATTTGATCAGTAATGATCTGACCCGACACAGAAATTATTGGGATGAAATTCCTAGCCTTCCTCCCATTGGCCACGAGATGAAACAAGTTAGTATTAGCATCACCGGCCTGCAACCATCTCATCCTAGATCGTTGTCTTGCAATCGTCCTCTCTAGTGAGGCCAAACCTAGTTGCCATTGTGGATTCACGTGTGCTCCACAAGATCATCGAGTCGTGTACACCTGCTGATCTTGAAGAATGCATCTGTAGAAAGTTCAGCACCTGAGCTGCATCTTGATCTTCCGGGATTTCAACTTGTTCTCTAGGTGCTTCAAGATCATGGTTTTGGGCTACACCATCACCTTCATCCTCGACAATCATATTGTGCAGAATAACACAACATGTCATCAGCTGCCACAAAGTTTCTGATTCCCACATCATTGCAGCGCTTCACACAATTCTCCAACGAGCTTGAACCACACCAAATGTCCTATCCACATCTTTCCTAGCCGCTTCATGCATTTTTGCAATGTGGCTCTATTTTATTGCCATGCGGCTTGGATATGGTCTTCACAAACGCCGCCCACTGGGGATAGATACCATCAGCAAGATACTACCCCATGTTGTAGTCTCGGCCGTTGACGGCGTAGTTGCACGGAGGTGATTCCCCATTGCAAAGCCTCCTAAACACTGGAGATCGTTGAAGCACATTGATGTCGTCGTGAGAACCCGGCATTCAGAAGAAAGCATGCCAAATCCATAAGTCATGTGATGCCACCGCTTCTAGTATGATGGTGACCTTTCTAGTGTGATCTTGATACATTCCCAGCAGACCTCTAGGGCAGTTCTTCCATTGCCAATGCATGCAATCAATTTGATCCGAGCATTCCTGGGAACCCCCTTGCCTCTCCAATAGCTGATACGTCCCCAACGTATCTATAATCTATAATAACTAAATAGTTCATCCCCACTACCATATTACTCTTGACTTGCAGCCTATCCAAATCAGCAGGTCAGCCACGTTATCTTTCCACCTCTAGCTTACATGGGGGCCCACCATCGAGACACAACAACGTCATCGCTAGATCATGCGCCTGTCGTGTGCATGTTTTTTCCCCGCTACGTCTGCACTTTCTGCTACATGTGCATGGTTGAGTCACATAAAACCTGGTCGCTCCATTTTGCATGCTAGCTTCGTGGCCCAATTTTTGGCACTAGATAGGAAGTGCCGCTTGCCGCACCCGGCAGCACCCGGCAGCACCGCTACCAGGTACAAGTCATATCTAATCTGGTAAGACAGTCATTTAAGCATTGTAAATATGAAAAATAGCGTGATATTTGTTTAGTACAGTGCCATACACCAAATCATTATTTATGAAGTGACCCAAGTGATGAGGTTATGTACCTAGGGTAGGGTCATGGACCTACCTAGGATACCATACCCAAGGACATCATCATTCGAAGCTACCTTCCAGTCGACCAAGAGAAGCTCCACTCGACCAAGGGAGACTCCACTCGACCGGCTAGAAGACACTCGACCATGAAGACACACTCGACCATCAGAAGTTCAAGATCTATGTTGTATCCAAACGGTCTGTAATTAAGTAGTCTTAATGGTCATGATGACACTTTATGTAGGGCGTTACCAGTAACGCCCGGCCTTAATGTACTTTAACCCTCCTCTACATGGGCAGGCTGGGGTCCTGGCGTCCTCTATATAAGCCACCCCCCTCCACTGGTAGAAGGGTTCGCACCCCTGTAACTCATATACACAGTGATCAGTCGACCGCCTCCAGGCTCCAAGACGTAGGGCTGTTACTTCCTCAGAGAAGGGCCTGAACTCGCTAAACACCCATGTGTACAACTACTCCATAGCTAGGACCTTGCCTTTCCATACTTACCCCCCATTCTACTGTCAGACTTAGAACCACGACAGTTGGCGCCCACCTTGGGGCAGGTGTCTTAGCGACTTTTTTGGAGAAGTTGCAATTTGTCCGATCGCCTTCATCATGGTTTCCGGCGGAGCTCTGGTCGAGGGCCACGAGATCCGTCTCGGTGCGCTCACTTTCATCGCCGACGACTCCACTTGGCTCTAGGAGGCACCACTCGACATCGACGCGCTCCCCGTCCGCGGGGCGACGCACTTTCGGGCGTGTGTCCGCGGCATCTTGCTGCGGCAGCCGTCGACCCCATACCAGTTGACTCCTGCGCCGTCCTCCCTCCCTGTCTCCTGCCAGCGCAAGCGCTCCGGTCGGTCGAGGCTCCAGCGATGGGTGAGACACGCAGTGGCTCGCCAATCGGCCACCACCCAAGTCACGGCGATTGAGCCCGACGAATCTCTCTACGGCCTGTTTGACCTGTCGACTAGCTCCGTAGAGACTGCATCCAAGTGCGATAGCAGTGATCCGGCGGCGGAGGTCCTGATGGTCAACGGGCCCCGTAGTCCTCCCGGTTTCCCCCGCGGCGACGGGATGGACGACGAGGACGACCCTGCTCAAGCCCATGAAGAGTACCAACCCGAGCCGCTCACTTCCCAGCAGAGGGAAGAACTTCGCCGCCGGAACATGGATGCCCTGCATACTCCCATTGCAGGAGAAACTCCTGAGGCTCGTGCCCTGGAAGAGGCGTGTTTAGCCAACCTGGCTGAACACACTCGACTGGAGAACCTTCAGCGAGCACTCGACGAGCGTGCGCGTCAACGAGCGTCTAACTCCAATCGACGTCAGCTCTTTCCGCAACCAACTCAGGTATATCGAACCCCAATTCAGAATTTGGCAGCTGCAGCCCGCATAGCGGAGTCAATTTAGCCCTCTCAGTCAGAGGCTGGAAGAGGCTTGATGCAGATCAGAGATTTGCTCCGGGCAGCAGGAGATCAGAATTCAGCTGTGTCACAGTCACGTAACAGGATTCATAGTCGATTTGTCGCTGCGAATACTGTTCAGTCGGCTCACAGTCCAAGGTCGCCTCCGAGGTGCATGGGACGTGAAGGCCGGCGGGACCACTATGATGATCGATTTGATTGTGATGACAGGCGTCGAGTGCCCACTCCTCCTCCGAGAAGTGGGTCTAACGCCCATCGGCAACAAGATGACAGACGCCAGCTCAGTGTTGGGCGGAGAGCTCCAGTCGACCCCAAAGAGCCAGGCTTTGACGCGAGATCCATCATCGTGCAAGGTTTGGTCGACCGAAACAGAGCTCATAGAGGTGGTCATGACAGAGATGTGCCCACAAGCAGCCGAGTTCACGTTTCAGGTCCAGAATGTTTTAGCAGAGCGATCAGAACCGCAGTGATACCCCCCAACTTCAGGTTGGCGATGGGGTGAATAAGTTCACCGGAGAGTCTAAGCCTGAAGCTTGGCTCGAAGACTACCGAGTGGCTGTTCAGATTGGTGGCGGTAATGATGAGGTGGCCATGAAACATTTGCCACTTATGCTAGGGGGTTCAGCCAGGGCATGGTTGAATCAGTTAGCTCCCAGCAGCATTTACGCCTGGGAAGATCTTTCTCAAGTGTTCGTCAGGACGTTTGAGGGAACTTGCAAGCGACCTGCTGGATTGACTGAGCTACAAGTTTGTGTACAAAAGTCGAGTGAAACACTAAGGGATTACATCCAGAGGTGGATCACTTTGCATCACACTGTAGAGAATGTGTCGGACCATCAAGCGGTTTGCGCCTTCAAAGATGGCGTCAAGAACAGAGAGTTGAGCCTGAAGTTTGGTCGAACTGGAGACATGACCCTGAGTCGGATGATGGAAATAGCCACCAAGTACGCCAACGACGAAGAAGAGGACCGACTCCGGAGCGGCAAGTACAAGCCGAGTCAGTCGGATAAAGGAAACTCCAGTCGGAAGCAAAAGCGAAAGGCCGAGCCAGCAGCTCCTGGAGAGGCTCTAGCCATGACACATGGCAAATTTAAAGGGAAGCCCAAAGGATCTTGGAACCCCAAGAAGGTAAAAGATAAGGAGGGTAATGATGTGATGGACCTGCCGTGTCATATCCACACGAAGAAAGACGAAGAGGGTAACTTCATCTACCCAAAGCATACCACTCGCCAGTGCCGGCTCTTAATCCAGCAGTTCCAAGGGAAACAGCCGAAGGACAAAGAGAAGGAGTCGGACAAGGCTGAGGACAAGCAGGACAGTGATGGAGAGTACCCTCATGTAAACTCCACTCTGATGATTTTTGCTGATGTAGAGAGCAAAAGTCGACTGAAAGTGATCAACCGAGAAGTCAATATGGTCGCACCGGCGACACCAAACTATCTGAGATGGTCGCAAACTCCCATTACTTTCGACCAGTCGGACCATCCTACTCATATTGCCACCCCTGGGAGGCAAGCACTGGTGGTCGACCCGGTCGTCGAGGGCACTCGACTGACAAAGGTATTGATGGATGGCGGCAGCGGGTTGAACATACTGTATGCAGAGACGCTCAAGGGAATGGGCATTCCGATGTCCAGGCTCAGTTCCAGCAACATGAGTTTTCACGGAGTCATCCCAGGAAAGAAGGCTGAGTCACTCGGCCAAATAGCTCTGGATGTGGTGTTCGGCGACTCGAAGCATTTCCGCAAAGAGAAGCTGACATTTGAAATCGTGGATTTCCAGAGCGCCTACCACGCTATCTTGGGAAGACCAGCCTACGCCCGCTTCATGGCTCGACCATGTTATGTGTACCTCAAGTTAAAGATGCCTGGCCCCAAAGGCGTGATCACCGTCACTGGTAACCGGAAGAAAGCAGAAGAGTGTTTCCAGAAAGGCTCAAAGATTGCGGATGACCAGATAACAATGATAGAGCTAGAGGGATACAAGAAGAACGCAGATCCGAGTGATTTACTGCGGGCCAAGAAGCCCGCCACAGAGTCAGCATTTCAGTCATCCGGTGAGACGAAGCCAGTTCACATCCACCCGACTGACCCCAATGCAGCTCCGACCCATATTTCCACTACACTCGACTCTAAATAGGAAGAAGCGCTCATCCAGTTCCTCCATGAGAACTGGGACATCTTCGCATGGAAGCCAGCTGACATGCCAGGTGTTCCCAGGGGACTGGCTGAGCATCGCCTTAGAGTCGATTCAAAGGCAAAACCTGTTAAAGAACATCTTCGACGGTCCGCCGTTCAGAAGAAAAAGGCCATTGGCGAAGAGGTGGCTCGACTCCGTGCAGCAGAGTTCATCCGAGAGATATACCACTCCGAGTGGCTCGCCAATGTCGTTATGGTTCCCAAAAAGGACAATTCCCTTCGTATGTGCATTGATTTCAAACATATCAATCGGGCCTGCCCGAAAGATCATTTTCCTCTCCCTCGCATCGACCAAATTGTCGACTCGACCGCAGGGTGCGAGAGATTGTCTTTTCTAGACGCTTATTCCGGGTATCATCAGATCCGTCTGTATGGGCCCGACGAAATCAAAACAGCTTTCATCACCCCATTCGGGTGCTTCTGCTATATCACCATGCCATTTGGCCTCAAGAATGCCGGAGCCACGTTCATGAGAATGATTCAAAAGTGTTTACTCACTCAAATCAGTCGGAATGTGGAAGCATACATGGATGATATCGTGGTCAAGTCGCGAAAGGGTTCTGACCTATTAACTGACTTAGCTGAAACATTTGCCAATCTCAGGAGGTATGATATCAAGCTCAATCCTTCAAAGTGCACATTCGGAGTACCTGGCGGGAAGTTACTCGGTTTTCTCGTTTCCGAACAAGGAATCGATGCTAACCCAGAAAAAGTTGGCACCATACTCCGAATGAAATGCCCTGTGCGTGTGCACGATGTCCAGAAGCTTACTGGATGCTTGGCCGCGTTAAGTCGATTCATCTCTCGCCTCGGTGAGAAGGCGTTGCCCCTTTACCAACTGATGAAGAAGGCAGACAAGTTCGAGTGGACTCCAGAAGCTGATGCAGCATTTGCCGAGTTAAAAACTCTGCTCTCCACCCAGCCGGTGCTTGCTGCTCCAATCAGCAAAGAGCCTCTGTTGCTTTATATTGCAGCCACAGGACAAGTCGTCAGTACAGTACTTACAGTCGAGCGGGAAGAAGAAGGGAAAACCTTCAAAGTTCAGCGCCCAGTGTATTATCTCTCTGAAGTTTTGACCCCATCGAAGCAAAGATATCCTCATTATCAGAAGCTCGTATATGGGATCTACATGACCATGAAGAAGGTTGCCCATTATTTCTCTGATCATGACATTACAGTCGTCAGCGACGCACCATTGTCAGAGATTCTGCACAACAGAGATGCAACTGGTCGAGTGGCTAAATGGGCGATTGAACTCCTTCCCCTTGATATCAAATTCGAGGCAAAGAAAGCCATTAAGTCCCAAGCTATAGCAGATTTCCTTGCCGAGTGGATTGAACAGCAGCAGCGACTCAAGTTCACTCGGAGCATTGGACCATGTTCTTTGATGGCTCTAAGATGTTAAATGGTTCTGGTGCTGGGGTAGTTTTGGTTTCTCCCCGAGGAGATAAGCTCAGATATGTGCTCCAGATCCACTTTGATTCCTCCAACAATGAAGCAGAATATGAAGCACTGTTGTATGGGTTGCGCATGGCCATTTCACTCGGTGTCCGTCGCCTTATGGTTTACGGCGACTCAGATTTGGTGGTCAATCAGGTGATGAAGGAGTGGGACGTGAGAATCCTAGCCATGACTGGATACTGCAATGCAGTGAGGAAGCTTGAAAAGAAATTCGAAGGGTTAGAACTCCATCATGTTCCCCGACTGAAAAATCAAGCAGGCGATGACTTGGCAAAGATAGGTTCCAAGAGGGAAGCCATTCCGAGTGGCGTGTTTTTGGAACATGTCTACACACCATCGGTTCAAGAGGATCCTTTCACTGAAGAAGCCCTGCAGCCTAAAAGCACCACAGATCCGACTGAAGTCGAGGTCCCAGCGGTGGTCGACTTGATCATGGAAGTTTTGGTCATCACTCCCGATTGGACAGTGCCCTACATCGCCTATATTTTGAGGAAGGAACTCCCCGAGAATGAAGAAGAAGCTCAAGAGATCGTCCGCCGGTCCAAAGCCTTCACCGTCATGAGAGGTCAGTTATACACAGAAAGTGCGACTGGAGTCAGCCAGAAATGCATAACACCGGAGGAAGGTCGAATGATTCTCAACGACATCCACTCGGGGACCTGTGGCCATCATGCGTCTTCTCGGACCATCATGGCCAAAGCATACCGAGCTGGTTTTTATTGGCCCAGAGCGAATGAAATGGTGAAGGAGATAGTCGACAAGTGTGAGGGATGTCAATTTTACTCCAATATGTCACACAAGCCCGCCTCAGCCTTAAAGACCATACCACTTGTCTGGCCCTTTACTGTATGGGGTTTGGATATGGTTGGCCCGTTGAGAACAGGAAGAAGCGGTTTCACACATGTGCTGGTAGCAGTCGACAAGTTTACCAAATGGATTGAGGCCAAACCCATCAAGAACCTCGATGCTGGTACCGCGGTCAGCTTCATCCGAGAACTGATATTCAGATATTGAGTCCCGCACAGCATCATCACTGATAATGGGTCAAACTTCGATTCTGAAGAATTCATAGCTTTCTGCACATCTCAAGGCACACGAGTCGACTATGCTTCAGTCGCCCATCCGCAGTCGAATGGACAGGCAGAACGAGCCAACGGTTTGATTCTCAAAGGGTTGAAGCCCCGTTTGATGCGTGATCTCAAGCATGCGGCTGGTGCATGGGTTGACGAACTTCCCTCGGTGCTTTGGGGGTTAAGGACCACACCCAACCGGTCGACTGGAAGAACTCCATTCTTCTTGGTCTACGGAGCTGAAGCAGTCTTGCCGAGTGATCTTCTCCACAACGCTCCCCGAGTCGAGCTCTACACCGAAGCTGAAGCAGAACAAGCGCGGCAGGACGCAGTCGACCTTTTAGAGGAAGAAAAAGAGATGGCTCTGATTAGATCGACCATTTATCAACAAGACTTGCGTCGCTTCCACGCCAAAAACGTGAAGAGTCAAGCCTTCCAGGAAGGAGATTTAGTTCTCCGAGTGGACCAGCAGAAACCACACAAGCTTTCTCCTTCTTGGGAAGGTCCCTTCATCGTCACCAAGGTTCTCCACAATGGAGCATACCGTCTTTACAATGTCGAACATCAGATCGACGAGCCCCGAGCTTGGAACGCGGAGCTTCTCCGCCCCTTTTACACTTAAGTATTCACTCGGATGAGTTGTAATAAAAGTACTCCTGTAGTTTATTTATCAAAAACGAGAGCTTTATAGTTTTCCCAGTGATTGTTATTACTTTTGTCCATATAAAACAATCCCCCAGTGGGTGGCTTAGCTGCGAATCCGATTCGCCTAAGTCTGTAAAAAAAATCCTAACCGAGTGGTGAGTCAGTCTCCCACACGAAGGCTTAGCTGCGAAATCCGTTTCGCCTAAGATAAATAAAATCCTACCGAGTGGTAAGCCAGCCTTCCATTCAGAGGCTTAGCTGCAGTCCAAGTACTCGCCTAAGATAAATAAAATCCTACCGAGTGGTAAGCCAGCCTTCCACTCGGAGGCTTAGCTGCAGTCCAAGTACTTGCCTAAGATAAATAAAATCCTACCGAGTGATAAGCCAGCCTTCCACTCGGAGGCTTCGCTGCAGTCCAAGCACTCGCCTAAGATAAATAAAATCCTACCGAGTGGTAAGCCAGCCTTCCACTCGGAGGCTTAGCTGCAGTCCAAGAACTTGCCTAAGTACAAGTACAACATGCGTTCTGCAAGGAGGACGAGGTGCAGGTCGACTGCTACCCTCTCCTTCCTAGCTACGCCACCAATTCAAAAATCCTACCGAGTGGGGATAGGACCTCTCACTCGGGGGCTTAGCTGCAGCCCAGTGCTCGCCTAAGTATCTGAATTCCTACTGAGTGGAGAGCAGACCTCCCACTCGGGGGCTTAGCTGCAGCCTAGTGCTCGCCTAAGTATCTGAAATCCTATCGAGTGGAGAGCAGACCTCTCGCTCGGGGGCTTAGCTGTAGCCCAGTGCTCGCCTAAGTATCTGAAATCCAACAGAGTGGAGAGCAGACCTCTCGCTCGGGGGCTTAGCTGCAGCCCAGTGCTCGCCTAAGTATCTGAAATCCTACCGAGTGGAG
>NC_041393.1:553058268-553084389 GCF_002162155.2 Triticum dicoccoides | reverse complement strand
ACTGCTATCCTCTCCTTCCTAGCTGGGCCACCAATTAAAAATCCTACCGAGTGGGGATAGGACCTCTCACTCGGAGACTTAGCTGCAGCCCAGTGCTCGCCTAAGTATCTGAAATCCTACCGAGTGGAGAGCAGACCTCCCACTCGGGGGCTTAGCTGCAGCCCAGTGCTCGCCTAAGTATCTGAAATCCTACCGAGTGGAGAGCAGACCTCTCGCTCGGGGGCTTAGCTGCAGCCCAGTGCTCGCCTAAGTATCTGAAATCCTGCCGAGTGGAGAGCAGACCTCTCGCTCGGGGGCTTAGCTGCAGCCCAGTGCTCGCCTAAGTATCTGAAATCCTACCGAGTGGAGAGCAGACCTCCCACTCGGGGGCTTAGCTGCAGCCCAGTGCTCGCCTAAGTATCTGAAATCCTACCAAGTGGAGAGCAGACCTCCCACTCGGGGGCTTAGCTGCAGCCCAGTGCTCGCCTAAGTATCTAAAATCCTACCGAGTGGAGAGCAAACCTCCCACTCGGGGGCTTAGCTGCAGCCCAGTGCTCGCCTAAGTATCTAAAATCCTACCGAGTGGAGGGCAAACCAAATGCAAGCATATTCAATGACGAACCCAAGTTCGGATAATACCTAACGGAACCGAAAGTGCTCAGGCGCTAAGCCTGTTAAGGTTTATCGATTACAAAACCCACTCAGCATACCGAGGAAAATTTAAAGTATCAAGCTCTGAAGTATTTTACCCCTCCTGTGGAGGGCTAGAAGGTGCCACAAACTCGTCAAGATCAATTCCATCTGCAATCCGAGTGGCAGCGGCAATGAAAGTCTCGATGAAAGATCTGAAATCGTGCTTCTTGGTATTGGCCACCCTA
Source organism: Triticum dicoccoides (assembly GCF_002162155.2). Classification (NCBI taxonomy): domain Eukaryota; kingdom Viridiplantae; phylum Streptophyta; class Magnoliopsida; order Poales; family Poaceae; genus Triticum; species Triticum dicoccoides. The sequence goes on along the minus strand of NC_041393.1, from coordinate 553,083,532 downwards.
AGAGCCACCAGCTTGTCCTCTCGCGCATCCTTGCAATGAACGCGGACCAGAGACAGAGCCACATCCGCGCCGCACCTGGCTGAAGACTTCTTCCACTCCTGCACTCGACTTGGGACCTCGTTCAGTCGAGTCATTAGAGACTCGAGGTCGTTCTGGAGTGTCTCTCTTGGCCAGAGTGTTGTGTCGATGTGAGAAGTTGCGACCTTCAGCCTTGCGAGATAATCGATGACGGTAGCAACACGAGATTCAAGTCGGAGCACGTTCATGGCGACTTCATCTTTCACAGGAGAGTTGATGGGGTCCAGGTTTACTTCCAGCCGACCAGTCTCCTCTTCAAAGTTCTGACAAAATTCTGCAAGCACAACCACCGAGTCAAGACAAACAGTCGGAGGTCACAAGTAAAATATTTGTTTGATACAAAGGATTACCCTCAAGCATGAGGAACAACTTCTTGGCGAGTCCACCCAGATAAGCCTCTAGATCATTCTTCTTTCTCTTCAACTCACTGGCCTTGTCATTCAGGGTGGTCTTGTCGCTTTTCAGTCGAGTGACCTCCTGGTTGGTAGCATCAAGAGCAGCTTTCAGATTGGTGTTTTCTTCTTCAAGCTTAGTCACTGAAGCCAACTTCTCATCCGCTAGCCTGGTCTTCTCTAAAGCAGTTTTTTGCATCTCAGCCAAGTCAAGCTCTTGTTTCTTCAGGGCGTCCCTCACTTTGCCTACAAAGTTATAGTGAGATTAGATTCGGAAACAAGTGAGAGGCAAAGGCAGTCGTCAAAGGCCTCACCAAGCATACCTTTAGCTTCCTCCTTCGCCTTCGTCAAGTTCTCTTGGGCCAGTTTCAGATCGAGCTCGAGCTGAATGTGTTTGTTCTCCAACTCAGTATAATGAGCCGCAAGGTCACAGGATTTCTACGAAGAATCAATCGACAGACATCAAAGACAATTCACTTCCAAGTGAGTAAGGAAAAATCATAGCGTTTCTAAGACTACGGCCGAATGCAAACATTCGACCATAGTCTCGGGGACTACACCCAGTGGGTGCACTCAGCGTGCCCCCACTAGTTTCATCAAGAGTCGACCAGTCGACCAACAAAAAAAAAGAGACAATGTTCTTTAGACTATAGTCGACTGCCAGCAGTCGACCACAGTCTCGGGGACTACACCCAGTGGGTGCACTCAGCGTGCCCCCACCGGTCTATGAATCTATTCGACCTTGTCGAGTAAAGAAAAACTCAAAAGCATAAAGACTATGGTCGACTGCCAGCAGTCCACCATAGCCTTGGGGACTACACCCAGTGGGTGCACTCAGCGTGCCCCCACTAATTCGGAATTTCAATCGACACACACCCACTGGGTGTAGGACAGACTCTAGGAATTTCAGAAAGAAGAACAGGCAGTGACCAACTGACCTGAACATTACTCTGGAGTGCCGAACTGGTGTCATAGGCTGCCTGGCTGGCTTCTCGAATTGCCTTCACTTGCTCCATCATGACCCCCGCCTGGCGTATCGCTTCTTTAGCAGCACTGGCTTGGTCTTTTGGAACGGGGTAGGTGGAGAAAAGCGAGGGTTGAGCAGCACTCGACGACGAAGGGCGAGCACTCGTCAACGGCACCGCGAAGGTTATGGTGGGTCGAGTGACATTGTCTCCCTCCACGACCAACGTCTCGGGTGCCGGCACATCCTGAGTCGCCTTGCCAGTAGACGTTTTCTTGCTTTTCCTCGGCCATGGTGGTTCTTCGTCGTCGTCGTCAGGAAGGTCAATAACAATGTTAGATGAAACTGCAGAAAGAATCAAAATTAGAGACAATGAGTCAGTCGACTAAAAACGGCAATGCAGGAGTCATACCAGGGTTCGAGGTTGCAGCATCCTCCATCTCATGGTCTCCGGCTCTCGCCGAAGTGTCGGAAGTAGCAGCGCTGCAGTTCCAAAAGTCAGTCGATTGGCCCATGAGTCGACCAAGAACAAGTTCATGAAACAGGGAAAGCTCAAAACTACCATTACCCTGAGATAGTGGGGATCACCATCTTCATCTTCGGCAAGACCTTTGCAGGCTTCGACGGTGCCACTTGAGATTGCTTCGGAGCCTTCTCAGTCGGCGCCGGAGAAGTGGTCCGAGGGCGCTTGGTCGACTGGGAAGCGGTTGCGACCCCCTTACCCCGCTCAGTCGCTGGATCATGGGCAAGCTTCGAGCGTCTTTCCGAGCGGGGAGGTGCAACTTCCTCCTCCTCCTCCTCTTCTTCCTCCTCACCAGAGTTGTCACCCTCGTCGTCGTCGTCAGCATCCGAATCCCACTCCTCCGGGCTTTCGCCCCCGCTTCCTTCCTCCTCCTCAGTCGGTGTCTGCGCCCCATTGGGCATCGAGTACAATTCAGTGGTGACCTGTCAGACAAGCAACAAAGCAAAATGAAGATCACTTGATCAATTCACAGCAAAGCAGAATGGATAAAACAAAATTACACTCGGAGATAAGCGGCCATACCTTGTCCGGCGTATAGGTACAGTCGAGTGGCGGGATCCTCCTCGCTCCTCGAGGGTTGTCCTTGTTCCCTGTGATGGCGGTCACCCACCTCTCCAGCGTGGCGTCGTCGACTGCTTCTGGATGGACCCAAGTGGTGTCTTCGGTACCGCAGTACAGCCACATCGGGTGGCCTCGGTACTGGAGCGGTTGGATGCGCCGCCTAAGGAAGACTTCCAGAAGATCCATGCCCGTCACTCCGTCCTGAACGAGTTGGACCATGCACTTCACCAACATTTTTACCTCGGCTTTCTCCTCAGGAAGCACCTTCAGATAAGACGGTTTGTCCACTCGGTCCATGGAGAACGGAGGGAGACCAGTCGACTGCCCCGGCGTCGACTCGTCTTGGCAATAGAACCAAGTCGACTGCCACCCTCTGACCGACTCAGGAAGGTTCATGGCCGGGAAAGTGCTCTTGTTCCTCAACTGAATCCCAAGACCCCCGCACATCTGAATAACGTTGGTCCTCTCATCACCCGGACTCGCCTTTTTTACTGTCTGCGACCGACAGGTGAATATGTGCTTGAAGAGACCCCAGTGCGGTCGACAACCCAGGAAGTTCTCGCACATGGACACAAAGGCAGCAAGATAGGCGATGGAATTGGGATTGAAATGGTGGAGTTGCGCCCCAAAGAAATTCAGAAACCCACGGAAGAACACACTCGGCGGCAGAGAAAAACCACGATCTACGTGAGTGGCTAAGAGAACGCACTCACCCTCCTGCGGCTGCGGTTGACACTCGGACCTCGGGAGCCTCGCTGACCCGTGAGGGATTAGTCCCTCATTGGCCAGGTCGTCGAGGTCCCTCTCAGTGATGGTCGAGCGGATCCAATCCCCTTGGACCCAACCCTTTGGCAGGCGGGACCTCGACGAAGATCCGCCCCGGCTGGACGGTCTCCCCTTCGCTTGCCCCGTCGCCGTCACCTTCTTCGCGCGCTCTAGAGCCTCCGTCTTCTCCTTCACCATTATCGCCGGCGAAGCGCTCGAGAGGTGGATAAGGCGGAGGTAGGAGCAGGCGCAGTGTACGGAGGCAGAGAGGGAAGAGAGGAGAATGGGGAGGCACTGTTCAAAAACTCTTCCCCGACGCTTTATATAAGGGCGCTTCCGAGTGGCTGACGAGTGGGTCCGAGCAGATCTGTCACATCCCCGAAACAGTCGCACACATACGATACGTGGCGAAAAAGGCGGCGCGGAAATCGAGGCGTCCATGCCTTATCCCGCCCGATTGCCGCGGATCGCCCCGCTTCGCGCGCTTCCCAAATTTCAGATCCCGCAAAATCCGCTAACAGCAGATCAATCTGTTAGACGATATCCTGCCCGCGATCCGTCGCTCGGAAGTTCACCAGAGTTCAAAAGTTCACTCGACAAAAGATAAGAATGGATCAAGGCGACTGAAGTAAAGGTCAACGCCAACATCGAAAAGAAGATCGCTGATCCAAGATACGACACAATCAAAACGCAGAAAATGAGTCGGAGAAAATCATCAACTCCTTCCTCACTCGAACCTCAATCCATTTGGGGGCTAATGATGAGGTTATGTACCTAGGGTAGGGTCATGGACCTACCTAGGATACCATACCCAAGGACATCATCATTCGAAGCTACCTTCCAGTCGACCAAGAGAAGCTCCACTCGACCAAGGGAGACTCCACTCGACCGGCTAGAAGACACTCGACCATGAAGACACACTCGACCATCAGAAGTTCAAGATCTATGCTGTATCCAAACGGTCTGTAATTAAGTAGTCTTAATGGTCATGATGACACTTTATGTAGGGCGTTACCAGTAACGCCCAGCCTTAATGTACTTTAACCCTCCTCTACGTGGGCAGGCTGGGGTCCTGGCGTCCTCTATATAAGCCACCCCCCTCCACTGGTAGAAGGGTTCGCACCCCTATAACTCATATACAAAGTGATCAGTCGACCGCCTCCGGGCTCCGAGACGTAGGGCTGTTACTTCCTCAGAAGGGCCTGAACTCGCTAAACACCCGTGTGTACAACTACTCCATAGCTAGGACCTTGCCTTTCCATACTTACCCCCCATTCTACTGTCAGACTTAGAACCACGACACCAAGAAAAAATTAGACAATTAATATGCCTCTATTATGATGGAGCCTCAAGATAGAAAGTGTAAACAACTACAATGCCTCTATTCTCTGATGGAGCCTCAAGATAGAAAGTGCGGCTTGCAGCAGCTCTAAAGAAGGAACTAAGCACTTATCGTGGACTTGCAGATGGAATTCTAAAGAGACGAAGTGAACCTTGAGTGGGAACATAAAATTTTGCAAGCCAAAAGAGCATATCCGCAAGCATGACCCAAAAAACACCACATTACTGAAACATCTTCCTAGTATACATATGCAACAAAATGTGTCTCAATAATGATCTTAGTAATTTTAGTCATGACATTTTGCAGATAGTACCAATATACAGAGCACTGCATGTATTTCTTATATACTGCATGAAGAAAGAAAGACCATATGACAGTTGATGTTCAGTGCCTAGCCGCCTTGGCGCGTGATGTCTGGCTCAACACATTGCCCGACACGTAAACAAAAGTACATATTGTTGCGAGAGTAGTTGCTGAAAATAAATTAGTTCAATACATAGAAGCATGACATTGCCTTTTTATATAACATAACTATGTCCAATGCCGCATGTAAGTTCTCAATATAATGAGGCATTTGGTACTCCAGGGAAATTAAAGTACTCGTCGGGATTAATAAGTTTAATATATGTCACAAATGGTAAAGATATATCAAAAGCAAGGTATAATCAGTTGGCATGGTAAAGATATATCAAAAGCAAGGTATAATCAGTCAGCATCTGCAATCACATTTAATTCGTTCCAACGCAAAAACACAGTGATTGCCCAGTACAACCAATCTAGCACACATGACTTGTCTGCGACAGAAATCTAACATTTGGTATTTCTCAAACAATAGTTTGAAACGAAATAACAAAGTAGTAATGGTTCAGTACAAAATATCAAGATTCATTACAACCATTGGTGTATCTCATAGAAAATGGTAGCAGCAAGTGTTTGCTTCACTTAGTTCAAAAATAGCACGATATACTGAAACCAAGTAATGGCGGTAGCCCAGGATAACTGATTTATATAGTTATACTACAACATAAGGTGATAGTAGATTCTACAGTGGAGTACATATATAAATAGCTTTGTCTGAACACTTTGTCATCTGGCTTGTCGGCATGTTGCTATGTAAGAATCTGCTCATGGACAATGACTGACCTTCTCAAAGCTTACGGGTAACAAGTGATCTCAAGGCAGAGCACAATGGCGGACTCGAGCGAGAGCTTGGTAAATGCCCATGTCTGGAAAAGGAGCATTGTTAGATTCTTAGAAGGCATCCTCCAACTCTAAATAAAAAACATTAGATTGGATCTTATGCTTGCAGAATGCTATGTCCAAGTTGGGAAATACTCTACAGGACATAAATTTTGTTCTTCTAATTGCTTCTTGGCAACGATACTGGGCATTCCCACGTTTATAGATTGCATGCTTATCATGAATGAATCATGCTGGGTAATGGTGTGATCATTATGAGCAACAGATTATAAAGCACTAACATCAGATGGTCATTAGTGTGAAAGTTAAAAGTGCTAACTAGATTATTGATTCTAGTGCTAGTGGGAGACTGTTGGAAATATGCCCCAGAGGCAAAAATATTGTATTATTATATTTCCCTATTCATAGTTAAGAGTTTATATTTCATGCTATAACTGCTATGATCCTGGAATATGCGATTCAGTGGAAAACTCATATGCACGTGTGAAATGATAAATGGTAAACAATAGGTTCCCGGTCTCGCCTCTAAGACTGGCTCAAGTGTTATTGGTGGTCATGTTTTCCAGATCTTAGGATATCGTTAAGTGCAACGATAGTCCTAAAATAACATTGAGGGTATGATGTTAGAAGAACGATCATATTGAATCGACCCAACACTTGTCTGTTATACTTTGTGATTATATCGGCTCAAATTAGCTATTACAACATGGAGTGTTAGCATGTGTTTTAGTTCCTCAAACCATGAGAGTGTCTCGGTCACTTCCTATCATATGGCGGGCTGTGGGGTTGCTCAAATGTCATATGTGACAAGGTGATCATAACAACAACTTTCAGGCTCACCGGAAAGTTTGACAAGAGATCAGATAGCTCGAGAGTGGTATTTGCTCCTCTGATGATGGAGAGATATTCTTAGGGCCCTCTCGGCGTGACAGTATCCATCATCATCTGGCCAGACACAGGTGACTATGTCACGGGGATGCCAGAACACATCAACGAGAAAGAAGAACAAAACCGGTAACGAGAGCAACATTATAGTGGGCATGGTGATGACTCAGGAGGATACCGGTGCACACCAGGTGTTGTAAAGTTTCGCGAAGAAAAGGGAACAAAACATGGTAACCAAAGGTTCACCCGAATATCATTTGTGTAATCATAGGGACCTATATGGATGTCCACGGTTCCGTTATCGGTCATTGAACGAAGGGGTTTCGTTTATGTCTTTGATTTACTGAAACTATGGGATTGAAGGAAATATGCCCTAGAGGCAATAATAAAGTTATTACTTATTTCCTTATTTCATGATAAATGTTTATTATTCATGCTAGAATTGTATTAACCGGAAACATGATACATGTGTGAATACATAGACAAACATATAGTCACTAGTATGCCTCTACTTGACTAGCTCATTAATCAAAGATGGTTATGTTTCCTAACCATAGACATGTGTTGTCATTTGATTAATGGGATCACATCATTAGGAGAATGATGTGATTGACATGACCCATTCTGTTAGCCTAACACTTGATCATTTAGTATATTGCTATTGCTTTCTTCATGACTTATACATGTTCCTGTAACTATGAGAATTATGCAACTCCCGTTTACCGGAGGAACACTTTGGGTACTACCAAATGTCACAACGTAACTGGGTGATTATAAAGGAGTACTACAGGTGTCTCCGAAGGTACATGTTGAGTTGGCGTATTTCGAGATTAGCTTTTGTCACTCCGATTGTCAGAGAGGTATCTCTGGGCCCTCTCGGTAATGCACATCATTATAAGCCTTGCAAGCAACGTGACCAAATGAGTTGGTTACGGGATGATGCATTACGTAACGAGTAAAGAGACTTGCCGGTAATGAGATTGAACTAGGTATTGGATACCGACGATCGAATCTCGAGCAAGTAACATACCGATGACAAAGGGAACAACGTATGTTGTTATGCGGTTTGACCGATAAAGATCTTCGTAGAATATGTGGGAGCCAATATGAGCATCCAGGTTCCGCTATTGGTTATTGACCGAGAATAGTTCTAGGTCATGTCTACATTGTTCTCGAACCCGTAGGGACCGCACGCTTAAGGTTTCGATGACAGTTATATTATGAGTTTATGAGTTTTGATGTACCGAAGGAGTTCGGAGTCCCGGATGAGATCAGGGACATGACGAGGAGTCTCGAAATGGTCGAGATGTAAAGATCGATATATTGGACGACTATATTCGGAGTTCGGAAAGGTTCCGAGTGATTCGGGTATTTTTCGGAGTACCGGAGAGTTACGGGAATTCGCCGGGGAGTATATGGGCCTTATTGGGCCATACGGGAATATAGGAGAGAGGCCGAAAGGAAGGAGGCGCGCAGCCCCCCTCTGGTCCGAATTGGACAAGGGGTGCGGCCCCTTTTCCTTCCTCCTCTCCTCCTCTTTCCCCCTGCTCCTACTCCAACAAGGAAGGAGGGAGTCCTACTCCCGGTGGGAGTAGGACTCCCCTTGGCGCGCCCCTACTAGGCCGGCCGCCCCCTCCCCCCTTGCTCCTTTATATACGGGGGCTGGGGGGCACCTCAAGGCACAACAACAATTGATCCCTTGGATCTCTTAGCCGTGTGCGGTGCCCCCCTCCACCATAATCCACCTCGATAATATCGTAGCGGTGCTTAGGCGAAGCCCTGCGTCGGTAGTACATGAAGATCGTCACCACGCCGTCGTGCTGACGGAACTCTCCCTCGACACTCGGCTGGATCGGAGTTCGAGGGACGTCATCAAGTTGAACGTGTGCTAGAACTCGGAGGTGCCGTAGTTTCGGTGCTTGATCGGTCGGGCCGTGAAGACGTACGACTACATCAACCGTGTTGTTCTAACGCTTCCGCTTTTGGTCTACGAGGGTACGTGGACACACTCTCCCCTCTCGTTGCTATGTCATCACCATGATCTTGCGTGTACGTAGGAATTTTTTTGAAATTACTACGTTCCCCAACAGTGGCATCCGAGCCCAGGTTTTATGCGTTGATGTTATATGCACGAGTAGAACACAAGTGAGTTGTGGGCGATACAAGTCATACTGCTTACCAGCATGTCATACTTTGGTTCGGCGGTATTGTTGGATGAAGCGGCCCGGACCGACATTACGCGTACGCTTACGCGAGACTGGTTTTACCGCCGTGCTTTGCACACAGGTGACTAGCGGGTGTCAGTTTCTCCAACTTTAATTGAACCGGGTGTGGCTACGCCCGGTCCTTGAGAAGGTTAAAACAGCACCAACTTGACGAACTATCGTTGTGGTTTTGATGCGTAGGTAAGAACGGTTCTTGCTCAGCCTGTAGCAGCCACGTAAAACTTGCAACAACAAAGTAGAGGACGCCTAACTTGTTTTTGCATGGCATGTTGTGATGTGATATGATCAAGACGTGATGAGATGTAAGTTGTTGTATGAGATGATCATGTTTTGTTGAAGTTGTCGGCAACTGGCAGAAGCTCTATGGTTGTCTCTTTGTTGCATAAGATGCAAGTGCCAAATAATTGCTTTACTTTATCGCTATGTGATAGCAATAGTTGCAAGAGCAATAGTTGGCGAGACGACCATGTGATGACACATTGATATAGATCAAGATGATGAAGATCATGGTGTCGTACCGGTGACGATAGAGATCATGACAGTACTTTGGAGATGGAGATCAAAGGCGCAAGATGATCATGGCCATATCATGTCACATATTTTGATTGCATATGATGTTTATCTGTTATACATCTTATTCTGTTTTGTTTGACGGTAGCATTATAAGATGATCTCTCACTAATTATCAAGAAGTGTTCTCCCTGAGTATGCACCGTTGCCAAAGTTCATCATGCCCAGACACCACGTGATGATCGGGTGTGATAAGGTCTACGTCCATCTACAACGGGTGCAAGCCAGTTTTGTACACGCGGAATACTCAGGTTAAACTTGACGAGCCTAGCATATGCAGATATGGCCTCGGAGCACGGAGACCGAAAGGTCGAGCGTGAATCATATAGTAGATATGATCAACATAATGATGTTCACCATTGAAAGCTACTCCATTTCATGTGATGATCGGTTATGGTTTAGTTGATTTGGATCACGTGATCATTTAGAGGATTAGAGGGATGTCTTTCTAAGTGGGAGTTCTTAAGTAATATGATTAATTGAACTTAAATTTATCATGAACTTAGTCCTGGTAGTATTTTGCAAATTATGTTGTAGATCAATAGATTGCGTTGTTGCTCTCATATGTTTATTTTGATATGTTCCTAGAGAAAATTATGTTGAAAAATGTTAGTAGCAATGATGCGGATTGGGTCCGTGATCTGAGGTTTATCCTCATTGCTGCGCAGAAGAATTATGTCCTTGATGCACCGCTAGGTGACAAACCTATTGCAGGAGCAGATGCAGACGTTATGAACGTTTGGCTAGCTCAATATGATGACTACTTGATAGTTTAGTGCACCATGCTTAACGGCTTAGAATCGGGACTTCAAAGATGTTTTGAACATCATGGATCATATGAGATGTTCCAGGAATTGAAGTTAATATTTCAAGCAAATACCCGAGTTGAGAGATATGAAGTCTCCAACAAGTTCTATTGCTAAAAGATGGAGGAAACTCGCTCAACTAGTGAGCATGTGCTCAGATTGTCTGGATACTACAATCGCTTGAATCAAGTGGGAGTTAATCTTCCAGATAAGATAGTGATTGACAGAATTCTCTAGTCACCATCACCAAGTTAGTAGAACTTCGTGAGGAACTATAGTATGCAAGGGATGACGAAAACGATTCCCAAGCTCTTCGTGATGCTAAAATCGATGAAGGTAGAAATCAAGAAAAGCATCAAGTGTTGATGGTTGACAAGACCACTAGTTTCAAGAAAAGGGCAAAGGGAAGAAGTGGAACTTCAAGAAGAACGGCAAGCAAGTTGCTGCTCAAGTGAAGAAGCCCAAGTCTGGTCCTAAGCCTGAGACTAAGTGCTTCTACTGCAAAGGGACTAGTCACTGGAAGTGGAACTGCCCCAAGTATTTGGCGGATAAGAAGGATGGCAAAAGTGAACAAAGGTATATTGGATATACATGTTATTGATGTGTACTTTACTAGTGTTTATAGCAACCCCTCGGCATTTTGATACTGGTTCAGTTGCTAAGAGTAGTAACTCGAAACGGGAGTTGCAGAATAAACAGAAAATAGTAAAAAGGCGAGGTGACGATGTGTGTTGGAAGTAGTTCCAAGATTGATATGATCATCATCGCACACTCCCTATACTTTCGGGATTAGTGTTGAAACTAAATAAGTGTTATTTGGTGTTTGCGTTGAGCATGAATATGATTTGATCATGTTTATTGCAATACAGTTATTCATTTAAGTAAGAGAATAAATTGTTGTTCTGTTCACATGAATAAAACCTTATATGGTTACACACCCAATGAAAATGGTTCGTTGGATCTCGATCATAGTGATACACATATTCATAATATTGAAACCAAAAGATGCAAAGTTAATAATGATAGTGCAACTTATTTGTGGCACTGCAGTTTAGGTCATATTGGTGTAAAGCGCATGAAGAAACTCCATGCTGATGGGATTTTGGAATCACTTGATTATGAATCACTTGATGCTTGCGAACCATGCCTTATGGGCAAGATGACTAAAGACTCCGTTCTCCGGAACAATAGAGCGAGCAACTGACTTATTGGAAATAATACATACTGATGTATGCGATCCAATGAGTGTTGAGGCTCGTGGTAAGTATCATTATTTTCTAACCTTCACAGATGATTTGAGCAGATATGGGTATATCTACTTGATGAAACATAAGTCTGAAATAGTTGAAAAGTTCAAAGAATTTCAGAGTGAAGTAGAAAAATCATCGTAACAAGAAAAATAAAGTTTCTACTATCTGATCGTGGAGACGAATATTTGAGTTATGAGTTTGGTCTTCATTTGAAACAATGTGAAATAGTTTCGCAACTCACGCCATCTGGAACACCACAATGTAATGGTGTGTCCGAATGTCGTAATCGTACTTTACTAGATATGGTGCGATCTATGATGTCTTTTATCGGTTTACCACTATCATTTTGGGGTTATGCATTAGAGACAGCTGCATTCACGTTTAATAGGGCAACATCTAAATCCGTTGAGACGACACCACATGAACTATGGTTTAGCAGTAAGCCTAAGCTGTCGTTTCTTAAAACTAGGAGTTGCGATGCTTATATGAAAAAGGTTTTCAACCTGATAAGCTCGAACCCAAATCGGAGAAGTGCGTCTTCATAGAATACCCAAAGGTAACTATTGGGAACACCTTCTATCACAGATCCGAAGGCAAGTTATTCGTTGCTAAGATGGATCCTTTCTAGAGAAGAAGTTTCTCTCGAAAGAAGTGAGTGGGAGGAAAGTAGAACTTGATGAGGTAATTGTACCTTCTCCCTTATTAGAAAGTAGTGCATCACAGAAATCAGTTCCAGTGATTCCTACACCAATTAGTGAGGAAGTTAATGATGATGATCATGAAACTTCAGATCAAGTTGCTGCCAAACCTCGTAGGTCTTCCAGAGTAAGATCCGCACCAGAGTGGTACGGCAATCATGTTCTGGAAGTCATGTTACTAGACCATGATGAACCTACGAACTATGAGGAAGCGATGATGAGCCCAGATTCCACGAAATGGCTTGAGGCCATAAAATCTGAGATATGATCCATGTATGAGAACAAAGTATGGACTTTGATTGACTTGCTCGATGATCAGCAAGCCATGTTAAATAAATGGATCTTCAAGAGGAAGACAGATGCGGATAGTAGTGTTACTATCTACAAAGCTAGACTTGTCGAAAAAGGTTTTTGACAAAGTTCAAGATGTTGAATACAATGAGAGTTTCTCACTCGTATCGATGCTTAAAAGTCTGTCCGAATCATGTTAGCAATAGCCACATTTTATGAAATCTGGCAAATGGATGTCAAAACTGCATTCCTTAATGGTTTTCTTAAAGAAGAGTTGTATATGATGCAACCAGAAGATTTTGTCAATCCTAAAGGTGCTAACAAAATGTGCAAGCTCCAGCGATCCATCAATGGACTGGTGCAAGCATCTCGGAGTTGGAATATATGCTTTGATGTGTTGATCAAAGCATATGGTTTTATACAGACTTTTGGAAAGGCCTGTATTTACAAGAAAGTGAGTGGGAGCTCTGTAGCATTTCTAATATTATATGTGGATGACATATTGTTAATTGGAAATGTTATGGAAATTCTGGATAGCATGAAAGGATACTTGAATAAGAGTTTTTCAAAGCAAGACCTCGATGAAGCTGCTTACACATTGAGCATCAAGATCTATATAGATAGATCAAGACGCTTGATAAGATTTTTCAATGAGTACATACCTTGATAAATTTTTGAAATAGTTCAAAATGGAACAGTCAAAGAAGGAGTTCTTGCCTGTGTTACAAGGTGTGAAGTTGAGTAAGACTCAAGACCCGACCATTGCAGAAAATAGAAAGAGAATGAAAAGTCATTCCCTATGCCTCAGTCATAGGTTCTATAAAGTATGCTATGCTGTGAACCAGACCTATTGTATACCTTGCTCTGTGTTTGGCAAAGGAATACAATTTTGATCTAATAAGTAGATCACTGGACATGGGTCAAGAATATCCTTAGTGGGGACTAAGGAGATGTTTCTCGATTATGGAGGTGATAAAAGAGCCCGTCGTTAAAGTTACAACGATGCAAGCTTTTACACCAATCCAGATGACTCTAAGTCTCAATCTGGATATATATTGAAAGTGGGAGCAATTAGCTAGAGTAGCTCCGTGCAGAGCATTGTGGACATAGAATATTTGCGAAATACATACGGCTCTGAATATGACAGACCCGTTGACTAAGCTTCTCTCACGAGCAAAACATGATCATACCTTAGTACTCTTTTGGGTGTTAATCACATAGCAATGTGAACTAGACCATTGACTCTAGTAAACCCTTTGGGTGTTGATCACATGATGATGTGAACTATGGGTATTAATCACATGCAGATGTGAATATTGGTGTTAAATCACATAGCGACGTGAACTAGATTATTGACTCTAGTGCAAGTGGGAGACTGAAGGAAATATGCCCTAGAGGCAATAATAAAGTTATTACTTATTTCCTTATTTCATGATAAATGTTTATTATTCATGCTAGAATTGTATTAACCGGAAACATGATACATGTGTGAATACATAGACAAACATATAGTCACTAGTATGCCTCTACTTGACTAGCTCATTAATCAAAGATGGTTATGTTTCCTAACCATAGACATGTGTTGTCATTTGATTAATGGGATCACATCATTAGGAGAATGATGTGATTGACATGACCCATTCCGTTAGCCTAGCACTTGATCGTTTAGTATATTGCTATTGCTTTCTTCATGACTTATACATGTTCCTGTAACTATGAGAATTATGCAACTCCCGTTTACCGGAGTTACACTTTGGGTACTACCAAACGTCACAACGTAACTGGGTGATTATAAAGGAGTACTACAGGTGTCTCCAAAGGTACATGTTGAGTTGGCGTATTTCGAGATTAGGTTTTGTCACTCCGATTGTCGGAGAGGTATCTCTGGGCCCTCTCGGTAATGCACATCATTATAAGCCTTGCAAGCAATGTGACCAAATGAGTTGGTTATGGGATGATGCATTACGTAACGAGTAAAGAGACTTGCCGGTAACGAGATTGAACTAGGTATTGGATACCGACGATCGAATCTCGAGCAAGTAACATACCGATGACAAAGGGAACAACGTATGTTGTTATGCGGTTTGACCGATAAAGATCTTCGTAGAATATGTGGGAGCCAATATGAGCATCCAGGTTCCGCTATTGGTTATTGACCGAGAATAGTTCTAGGTCATGTCTACATTGTTCTCGAACCCGTAGGGTCCGCACGCTTAAGGTTTCGATGATAGTTATATTATGAGTTTATGAGTTTTGATATACCGAAGGAGTTCGGAGTCCCGGATGAGATCAGGGACATGACGAGAAGTCTCGAAATGGTCGAGACGTAAAGATCGATATATTGGACGACTATATTCGGAGTTCGGAAAGGTTCCGAGTGATTCGGGTATTTTTCGGAGTACCGGAGAGTTACGGGAATTCGCCGGGGAGTATATGGGCCTTATTGGGCCATACGGGAATAGAGGAGAGAGGCCGAAAGGAAGGAGGCGCGCAGCCCCCCTCTAGTCCGAATTGGACAAGGGGTGCGGCCTCTTTTCCTTCCTCCTCTCCTCCTCTTTCCCCCTTCTCCTACTCCAACAAGGAAGGAGGGAGTCCTACTCCCGGTGGGAGTAGGACTCCCCTTGGCGCGCCCCTACTAGGCCGGCCGCCCCCTCCCCCCTTGCTCCTTTATATACGGGGGCAGGGGGGCACCTCAAGGCACAACAACAATTGATCCCTTGGATCTCTTAGCCGTGTGCGGTGCCCCCCTCCACCATAATCCACCTCGATAATATCGTAGCGGTGCTTAGGCGAAGCCCTGCGTCGGTAGTACATGAAGATCGTCACCACGCCGTCGTGCTGACGGAACTCTCCCTCGACACTCGGCTGGATCGGAGTTCGAGGGACGTCATCGAGCTGAACGTGTGCTAGAACTCGGAGGTGTCGTAGTTTCGGTGCTTGATCGGTCGAGCCGTGAAGACGTACGACTACATCAACCGCGTTGTTCTAACGCTTCCGCTTTCGGTCTACGAGGGTACGTGGACACACTCTCCCCTCTCGTTGCTATGTCATCACCATGATCTTGCGTGTACGTAGGAATTTTTTTGAAATTACTACGTTCCCCAACAGGGATCACAAGCTTAAGGAAATCATGATCTACTGAGTGTTAGTAGGATGGGAGTGATGAGAATATATTTGTGGAATTGTTTCATTAATATTCGGAATAGTTTCGAGAGGTTCCGGGAGCGTTCCGGGGTCACCGGAAGGGTTTCGGTGAATATCGGGGAATACCGGGTATTACTGATTAATTATATATATGTGGAAAATGTTTCCGGAGATGTTAAATTATATATATATATATATAATGGTCTTAAAATATTTAGAACATTTTATATTTAATTGAAATATCAACGGGTCTAAAAAGGCCAAGAGGCGGAAGGAAATATGGGCCACATAGGCCCATATGGAAGTGGCGCCCCCTTTCCTAGTGGGGGGGGGCAAATCCTACTTGGAGAGGGAGTAGGGCGGGGCAAGGCTGGCGCACCAAGGGGACTCCTTCCCCCTTGGTGGCTGCCCTCTCCCTCCTCTCTGACCTATATATACTAGAGGATTTCCACCATATGATGATACAAGTTTTGGAGCCTCCTCTAGTTGATCTAGTTCTAGTTCTTGTTGGTCCTAGTTGAATAATTAGAGCTAGCCCTAGCCACCTCTAATCCTCATAATTAGAAGCCCCATGTGGTTCTAATCTCCTCCCTCTAATTCTCCAACGACGATTAGCTCTAGATGGTGAGGCGCTGTCGGATCGTGAAGACCGTACGCTTGCAACCAAGTAGAGAGGTCATGCTTTCGGTCTTCCGTTCGAGGGATCGTTGGAGGGCGGTTCGCAAGATCGTCCTCGAAGTTCGAGGGACTCCAAGTACGATCTACACCGTCTTGTCTACTTTCGCTACACTCCTGGAGTCGATAATGATCGTTGATCATAACCCTTTTAGCATCTTCGTATTATTCCTGGGTGATCGTAGGGCGATTTTTTGTTTTGTTTTCTACTAAGTTTCCCGACACTCATTGCAAGGCAAAATGAGTCAAGGTTTAGGGAGGAGTAGGGTTTTTCTCTTAGGCGGTGTGGATGTTTCTCATTTGGGTGATCAAGAGGATGTTCTTCTTCACCTAAAACCTCTAATTTAAATTCTCTTCCGTCCTTAATGAAAAGGACAGTCAACTTTTGGTTGCTTGTTCTTGAAAAGAAAATGTTTGATGATTTATTTATTTATTTTGTGGGAGAGTTTTATTCTGTGATAATAGTCGAAGGGCTCTTGGCCTAATAATAGTCGAAGGGCTGTTGGCCAATCTTTATTAGATAGAAGATATAGAGTACAACAAAAACTAATAGTTCAGGAGATCTAGAACTGTTAGCACAAAGGTTACAACACAAAAACCATAAGGAACAGAGTCAGAAACTTGGTGCTACCCCCCAAACCCCGGTGGTATCAGCTCCCTAGGTCAGCCACATAACCAGCGGCCCTCTAGATGCTGATATTCTCTCTGATTTGTTCGAGGACTCGTTCAATGTTGCAGGCAATGTGATCAAAGGTTCTAGCGTCCCGCTCCTTCTAGACCCTCTAGTGTATCAGAATGGCTATGGTGTCGAAATTACGACGAGCAGGCTTCAGGATCGCCTTGCTGGTCATTAGCCACCAGTCCTTCGTGCTACTGAAACTTTCATTGGGAGTGGCGAAATTATCCCCTTTCCACTGTTGGAACGCCCTCCAAAGTTGTTGCATGAACCTGCAGTGCACAAAAAAGTGGGTGTAATCCTCATGATGGACCAGGCACAACGAAAAGAGTTGTTTGATGACCATCCTCGTCTTTGGAGATTATCCATCGTGAGACATCTCTTATTGATAACCAGCCACATGAAGAACTTGTAGCGAGGTGGAGCTTTGGACTTCCAGATTGGCTTGTTGCAGGCGAACTTGACTCCAACCATGAAGAACATCATGTAGGTGCTACTAATAGTGAATTGGTGGTGCTTCGTCAGCCTCCAAACCAGGCGATCGGCGGTGCCAACAGAAAGGGTGATGTCCTGGGCAATGTCCCATACCCAAAGATACTGCGCCAAGACTTGGACAGATAGACCTCCTTCGATATCCTTGATCCATATATGATTATGCAAGGCATCTTTAACCGACAGCTTAGCGTTTTTCATAAAGGAAAACAGAGCAGGAGCCAGGGAAGCAATGGAATGACCATCTTGTGTCCAATTGTTCGTCCAGAACCTGACTGTCTCCCCGTTCCCTAGGGCGACAGGCATGCCGCCAATAACAAAGCAGAGACCTCATTCTCATGTTGATCGGGGAGAAGATGCCACGGTCGCTTCGCTGCATCCTAGAGCCATGGCCAGTGGCAGCAAAGGGCAGTCCCAAAGTTTCTTAGGTTTAGAAGGTCGAGGCAACCCCACTCCCATGGCCTGCATACCCTGATGAGGACACAGACCTGGGGTAGGATCATAGGCCTGACCTATACGTCCTACCCAAGTCCACTACCCTGGAAGATAAGATGTCCAAGAGGCAACAAGGGAGGCCCAACGAATGATGTTGAGTGCAATTCACTCGACCAGCCATATTACTCGGACGACCCCTACCTATTGCTACTCGACCAGTCAAGGAGTCACTCGACCTACCGAAGATCAGGAGTCACTCAGCATTGCAACGATCAGACATTCACTCTGTAATCTTTAAGGTCATAAATAACACTTAAGGCTGGCGTCACCAGTAATGCCCCTACTTTATGTACATTAATCCCCTTGTAATGGACGACGGCTGGGGTCCTGGTGCACTCTATATAAGCCACCCCCTCCTCTGGGACAAGGGTTCGCAACCCCGGTAACATCACATGCATATAATTCAATCGACCGCCTCCGGGCACCAAGACGTAGGGCTGTTACTTCCTCTGAGAAGGGCCTGAACTCGTAAATCATGTGTGTACACCTTCACCATAGCTCAGATCTTGCCTCTCCATACCTACCCCCCTTTCTACTGTCAGCCTTAGTACCACGACAGTTGGCGCCCACCATGGGGCAGGTGTCTTAGCGACTTGTTGGTGAAGTTGCAATTTTTTCCGATCATCATCATCATCATGGTTTCCGGCGGCGGATTGGCTGAGGGCCGCGAGATCCATCTCGGTGCGCTCGTTTTCATCACCGACAACTCCAGTTGGCTTTAGGAAGCTCCCCTTGACATTGAGGCGCTCCCCGTCCGGGGGGCGACGCACTTTCACGCATGCGTACATGGCG
Organism: Triticum dicoccoides; assembly: GCF_002162155.2. Classification (NCBI taxonomy): domain Eukaryota; kingdom Viridiplantae; phylum Streptophyta; class Magnoliopsida; order Poales; family Poaceae; genus Triticum; species Triticum dicoccoides. The sequence continues at coordinate 553,064,708 of NC_041393.1, read as the reverse complement.
TCCTTCTCCGGCAGTCGTCAACTCAGTATCGGTTGGCTCCGATGGTGTGTTCCTTCCCCGCTGTTCGCCGCCGCAAGTGATCCGGTCGGTCGCGGCTTCAGCGGTGGGTGAAACACGTGGTGGCTCGACGTTCGGCCACCCATCAAGTTGTCGCAATCGAGCCCGATGAAACTCTCCACGACCTGTTCGATCTGTCGACTGGCTCCACGGAGATCGCATACGAGTGCGATAGCAGCAACCCTGCGGCTGAAGTCTTGATGGTCGACGAGCCGCGTGGTCCCCCTGGTTTCCGTCGTGAATATGGTGAGGATGGCGGCGGCAATCCGTCGCGCGTCCATGAGGAATACCATCCTGAACCCCTTTCTTCGCAGCAGAGGGAAGAACTTCGTCGCCGCAACATGGATGCACTCCACACGCCCATCGTTGGAGAAACCCCTGAGGCTCGGGCCTTGGAAGAGGTGCGCTTGGCTAATTTTGCTGAGCACACTCGACTGGAGAACCTTCAGCGCGCTCTCGACGAGCGTGCTCGGGAGAAGATCCCCGAGTCCAGTCGACGACATCTTTTCCCGCCTCCACCTAAGGTATACTGCACTTCGACCCAAAATCTCACAGCTGCGGCTCGGATAGCAGAGTCAATTCAGCCTTCCCAGTCGGAGGCCGGCAGAGGTTTGATGTAGATCTGGGCCTTGCTCCGGGCAGCAGGAGAATAGAACACAGCAGTGTCTCAGTCGCAGAATAGGATTCACAGCAGATCCGTAGTAGCGGATACAGTTCAGTCGGCCCACAACCCAAGATCGCCCCTGCGGCGTAAAGGCCGTGGACGGTATGATCATCGGCTCGACCGCAACAATCGTCGTCGAGTTCCCATGCCTCCTCCGAGGAGTGCATCATATGTGCCTTGGTAGAACGATGAAAGACGCCGTCACAGTGGCGAGTGCAGAGCACCAGTCGACCCAAGAGAGCCGGGCTTCGATGCGATATCTATCCTTGTTCAAGGTCTAGTCGACCGGAACAGAGCGCATAGAGAAGACCCTGACAAAGATTGTCTGAGTGGCAGCAAAGTGCATGTTTCTAGTCCAGAGTGTTTCAGCAGAGCCATCAGGGCAGCGGTGATTCCTCCCAACTTCAGGTTGGCGACTGGATTCAGTAAGTTCACTAGAGAGTCCAAGCCTGAAACTTGGCTTGAGGATTACCGAGTGGCTGTGCAGATTGGTGGTGGAAACGATGAAGTAGCAATGAAACACCTTCCTCTGATGTTAGAAGGGTCGGCTCGAGCGTGGTTGATTCAGTTAGCCCCAAACAGTATATACAGTTGGGAAGAGCTGGCTCGAGTGTTCGTCGGGACTTTCAAGGGCACTTGCAAGCGGCCAGCAGGATTGACCGAGTTGTAGCATTGTGTGCAGAAACCGAGTGAGACTCTAAGGGATTTCGTTCAGAGATGGACCACTTTGCATCACACCGTTGAAAATGTTTCAGAGAATCAGGCAGTGTGTGCCTTCAAGGAAGGCGTCAAATACCGAGAATTGGTCCTGAAGTTTGGTCAGACTGGAGATATGACTCTGACTCGGATGATGGAAATAGCCACACGGTAGGCTAACAGAGAAGAAGATGATCGACTCCATAGCGAAAAGAGTAAACCAGTCGGCCAAGAGGCCAGCGGAGGTAATTCCAATCGGAAACAGAAGCATAAGGCCGAGCCCGCAGCACCCGGTGAGATTGCAACAGTGGCTCAAGGAAAGTTTAAGGGAAAACCTAAAGGGCCCTGGCCCCCTAAGAAGGTAAAGGATCAAGCAGGAAATGGTGTGTTGGATTTTCCATGTCACATCCACATGAAGAAGGACGAAGAGGGTAATCTGATTTACCCTAAGCATACCACTCGACAATGTCGACTCCTGATCCAGCAGTTCCGAGAGAAACAACCCAGTGGGAAGGAAAAAGAGTCGGACAAAGATGAGGACGAAGAGAGGACGAAGAGGAAGACGACGGTTATCCCAAAGTCAATTCCACCCTCATGATTTTTGCTGATGTTGAGAGCAAGAGTCGGTTGAAAGTGATCAACAGAGAAGTGAATATGGTCGCTCCAGCAACGACGACCACATACCTGAAATGGTCTCAGACATCCATCACATTCGACCAGTCTGATCACCCTGCTCGCATAGCCACCCCTGGGAGGCAAGCGTTGGTGGTCGACCCAGTGGTCGAAGGCACTAGACTGACCAAAGTGCTAATGGATGGTGGAAGTGGTCTGAACATCCTTTATGCTGAAACTTTGAAGGGGATGGGTATTCCGATGTCCAAACTTAGCGAGAGCAATATGAGTTTCCATGGCGTTATTCCTGGAAAGAAAGCCAAATCACTTGGTCAGATCGCCCTTGACGTGATTTTTGGCAATTACAAGAATTATTGGAAGGAAAAGTTGACATTTGAAGTTGTAGATTTCCAGAGTGCTTATCATGCCATTCTGGGTAGGCCTGCCTACGCGCATTTTATGGCTCGACCATGTTACGTGTACCTCAAGTTGAAGATGCCTGGCCCCAGAGGTGTGATCATAGTTACTGGCAATCGGCAGAAGGCGGAAGAGTGCTTCCAAAAAGGTTCCAAAATCGCTGATGCGCAAATGGCGGCAGTTGATTTCAAGAATATCAGAAGAATGCAGATCCGAGTGATTTGCTCTGAGCTAAGAAGCCTGTCACAGATTCTGCATTTCAATCGTCTGGTGAAACGAAACCGATTCGTATTCACCCGACCGATCCCAATGCCGCACCGACTCATATATCAATGACACTCGACAGCAAATAGGAAGAAGTGCTCATCCAGTTCCTCCGTGAGAACTAGGACATCTTCGCATGGAAACCTTTTGACATGCCAGGTGTACCCAGAGGACTGGCTGAGCACCATTTGCGTGTCGACCCCAAGGTAAAACCCGTCAAAGAGCATCTTCGACGGTCCGACGTATAGAAGAGAAAAACAATTGGCGAGGAAGTGGATCGGCTCCTAGCAGCAGAGTTCATCCGTGAGATCTACCACTCCGAGTGGCTTGCCAATGTAGTCATGGTTCCTAAGAAGGACGATTCACTTTGCATGTGCATTGAATTCAAGCATATCAATCGGGCCTGCCTGAAAGATCACTTCCCTCTCCCCCGCATCGATCAGATTGTTGACTCGACGATGGGGTGTGAGCGCTTGTCTTTTTTAGATGCATATTCCGGGTATCATCAGATCCGACTGTATGGTCCCGATGAAATAAAAAAAACCTTCATAACCCCATTAGGGTGCTTTTGCTATGTCACCATGCCATTTGGCCTTAAAAATGCCGGAGCCACATTCATGAGAATGATTCAGAAGTGCCTGCTCACTCAAATCAGTCGGAATGTGGAAGCATACATGGACGACATTGTGGTCAAGTCTCGCAAAGGTTCTGACCTATTGACTGACCTCGCAGAAACCTTTGCCAACCTAAGAAGGTATGATATCAAGCTTAATCCGTCAAAGTGCACATTCATAGTTCAAGGTGGAAAGTTACTCGGTTTTCTCGTTTCCGAACGAGGGATTGACGCCAATCCAGAAAAAGTTGATACCATCCTTGGAATGAAACACCCTGTGCGTGTGCATGATGTTCAGAAGCTTACTGGTTGTTTGACTGCCTTGAGTCGATTCATTTCTCGTCTCGGTGAAAAGGCCTTACCTCTTTACCGATTGATGAAGAAATCCGATAAGTTCGAGTGGACTGTGGAAGCTGATGCAGCGTTTGCAGAGCTCAAAACCCTGCCTTCCACCCAGCCGGTGCTCACTGCGCCAATCAGCAAAGAGCCTTTACTGCTTTATATCGCAGCCACTGGACAAGTTGTCAGTACAGTACTCATGGTCGAGCGAGAAGAAGAAGGAAAGGCTTATAAGGTTCAGCGCCCAGTGTATTATCTCTCTGAAGTCTTGACTCCATCCAAGCAACGATATCCACATTATCAGAAGCTTGTCTATGAATCTATATGACCATGAAAAAGGTTGCACATTATTTCTCTGATCACTCCATTACAGTCGTCAGCGATGCACCATTATATGAAACTCTGAACAACAGAGATGCAACTGGTCGAGTGGACAAATGGGTGATTGAACTCCTTCCGTTGGATATCTAGTTTGAGGCAAAGAAAGCTATCAAGTCCCAAGCAATCGCAGATTTCCTTGCCGAGTGGATTGAGCAGCAACTGCCGACTCAAATTTACTCGGAGCATTGGACTATGTTCTTCGATGGCTCCAAGATGCTGAATGGTTCAGGTGCTGGGGTAGTATTGGTATCTCCCCGTGGAGACAAGCTTAGCTATGTTCTCCAGATTCATTTTGATTCCTCCAATAACGAAGCTGAATATGAAGCACTTTTATACGGGTTACGTATGGCCATTTCACTCGGCGTCCGTCGCCTTATGGTCTAGGGCGACTCGGATTTGGTGGTTAATCAAGTGATGAAAGAGTGGGATGTCAGGAGCCCAGCCATGACTGGTTATTGCAATGCGGTAAGAAAGCTGGAAAAGAAGTTTGAAGGGTTGGAGCTTCACCATATACCCCGACTGAAAAATCAAGCTGCAGATGAATTGGCAAAGATAGGTTCTATGAGGGAGGCCATTCCCATCAATGTGTTTTTGGAGCACATTCATTCACCTTCAGTTCAGGAAGATCCTTTCACTGAAGAGTCCCCACAGCCTAAGAGCGCCACAGATCCGACTGAAGTCGAAATCCCAGCCGTGGTCGACTTAGTCATGGAGGTTTTGGTCGTCACTCCCGACTGGACAGTGTCCTATGTTTAATACATTCTTAGGAAAGAACTTCCAGAGGATGAAGAAGAGGCTTGATAGATCGTCCGATGATCTAAAGCCTTTACCGTGATAAAATGTCAGTTGTTCAGGGAAAGTGTAACTGGAGTCTGCCAGAAATGCATCATGCCAGAAGAAGGCCGAATGATACTCAATGATATTCACTTGAGGACCTGTGGTCACCATGCATCCTCTCGGACCATCGTGGCTCAAGCATACCGAGCTGGATTTTACTGGCCACATGCCAACAAGATGGCAAAAGAAATAGTGGACAAATGTGAAGGCTATCAGTTTTACTCCAGCATGTCCCATAAGCCCGCGTCAGCTCTGAAGACTATCCCACTCGTCTGGCCTTTCGCTATCTGGGGATTGACATGGTTGGACCTCTGAGGACTGGCAGGAGTGGATTTACCCATGTACTGGTGGCAGTCGACAAGTTTACCAAATGGATCGAAGCCAATCCCATTAAAAACCTTGAAGCAAGTACGGCTGTAAGTTTCATCAGAGAATTGATATTCAGATATGGTGTTCCGCACAACATCATCACAGATAACAGGCCGAACTTCGACTCTGACGAATTCAGAGCGTTTTGTGCTTCCCAAGGCACGAGGATCGATTATGCTTCGGTCGCCCATCCTCAGTCGAATGGGCAGGCTGAAAGAGCAAATTGATTGATTCTCAAAGGACTGAAACCCCGGTTGATGCGTGACCTTAAGCATGCTGCAGGAGCCTGGGTCGATGAACTTCCATCAGTACTTTGGGGATTGAGGACAACTCCTAATCGGTCGACTAGGCGAACTCCTTTCTTCTTAGTCTACGGAGCTGAGGCCATACTCCCGAGCGATCTGCTCACAATGCACCCCGAGTCGAGCTCTTCTCAGAAGAGGAAGCAGAACAGGCTCGGCAAGATGCAGTCGATCTCCTGGAAGAAGAAAGAGATATGGCCCTGATCCGATCGACCATTTATCAACAAGACCCGCGTCAATTCCATGCCAGAAACGTAAGGGGTCGGGCATTTCAGGAAGGAGACTTGGTTCTTCGAGTGGACCAGCAGAAACCACACAAGCTCGCTCCTGGTTGGGAAGGCCCTTTCGTCGTCACCAAAGTGCTCCACAACGGAGCATATCGTCTCTTCAACGTCGAGCACAATAAAGATGAGCCACACGCTTGGAATGCGGAACTGCTCCGCCCCTTTTACTCTTAAAGTACTTAGACTGTTGAGATGTAATAAGAAGTACCTTTTAGTTTGATTATCAAAAGACATAATTTTACATTCTTCCAAATGATTGTTGTTCATTTTTTGCATGTTCTAAAATCCCCCAGTGGGTGCCTTAGCTGGGAATCCATTTCGCCTAAGTTGAAGAAAAAATCCTACCGAGTGGTGAGCCAGCCTCTCACTCGGAGGCTTAGCTGCGAATCCGTTTCGCCTAAGTATTAAAAAATCCTATCGAGTGGTGATCCAGCCTCTCACTCGGGAGCTTAGCTGCAGTCCAGTACTCACCTAAGTATTAAAAAATCCTACCGAGTGGTGAGCGAGCCTCTCACTCGGGGGCTTAGCTGCAGTCCAGTACTCGCCTAAGCGTTAAAAATCCTACCGAGTGGTGAGCCAGCCTCTCACTCGGGGGCTTAGCTGCA